>NC_056735.1:1583933764-1584298786 GCF_019279795.1 Protopterus annectens
TGGTGATCTAAGCAGCTAATAACCTTGGGTCATTTATATTCACCCTTTGGGCATTACTGCACCACAGGTAAATGTTGTTATTCACTTAAGCACGGATTAGCTTGTCAATATCACTTTTCAAACTTGTAACTGGGTGACTGTTCATGGAGAGATTCATGGTAAAACAGGCCTCTTCACTGAAGAGTGAATTCACAGTTCAATAGTTAAGCCTTCAGACTCCGGAAAAAAAATGTTCATCCAGTTTTGTACTGAAGTGCTTAATGCAAAGGGCATTGCTTTCTGTTTCAGGGAGGTCTGTGATTTCTGCACAAAAATTAAAAAAAAAACTGTGTGAGTCCAGGGGCATATGTACTTTGGAGCGGTAAGCTTTGGTTGACTTAAAATGTGCTGAGAATTAGTAGGCACACATTTCTAATATTATTACTTTGTATATTTGCTGAGGGGCCTTCAAATATTCCTACCAAACAAAATTTGGGTATTTTTGCTCTGACCCTCACAAATGATTTCAGATTGCCCACAGATGAGGTGCGCTATTGTGGGGAACAGGAGTTGTGTCTTACTGCCCTGTTCTTTGTATACTTTGTCAGTCCACAGGGCATTCTTGGTCTGACTTTCCTATTACTTTTCACTTCTCTTTTCTGTGTCAGATGCTACTCCTAAACCAGTTCCATCTGATACATCTTTGCATATATACCAGAGGTTATACTTGCTCATGTATCCTTTATACCAAATTATGTTCTTTCATGTCCTTTTGCTAAAATATCTTTCCCAACACCATATCAATCTATGCGTCTCCATCCCGAAGGCATATACAAAAGTTTCCCATTTCACAGGTATTCCTGCATTTCCTTCATAAGGAACAGTTGTTCCATGTTTTTCTGATGATACACCTTTGATAACAGTTTGTCAGTCTGTGACTCCTCCTCATTAATGAGGATCATATTGATGTTTACCATACAGAAGATGTTCATGTATGTTTGGATGACCTATGAACCTATGAACCTATGGATGACTCTGACTCTGCAGAGTTCCGACAGGGAGAAATTATGGAGGTTGAAACAGTTGGTCCTACCCTAGCCTCCTCTTTTGGTTTGGGCTTTGTCTAGGTGGGAAACAGTACAATGAAGAAAAACACAAATTAAAAGGTCTCAGATCTGTTACTAGTAGGCTGTCAGGCAAAACTCACTATGTTATCTTTCAATGTCAACAGTATGAAATTCAGAGCAAAAAGTTTATGTAATGCATGCTGGTAAAACTATTCATATGCTGATGCTCTCTGCCTTTTAGATATCAGGGATATCACTGAAGAGTATAAGGTATTGACTATTTCCAAACTTGGTGGCCATACTGTCAGTTATTTGGCTAGAGGGAGTACACGCTTAGCCAATATTTATAGTATTCTCAAAGACTGTATGCCAATTTATAAATTTTACTCTTGTAGAACTGAACCGGTGCCTCATTTTTGACATCCACATATTGCTTTGTATGCTGTCATTAGAAAAAACACAAAGCATCATTGTTTTATGCAATTTATGCAATTACTCTCTTTCTCATTGTTAAATGACACTAACTAGAACAGGTGATTTCCAGGAAGTAACTCAGGAATTCCTAATGAATTCATCCTAAAGAATATCTCATCTCTCATTCTTAGAAGCTAAAAGAAAAATTGTAGTCAGCATACTGCTTCCAAGACTGGAGTATTATTTGTTTAATATAGCATTCAATTCTCCTCTCAATACAGCAAATCTACATACCACAGTGAATAAGAAACTAGGATTTATGCATCTAAATCAGAATCGTCTTTATTAGAGTTACCTTGCCAAAAATTAAGTAGATGCCTTAGAAGCCATGGTTAATTTTTTACTCAGTAACATCATCTTCATAGGTTCAAAGCTTGATAGGTTCATTAGTAAGTACTAGGCTAGTTGCACATGTGGGCCATTTTGAGTCTGTCCAATTTACCTTTTTTTTTTTTTGCTAAAAATAACTTATCCCATTGTGGTATTGGCTGGCCTTACCCATCCAACAATCGATAATTGCACATTACCCCTAATAAGAATAAATGGGATCATATCATTGATAACTTGAGGTGACCCATGCCTGGGATAAAGCCTTTAGGAGCTGCATCTGTCCATTAGTGACATAGAGGCAGTCCAGGGGTAAATTATCTGTTTCTCCTCTATAGATCTAAGTTGTGCTTGAACAAGGATATGGATAAACTTTGTTTTATATGGATGAGGAGTCTATTCCACAGCAACAGCATCCTCTGTGAAATGTATCTGTCTCTCCAAACTATTCTTTTGATATTGCAGAAGAGGATTAGATCCCTTGACTGAGTATTTCTAATGCTATCTGACTTGTTGATGTGCAGTAAATCTATCAGTAATGGGTCAGAGGATGCCTTGTATGCCAGACACAGGTCACATCTTAGCAATCTGTAAGATACCAGATATATAGTGTGGGCCCATGTAAGACACGTTGTTCAGGACTTGTATCCCTTTAGTAAGGTATCTCTGTGGACATTCCAGATGTTGCATACGTCTGGACAGATACATGCCAAAGAGGGCATTATATTCAATGATTGGCCTAAAAAGGACTGAGTAAAGGGGGCATCCCGAAATCTAGACACAATCCCTTTGCTTATAAGCTGTGCAATATAGAAAGATCTTCTTACAATAGCAGACATTCATTGGTCAAAATTTAGTTCACTTTCCACCTAAGTTCTCAAGCCCAAACAACTGGGTCAACTCTTATTGGCATATTGTTAATGTGGAAGTTTCCTGTGGTAGATGACTTCCCAAAGGATACAACAATACATTTTTGCATTGAATTTCAGACCATGATTCTGACATGAGTTATTTATTTGAAACATACCTTCCTGTGAGATTGCTAAGTCATTTGGAGATTTGATGACTGCTCCTACCTTCCAGTCATCTGCAGACTTTATCAGCCAGAGAGCTCTTTGGTATTTGCTTTTACTTTATAAAAATAGAAACAAAACAGAAAAGTTCCCAGCACAGAAACCTGGGGGATTCCATTGTTGACTGGTCTGTGGAGGTAACACCTGTTGTTTTGATTATTTGCATCCTATCTATGAGCCATTTAATAATTAAGTGTGTAACATAGGGATTTATTTACAGTTTATTTAGCTTTTATACTATGATAGGTTCATTCAGATCTGTAAAAGACAGATATTGCCCTGCACTTTGAAATAAGCTCTTTACTCCAGATAAAATCTAAGAACTCAAGAGAGCTTCCATTAGCAAAGGCCTCCATTTACATTAGCTGTCACAGACAAAATATTTAAGAAAGTTGCCTCTAGCACTTGGAATGATTTACCACAAAATGTGCAAAATATTGGCAGCCTCCTAATATTTCAAAAACTCCCTTATTCAGTCTTTTAAACCTTTTCATATTTCATTTTCATAAAAGATTGTATATTCAATATAGTAGCAACAGACAAATCTCAGTATTTTGGGGTGTTAATAGCTCCTAGCAGTCAGTACAGCTATTGTTTTTTTTTTCTTTGTTTTCTGGTGAACATGCATGAACCCATTTAGTTGAGGTGTGGTAAACAATATGACCCAGAAAAATGGCAGAGGGCTCCATCATCCAGCCCTTTTAGATTTCCTGAATTTATTTTGTGCTCTTTTGGTTTGCATGGACACCTACATTATTGCAGATAATTTTGTTGTGCATATAAATGTATCTATATGTGGTATCATTCCACATAGTCAAATGTTCATAATATCGAATACCTTTAATCCTGGCAGAAGCGATGGAATACTTATGGTCTCTTTTGTTGGGATTACTTTGTGAGAGTTTGCAGAACAGTGGTACTAAAAATTTAGCACTTCCCCAATGTTGTGCAGTCTCTGAGTTTATAAATATAATTAGCAGGGGATATGGGGGGCTGGGGTGAGTTTTTTTTTTTTCTAATGTTTCAATCCCTTGAAATCAATGTATTTAAGTTTGACCTTTTGGTACTTTATTATTTTGTAGTACATTTTCTATCTAGGTAATCAGTTATACATATATTGATGAGAAATAAACAAATGTTTCCAAAGGAGGTGCATAAGTAGATGCACAGGTAAAATATATTATTTCATGCAAAAAGTATCCAGCACTGAGAAAATAAATATTATATGGGTTTATAAGGTCAATAGCTTCCTAACACACAAACGGGTTTCAATAATCAAGCACAATCAGTGTAATCTACACATTTGCCTACAGGGTTTCATTAAATCCTCATATGCTTAAAATTCTCACACATTATGATCCCCACACCCACATCCACACATACACGCAACTGAGTGTGCACTATATGACAGAGTAGAAGAGGATAAACTTTTGTTCTTTAGTTTCTGAAAGTAGGTGGATGCATGTGTTTTGGGCCTTTGCTCTATATACTCTTTCTGCATGGTCTGTTACTGAGTGTCACTTCAGGCATGGTTTTCTATAGACAATGTGAAGCATCTCATTTCTAGAATGCATTTCTGGCATGAAAGTTCTTTTGATAAATATGTACTAAGTGCTGCCCATGATTTCCGTAGCGTTGTTTTGTCGTTTTGCATGTACAGCTAGAAAAATCTATAATACATTTCTGTCTGCTATTTTTAGGAATGCTTGACAAGATTGTGCCAGGTTTTCGTAGTTTGTTATTTATGTAAAGCTGAGGCAGTGATCTGGATTTTATTGTTTTTGCATTGCATTCTCATTATGCAAATTGCATGGTTAGACTGCAGTCACTTAGTGACAGACATCTTAGAATAATGCAATTATTTTGTTGACCTGCATGATTCGTGGTAACATATGCAGAGCAACATAACAGTTCCTTCAGGGTTGGAAAGATAGATTGCAAAGAGCAAAGTCCATTATTCTTTCATAGACATCTTTAGTTTTCTTATTTTTAAAGAAGATTTACATCATTACTGCTATATTCTCTGGTAGTTTCAGTATTAAAGAGCGGTCTTCAGTTTTCCTTTTCATTAGGAGCACCATTACCACACCTGTTTTCTCTCACTCTCTCTCTTTTTGTGTTGCCTGTAGCACATATATTCTCTGCTCAGAACAGTGTTAAGGGTCACAGCCACTTTCTAATTTTTAGCTTTTTTACATTGTTATTTTTTTTTTTTTTTGACAAACCTTCCTTTTTTGTGGCCCATTTTATTATATACTTGTGCTGTATTTTGGTTAGTGAAATGTACAGCCAAAAAGAAGCTAAATCATCCATAGCAGAATTTGCTTCCATGTCTTATAGGCAATACCTATAGGAATTTCTCAAAGTTCTAGATACTGACAGAATTAAAAAAAAAAAAAAAAAAACTTTGGGAGATGTCCTTCTTTAAACAGTTTACCTTTAAAGACTATACTGCATTGCAGGTAATTTGTGCAGATATTCTGTCCAGTACCTCAGTGTAAAGATGTGAAATAATTGCCCATTCCTTTTTTGTGCAACTAAATTACTGGGCTTTGGGTTATTGTCTTGCATATGCTGGATATTTCTTTACCAGCTGTAACTATGGATATGTTTCTATATAGCAACTGTATAGTATCTGATACTGAGTAGCAGTATTATTAAGATAAGGGTCCGTGTAATACTCAATATGTCTTACTTAGAGGCTGCACTTGAATGGTATGATGTCAGTGTGCCATGAATATTCATGAGGGCACGCTGCCTCATCCGTAACTCTTACACAGACTAAGTAGGCAAGCAGGGGGTGTGTCCGACTGCCAAGCAGCCTAAAAGTCCATGCCCCTGCAAGGTTTTAAAAAGCATAATGTCAACAGACAAGAACGAGTCAGCTCAAATGTACTTGCACCCAACACCACACTCCCTGACACTGTAAACCCCCATCAGAGTTACAAAATGGAAAATTTTTTTTTTTTTAAATCCACGATATAGCTGCCCGTATTTGCGCGTGTTTGCGCGGGTGTGCCCATTGCTTAATCACAGTTAGCAATTGTGACATTGAAGAGCATATAAGAACGACTTATGCAAATTAATCTAAATAGCAGTAGCATAATGGTAGAGCGTATGCACAAAGAGAAGGCATTCATGGTTCGAGTCCCACCACTCCCCTTCTTATTTATGTTTTAAATCAGTATTTGAAATAATACCAGTCAAATATGATTAAAATTTTATTAAAAGCAGTGACATGGCCAATGTATCAGCAAACAAAATATATATTTTGAAAAGACCAAGATATATAATAGCCTGCCGTTAAGCAACATTTTACACAGCTAAACACAATTGCCCATAGTTTAATAGTGCTATACCCATCTAAACAGAGGTGCCCATAGTTTAATAGCAATTTATCCAGCTAAACAGAGTTGCCCATAGTTTAATAGCGCTTCACCCAGCTAAACAGAGTTGCCCATAGTGTAATAGTGATTTACCCAGCTCAATAGAGTTGCCCAACATTTAAAAATGCTTTACCCAGCGCAATGTGTTTGTGCGGACATGCACGTCGCGCCAACCAGGGCACCGTAGGGCACAGGGGAGCAACGAAGAGCTAAGTTGCTTAAATGCAGCCACACCCCCTAGTTTGTCTAGACAGTATTAAAATAAAAGAATGACAAGGTTCGAACCCAGGACTCTGTGCATCATAATCAAAGTACAGAACCACTAAGCCATGACAACATAGGGGAAGCAGCCGTTATTAACATTCATAAACTTAGGAATGGTAGTTTAACCATTACTAAGCAGGTCTGTAGTCAGCCGAGAATTTTACAAAATGGCCAATCACAAAAAAGTGCGGGAAATGTGGCATATTTAAGCCCCACAGGCGGGAATACACTCCATAACTGATTGTAGCTCACATCTACGGTCAGAATATCTGGTGTTGGAGAGGGAGTGCACTTCTGAGTGCAGAGATGGGGCACCGAGAAGTCCAAATACATGGTTTGGCTCCTAGTCCACCATCACGAGGCAAGACTCCTGCAGGGCCAGTTCCAAGGGATGGCGTACAAGGCAGAGGCTTGGAACTTGTTAGCTCTTGACCTCACCAGTGCCACAGGTGTTCCCCGGACTGGTGAGCAGGTCCGTCACCACCATGCGGACCTGAAGAGACGAAAGGAGAACTGCCTGAACCAGTGGATACAGGAGGCCCGTGGGATGCGGGATGCCCCACAACTGAGTATGTAGCCATGGAATGCAGTATGTAAAGATTTAAAATGGAGTATGTATAATGGATAGGAATGTCTCAATATCCCTTCATTTACTTTACAGCTGCAGGTGACCGTGTTACAAATCAGCAAGCCTATGCTGATAGGCTGCTAAAGCTGCACCGCCAGGTAGGTTAGTGATTATTCTGCATGTATTGTTATATAAAATATGGGAGAGAGCATGAAAGAAAGTGTTGTAGTCCAATAATACAGCCATAAAATGGACTGAATAAGTCCTCTGCATGTACTGTCAGATAAAAATGCTAGAGTGGCACAAAAAGAGTGTAGTAACCCATTAAGAAAGGTAACAAAACTCTGGAATAATATCTCTGCAGGCACTGTCATATAAAATAATATGTGAGTGAGCCTGAAAAAAGAGTGTGCTAACCTATTAATAAAGGTATAATATGTACTGTCAGATAAAAATGCTATAGTGGCACAAAAAGAGTGTAGTAACCCATTAAGAAAGGTAACAAAACTCTGGAATAATATCTCTGCAGGCACTGTCATATAAAATAATATGTGAGTGAGCCTGAAAAAAGAGTGTGCTAACCTATTAATAAAGGTATAATATGTCGTGAACATGTCTGCCATATATACCGTTAAAACAAATAAAGGAGTGAGCCTGTGGAAAAGTGTGTAATGTCATTAATAAAGGTCTAAAACCCAGAGTGTGTCTGTTTCACTTAGTATGAAATGTGGTTGTACCCTTGCATTATACAAATAGTAATGTGCTGGCAACCCAGAGTTCTGCAGCCCCATCTAAAGTGGGTGATGGAAGTGCTAGTAGCTGTGAAGTAAATATACAGTCCTCAACAGTCAGTTACTGCTGGCATGCATAAGTAAATCTGGCACACGAGTAGCATGTGAATATGTTCCCCAGAAATGTAAGTGTGCTTCAATAAATGCAGGGTTCTGTACAATTAGAAGTGAAAATGTCATGTGAAAACATCCAGATATGTAGATAAAGAAATATAAATGCAACCATGAAATATGTAGCAGTAACATCTGCATCCTGGACAGTTAGTATGTGAGATATAGGTCAAGTATAGATTGAACTAGCCAGACCCACTACACAACCTAATGCATGGTGGCAAGTGTAATAATACATGTAGGGAATATACACCTGCAGTCACTAGGAATGTAGTGTAGAGTAAAAGTGTTTATAAGATGTTAATGGAGGTTTTTCTACACCCTACTGTTTGTGCATAAACCATGCAATTCTACACCTCAGTGGGTATGTGTAATCTTAAATATTTGTCGGGATATATGTCCTATTGTTCCATAAATATTTGCACTCATGTTGATGCATGTGCCCTGTTCAAACACCACGGTCATGGTGGCCTGTTTCTACCAATCATCTCTGCATGCGGTTGGAATAACCACTGTTGTTCAATATATGCATGTGATATGTTTGCTGTTCAACTGTTGGAACTGTGGTGTTTGGGTTAATGGGAATATTATGCATGCTGTTACAACTAATCTGGAATGCTGTTGTTTATGTTGTAATGAAACACATTGAATCACAGAACATATGGGAAGGCCTGTCCCAGCGGACCCACCTGTGCCTCCACAGTTGGCGAGTGCACCTGGCACCAGTGGCGCTGGTGCCCAGCCTGGACTCCCCTCCTCCATTGGTCCAGTGCCACCTTCGGGTGGAAGCGCTGCAGGGGATGGGGCTCGCCCCCCCCATGCAAGCGTGGGCAGAGAAGGGCCACCCATCACCCTTCGAAGGGTCTGGGCTGTGGTGCGTAGGGAGATCCAGCGTTCAGTCGCTGATCCCCTACGCGAGCTTGAGGTGAGAGTAGCACATCTCACGGATGAGCCTGCCCATCCTACCCAGCCCCCAGCACAGCCACCCCTGTGGCTGTGAAGGTGCAGTGGTGACTGCCCATGGGTGGGGATCTCAGTTCCACCATTACCATCTGTGGGCTTATGGGCTTGCGATTTCCAAACAACCTTCCCCATCAATTGTATTCACCCACCCCATGTGTCAAATTCCGCCCCTGTATGCGTCTTGTTTGTCTTGTCTGTTTACCTCCCAACCTACCTCCCCAAATATACCTACATCCCCTACCTCACTTACCACTCTCACCTGAAAAAAAAAATAAATAAATAAAGGGCAATCTGTACCCGAAAAAAATTACGCCCCATACATAGCTTCCCATTTTGTACACATGTCCATAGGACATGTACAGCGATAATTCTAATTGGCAGTGCAACAAACTATGTTGTCCTCACCCCTCTCTCAGGGGTGGAAGGTCTCAAAACTCACTCCAAATTTTCAACATATGCACAGCTGTTGCTGTTAAAGAAATGGGCAGCTATGGGCCTTCCCTACACCCTTCCTGCACATCCCGAGCTTGTTTTCCTACTGTCTGCCCCTCTCAGTGCCCCCTTTTTCACCACTTTCCTATCTCCCCATTTTCTTTTCTTTAAAAGAAATTAGCGCGGGGGTTAGCGGGAGTAAGAACTTTTAAACAGTAGTTAGTGGAGGTGCACGAGTGTGAGCTTGTGTGCGCTTAGCTAAGCATTGCTAAGCATCACGCAAACCCGCGCCAACCCACTTACAACTGCTTAAAAGTGCCTTAGTCACTCTGTATGACAAGGCCCTTGTATTGCTCAGCAGCAAAATAAAAATGCCCTTGTCAATCTCGAACCTGGGACCTTGTACTCACCAGTCTGCATGAAGTACCACTAAACCACAGCAGATATACAATAACTTAGTGTGGAAAGCAATTTATCATGCATTACCATGAGTGAATGTAAAGGGAAAATAGGAATGGTATAACACAAATCTTGTTCTGTGGGTCTTAACCAGCAGGTGTTGTTGAATTGCATGACATGACTGTTTAAAGAGAATCAGCCATGCTAGTAGGGATTAAGGTTACAGTAGCAGCTTACAAACCCCACACAGTATCAGAGCAGGATACACACTGGCATATTAGCATAGGTCACAGGCCAGACCTCCCAACAGTGACTGCTCTACAGTGATGACCCTGATTTGTAAACAAATGTTAGCTGTGCCCCTCTGACACCCTGTGAAATGTACTAACAGTAAGCAGAAAGGTGTTGAATCTCACTTAATAACAAATGTCAATAAGTGAGAGTAGACATCGCTTGCACGTCAGAAAAGGTGTAGTAATAGAAATGCTCTGAATCACCCAAAGTCTGAACTGCAAAATGTCTGAATTATATCACAGGTGCATCCCAGTTATATGTACCTTTCCCTGAGGCTGTTCAAATATATACGTGAGCGTATCTGAGGCCTGGAAGAGTCAGAAACACACAGGCATATCAGCTTGTCTGCTGTTACACACTCTGCAAATAGCTGTAGAATGAATCCCACACGCATGCCCTTATGTAGAAGTACAACACAGAAATAGCAAAGGATGTAGCCATGTACTGCTAGCAACCACCTGTGACAATGCCATTGTTCAGGTGCTGAAAAGACTGCTGTAGTTCACAGTCAAAGAATACTAGGCTGACTTCTGTCTGCCATCTTGATATGTCCACAAGTGGGAGCTACTAAGACAGACTACAAGCCTTCATAGACTTACAGGTACACAGCAACTCTGCATGTTCAGTAAGATAAACATCACACGATAATAAATAATGCAAACTGCAGTTCTGCACCCCTACCCAAAGGTACTATATACCCGTGTAGTCAGGCACAACCAAGGGTGTAGGTAGGCATACACAGTACATAAATATGTCCAGTCGTCCTGAGCAGACTGTGCTAATGCCAACACAAACCACAAACTTTTCAGATGTGAGTAACGTACTAATGACAGTATAGCAGTTCACAAACAGTGCATGTGCCTGATATTCATAATTGTTAGTACAACATACTTAGATGTCCTCAACACTCTCTCAGGGGTGGAAGGTTTCAAATATCCCACCTAATGTATTGCATATGCACAGCTGTTGCTGGTAAAGAAATGGGCAGCTATGGACCTTCTCCACACCCATCATGTACATCCCAAGCTAGTTTCCCTACTGTCTTCCCCTCTTTGAGCACCCTTTATCACCACTTTCCTATATCCCCATTTACTTTCCTGTCAAAGACATGAGCATGGGGGTTAGCGGGAGTGAGCACTTGTAAACAGTAGTAAGCGGGTTTGCACCAGTGTGTGCATTTGTGCGCCTAGCTTAGCATTGCTAAGATATGATAAGCTACTCCAAGCTTAGCTTACTATTGCTAACATAAAATACGCTAAGCTAAGCTTAGCTTAGTATTACTAAAATACAATAAGCTAAGCTAAGCATTGTTTAGCATCACGAAGCGTCATGCAAACCCGCGCCAACTCGCTTACAACTGCTTAAAAGTGCCTTTGTCACTCTGTATGACAAGGCCCTTGTATTGCTCAGCAGCAAAATAAAATACCCTTGTCATTCTCAAACCCCACACCTTGGACTCACCAGTCTGCATGATGTACCACTAAGCCACAGCAGATATACAATAACTTGGTGCTGAAAGAAATATAACATGCATTACAAGGAGTGCATGTAAAGGGAAAATAGGAAAGCCATAGGAATACATTGCAGTAAAGAAATTGAACATGCATTACAAGGAGTGAATGTAAAGGGAAAATAGGAAAGCCATAGGAATACATTGCAATAAAGAAATATGACATGCATTACAAGGAGTGAATGTAATGGGAAAATAGGAAAGCTATAGGAATACATTGCAATAACTACTGTTGTATGCCAGTTAATTCCCTAATTCCAAAAGAAAGTACATACTCCCATGTATTCAGTGTTAGCACTAGGAGTTGTGAGTAAACTTACACACTGAGAAGAGTGTACTGGAAGAAGCAACAGTCAGGTTTCAGTACAACATGCATTTCACTGGCTACAACCCAGCTTCAGATATGAGACATATACCAACATTCTGACTGACACAACAGTGTCCACAGCAAAAAAGCATGGTTCCCACCTTGCAAAACTGAAAGGCCTATGCCTACATAACCTATCATTTTATAGCAGTGTCCTGAAATCACAGTGAGAACTGCAATTACCACACAGCAGGCTGCATGCAATCACTAAATGGTGGGCACCAATTGGTGCAGAGGCCATCACATGCACATGTGCAGATACCTACAAAAGCAGCTTGTACTTGCTGTCCACACATGCAATAATATCATTGCAACAACTGGAGAGAGAGAGAGTGAGCGAGAGACAGACAGACAGACAAACAAACAAACAAACAAACAAACGAACAAACAGAGGCAGTTGGAGACCAACAGAATAAATAGCAACAAACAGAGGCAGTTGGACACACCAACCCAAAAAAAAGAAACAGAGGTGGTTGGAGATAACAACCAAAACAAAAGAAAAACAACAAACAGAGGCAGTTGGAGACACCAACTGACCAAAACAAAAAAAAAAAAAAAAAAAAACACAGACAGTGGAAGACACCAACCTAAACAAATAAAAAAAAACATCAACAGGTACAACAGACTGAGGTGAGAAATACAAAGGTAAGGTATGTAACACAGATATATTTGCTGTCATCCGAATGATGTGTCTGAAGTGTACTCTACATTCTATGAACACTCCTTACGTGGTAGCAGTCTGTATCTATATGTATATGCAGATGTGCATAGGGCAAGGGACATACTGCAACTGTTAGTGAAGGCTGGACATATATATGTATTTGAAGGTTTGAGTACACAATTGAAATAGTTCCACAAACGTTTGACCAAAAAGGAAACCCAAAAACAATGTAGAGACCCTCGTTGTCCTAAACGCAATTTATTTAAAACAGACAGTTACACGGCGTTTTCGCCACACACATAAGGTGGCTTCTTCAGAGGAAAAAGGGGGCAGCCAAACTCAGACAGTTTAAATACAAAAAGTTAATTAAAGGCAAGTGCTGCCAATTAACAATGAATTGTGCACCAGAATGCCTTTATCCATGCTGAAGCAATAAAGTACCAAACTGCAAAAGGTGCCTCACAGGCGGAAGTACACTGTTTAAGCATATTAAAAAAACTATAAACATATATTTATAAAACATCATTGACGAAACAGTGCCCATTTTTTTAAAAAACACAAAACATAATTAAAGGAAAAATGTACACAGAAAGAAATATAACAAACTCCTGTGTACTCATAATAAAATTAAGTAAGATAATGTATAATAACATATAATAAATGTATTTGAAGGTTGCTATGTGCACATATCTATGTAGGTTGTAGTGTATGGCATTGAAAACAGCAAGCAGTGCTGGTATATGTCATGTGGTGATTAAATGCTGTGGGACTGAGTTACAGCCAGTGAGGTCTGCTATGGTTATACGGCCTGAGGACAGCGAAATGCATTCTGCGCAACACTATGCAATATTAATATATATTTGTATGTCTCACAACTGTTCCATAATTGATATTCCCACCATGAAAGGTGGGCAGTATATGTTCATATATGTGCATGTATATGTACAGCAGTGGCTGTTTACAAGTATGTGTATATATATATATATATATATATATATATATATATATATATATATATACACACACACACATATATATATATATATATATATATATATATATATATATATATATATATATATATATATATATATATATATATAGACATATATATATGTATATATATATATATAGACATATGTATATAGATATATGTATATATATATATATATATATATATATATATATATATATATATATATATATATATATATACATATATAGATATGTAGATATTTAGACATATACATAAATAGATATATATGTAGATATATAGATATATAGATATATAGAGATATATTTAGATATATACAGATATATATGATATCTATGGATATATATACATATGTATATATATATATATATATATATATATATATATATATATATATATATATATATATAGATATGTATATATAGAGTGATATATAAATATGTATGTATATCAATATATATATATATATATATATATATATATATATATATATAGTGAGAGAGGGAGACACAGGGTCAGACGTATTGCAACAGGTTCCTGGTGACCAAGGCATGGTCTGAACACCAGTGTTGATACTGCAGTGCCATACCCCATTCCAAAATACTTTACCCACTGACTACCAGATAGGTGGTTGCCTGAGTAACACTGAAGGTGTCAGAAGGGAACATGGGACACAGGCGGACAGTAGCCTCCCCTTTGATATTCACAGTGCCACACTAGCCTTGTAATCTGTCTACGTAGTACATGTCATCACATACGATGCGTCATGTACAGAAATATAGGTCAGTGTTCCCCTTTACTCATCACAATGCCCCATGTGGTATGTACCTCACATGACAACTACAGCAAGTGGAAAGGCTACTGACATACCTCACAAAGGTAATACTGCCCTGAAACACATACCCTATGCAGACTGACTCACATAACCACAGCTACAGTGCGTTGCATACCGTCCACCCAGAGGTTACCTCTGCCGAACATACAGAGGTATGCCACACCCATAGCAGTCAGACAACCACCATGTCAACACCTCACAATCCCACCGGGCTACACGGCCTAGGTCCCTAATCCCCACAACCTCACTAAACAGCACATGCTGGAGGGATAGGCTCCTACTGGCAAATATGCCATACTCTGGTGTAAACCACCCAGCATGAACAAACAAGGCTCCTCAGTAGCAGATGCCAGACATACCCCTGATGATTGTCTGTGTATCTGGTTGACAGGAGGAAGTGAAATCTAATTACATGTGTGTCAAAGGCCAGGGTAGCATATGGCTAGGCTACTGTAGGCCCCAGGGACAATAGCCTATTACCTACTTATGACACAATGCATACAGACATGTACACAGTGCAATACCTGTTATGTGAGGTGGAATGAGTGTGACAGTGAATGTGTGCAAGGTCTGTAACGGTGTGATAGCTTAGTGTGAGGTTGTTTCTGTCATGGTCATTTGTGTCCTAAGTGTGAGGCCAGAGAAAGATGTGTCAGTTATTGGGATGCAGACATAGTAGGATGGTATATGTTGTGATGTAGTTCCTTGTGTATGACTGTGGTGTCCCATCATAGGCTGAAGCAATACGTGTATACTCAGTAAGTGGTACTGCTGGTGAATGCAGCCGACATTTGAACTGCTGTACCACCTGAAGCTGTAGGCCTAAACATCACAGTATGGTGTATGTTCACGTTCCCTGGTAACACTGTCTTGTGTGTTTCCTGTAGTCTGCACAGATTACATTCCTCAGGCATAGGTATCTATAAGTAGGGGCACACAGTACTGTAAGGTACACAGGAAATGCTCCTCTGTGTCAGCATACATGTGTGTGTTGTATGAATGTCTGATGTGTGTGTAATGATGCCTGTATCATGTCCGCAATCACATGTGTGATGCAGGTTTTGCATATGTACCTAGCAACATATATACTCTGTTGCAGCAGTATGCCAGCTATATTAACAACTGTGCACATATGTTAGGTAGGGGTATGGCATCAACGACTAGGGTGGGTTACTAGTTATACTGTAACTGTACTTCACATTCATTGCAATGGATGACATATTTCTGCATGCATTAGCTTGATATGTACCCCCCTAGCAAAGCTGTGCATTGGAACCCAAACAGTGAGCCGAGTACTGGTGTATACTGGTGTTTCATATGGAGTGTGGCAGGCACTGTGAGCCAGTTGTGGGCTGAGCACTGATATGTGGTATTGGATGTGTGTATCCTCTGACAGACGAACAGATGCTATATATGGCAGTTAACTGATATATGTACTGTATAATGTTAAGTATGCCACATGACTTGCTCACACATATCATTTACTTGTCTTCCAGGCTTATGGCTCATCACAGGAATCCCTGCTACACAGCTGCAGAGGAACAGGAAATATACCTGAGGGGTAGGGGCCTAGCATGGGGCTGTGCAACACTTCTCAACACATAATCAAGCCATGTTAGGCAATGTTCCCTATTGGGCACCTCACACACCCTTGTGCAACATGGCTGTGTAATTGTGAGCCAGCACCAGCAGGAGCATACTGCACTGGGGCAAGAACTTGTTCGTCAGGTAAATGACATAGGCATGCATAACCGGACATATGAGCAGATATGCCATCACTGTAGTGATTTAATTAGACATGTCCGGCAGCGTGCGTCTGATATCCACAGACAATGGCTTGCCACAGGTGGTGGGGTGGCCATACATCCCCCCTCACCAGAGTGGAGGAACTGCTGCTAAGTGTGGTGGCTCCTGGCCTACAGCAGCAACAACATCACACATGTATCGTCATGGAGGCCGGAGCCACCCAGCATGGTGACATGGAGCGTGCAGGTAGCATGCCCTAGCTGTAGACTACTGTTACCTGTATTGTTAGATTATGCATGTCTGAGATGTGTACTGTGTTTAGCAGTTGTGCTGCCTATTGTGTGCAATACTGATAATTTTAATAGTATCTGCACACCTATGCCTGTTGTTCTACTGTAGTTTAGCACACTTACAGTAGCAATGCCACAGTTGTGGCCACTGACAAACTGTGTCATATTCTTGCATGTCCCTCTGGTATGACAGCAGGGCAGACGTTACATGCTGGTGAATGTGTTAACACTTTAAACTTGGTATTGAACTGTGCATGCCATAGTTGAGGTGTAGGCCATGTACACATAACACACCTAAACATAATGCACGCTGTGCATGTTTGCTGTGAGACGTGAAACATCTCAGTAATGTCAGTAGCTGCCTCAATCACATGCAATGCACAGAGCATCAGACACAAATGTGGCAACACTGTATTGCACATTGGATAGGCATAGTTGACACACATGTACACAACATAACACGTTTGTCATACACAGTACACCTCAACATGCTACACATAGTGTAACCAGACACCCGCTGCCAGGTCACACTTCAGTATCCCACATGTCATCCACACACCACACATAATATACCTGAGGGGTAGGGGCTTAGCATGGGGCTGTGCAACACTCCTCAACACATAATCAAGCCATATTAGGCAATGCTCCCTATTGGGCACCTCACACACCCTTGTGCAACATGGCTGTGTAATTGTGAACTTAGCCACGACACTGTGGTTCAGGAACAGCATGCTAGGCAGTGGTCTAGCACACTTTAGTGGCCTTGAGTGACCACATGATGCATGATGTTGATGGCTAATGGTGCTACACCCCATACTGTTACAATGGCCATATCCAGGATTGGTATCCCATCACATATACATGCACCACTCATCCCGTGTGGGTACATAGCATGCATATGCTACACCTGTGTCCACAATTATCTGCTACAGACACAGACACTGCAATCAGACATGGAAATCCATTTGACAAACAGATAACGCATGCAGCCATGGTATGTATACCTGTGTGTGATGGGGCACAGGACATTGCAGAGCTTATAATACTTGCACAGAAATGTCGTGTCCTTGTACACACTGTGTTCCAGGGTGTAGGCAATCACTGAACATGTACACACATGCACCACAGCCATGTACACTGTCATTAACTATGGCTGTCTACACTCACACTGCATGGACTTGATCTACACTTATTCTGCATGCTGTGTGATGTGACTGTTTGCCTTGTGATACTGTCACCCACCTTTAACCAGTATTGAGTATGATTTGGATTTCTGTTGTGTGTGTGCATCTGCTGTAGTGAGGAGTGTGCATGTGTTCCTGTGTGCATGTTTTCCTGTGTTCCTGTGTGCATGTGTGCATGTGCAGACCATAACGTGTGTTTCCGGTCTTCCTCTCATAGGTGCTGAGGTAGGAGTTGGCGAAAAGCAGCAGGTGACCTGAAGCCACTGCCACAGATAGTGGTGATGATGACACATGTATTTTGACACAGGGAGATTTGACAGGGTCTGTCGTTGGTCTGCCATTCGACAGTACACAGCGTTCAACCCCATCTATATGCACACTTATGCTGCCATTACATCCCTCACCACCAATGGTCATAGGGGAGGGATGGTGGCATTAACCAGGAGAGTGTGGTACCCATGGCACTTGTATCCCCTCACAGCAGCCATAGCCATAGACCCAGAATGGTACCACATAGGCAGAGGTCCAGGGCTTGTCAGGGGAGCACCACTGGACGTATTGCTCCTGGCAGGCGTGCCCTCACAGGTCTTATGACGACCACTATGTTCCGGGCTGTAATGCAGGCTCAGGCATGTATGGAACGGTACACCAGGCAGGGACTTAGGGTGCATAGGGCACATTACACCTCTATCAATGACAGCATCCGTGACCTTGCCGGTGTCATCCGGGTGTACACCGAGGTCATTGATAGACATTGGGGGGTGACAATAGATGCCCTCCACAACATGTCTTCCTCGAGCCAGGACCATGCGGGACAGGTGCAATGTCGACGCGGATGCATGCCAGCAGCAGCAACAGCTGGCAGTGGTCGCGCACGGCCCACAGTGCACAGCCGCTCCCATAGCGGCAGTACCAGCACCAGCAATACTGGGGCTGGCCTGTCCATTGTCCGTCCCAGTAGACCACGTGCACATGGCTCTGGCCAGTCCCAGCAGGGACATGGGTCCAGTCGTCTTACCTCTGCCTCTGATGACAGTACCCAGTCAGGGTTGGTACCCTATACTGTCCGTAGAACCCCTGCCAGGCACAGGTACTGTGTCCGTGGCCAGAGACAGTGATCTGTACAGCCAAGCAGGTACAGTCTGTGGCTGTTCCACAAACCACCGTATATGGCAGCCACATGGTGGAGCTGTGTGCATGCAGACACACACACATTAACCAAACAACTAGGGCTCACACATACACACACACATTACATCAACATTGGCCCATGCTGTACTGTTGTCCCTCACACACACATACACACACACACACACACACACACACACACACACACACACACACACACAAACATGTTGATTGGATGGGTCAATGTCAGGCTCTGGCAAACAACAAAACACCCTGTGCATATGATGATACCTGTGCCACCTCCTGTCATCTGCATTATCGACGGAGGGACAGGCTAACATGGTGCTGATGCACAGGGTGACACTATAGCATTGTAGCAATAATAGCAAGTTGTCAACAAGGAAGTGTAACTATGTCCTTGTAGGTATATCTGAGCAGACATTATGCATCAACACTCTGTTTGTCAATGTAGCATTGTTTACACCACTGTTAGGTCTGAGTCTGTATTATCCACCCATGTGCCACTTGGCTGATGTGTGATGTGTTGCCAGCATGTGTTAGTGAGTGGACAGTACATGTGTGATGTGTGCAGTATAGATTAGCAAGTGTGCATCTGTGAACATGGTGGGTGCGCACTGTCTGGATGTACGTGCATAGTGGACACATGGGACTTGTGTCATACCCTGTCATACACATTGTTAACATCTCATTGCATCTTTCAATGGCCAGTATGCATTCTACTACAGTTATGTAATAACATGGGTAGACATGTGTATGTCATGGGTTGACACTATGCTGCGGGTGATACCGTTAATATCAGTCAATGATTTGCAGTCTGGTAATATACACAACCTCAACAGCATGACTATAAGCAATCATTGGATGATGTCCTAACAAATGACACACAGTAGCAGGGAACCCAGTATCAGTTGGATCCTTCGGGTGCTACACTATAACACTAACCAGTGGTGATGACCGCCACCCATTACTGTGACCACACCTGTGTGTCATATAGCCCCCTTAGGTACATGCAGACACACTAGGGATGTGTCCATCCAAATCTGAGAATGCATGGATTGGCCTACAATGCATTCCCTGGATGGGATGCATATCCTACACAAGGGAATCATATAGACAGATAGCTGTTGTGTGATACATGCTGTATAGCAGTATGCCGACTATGGCATATTCATCCTCATGTACTAAACATACTATTCCGTCAGTACCACACAGGTGGCAGGCCTCAACATGTATGTAAGGTACCATTGTGTACATACAGACCCATTTTATGTCAAGTGTCCTTTGGTATCCACATATCCATAGGTATTGTGGAGTCCCAAGGTGTATCACATAAGACATTAGAGGCCTGAATGCATATCCACAAGGCAGTCATACACCTATATAGACTGTCCATTCTTGGCAGACTTTGTTGTGTATGACCATGTCTGACATATACCCCAGGCATATACCCTCACTCATGCTACTCTTAAGTAACTGTCATGGGTGTGTGTACAACATATGACCTTGGCCAGAGAACATGACAGTGGACGGCCGTGTCATATACATACATATGTGACCTACGATCTGAGAAGCAGCGGCACAACCTTTCAATGGAAATAAATGTATTCATGTAGTATGCAGGCTTCACACCTATGTACTGATTGAGAGGCATGTACACATATATATTTGCCACACAAATACCTGATGTCTGCAATGCACTTACTGTTGTCATCATTATATGTCATATCATAGTAAAAGCAAAACCCACCCCGCGATGACCAACAGTGACACACACAGTCAGCATTTGCAGGATTCAAACCCCTACCTAACTATGTTATGATACTACAGAGAGACGCACTAACAATACGCGCTATTTGTTTTACTTGCTGGTTTCCCTTCTCCTGCTGTATTTGTAGGGTGGTAACATCATCAGAATTTCCAAAGAGGAATGTACCTTCTTTACTGAGCTTTCCCAGTCTCCAAAAAGGGAACACCTCTCAAAGGAAACTGCACACCCCCCCCCTCACACACACACACAGTTTGCAAACCCCTACCTAACTATGTTATGATACTGGAAAGAGACGCATAAACATGGCATGCTATTTGCTTTACTGGCTGATTTCCCTTCTCCTGCTGTATTTATAGGATGGTGACATCATCAGACTGGACATGGTGATGTGTGTACACTTTGTTTTATGCCATTCCAGGAATGGTCCATATGGGTCAGCAGGTGTCAACAGCTTGAACATGACCTCAGTATCCTTACCTTGTGTGATCTATCTGTGGAAACATTGACATTCCGTCATACGTCAACACATATTTATGCACAGATTCTTGGTTTTGTGGATACTACATGCGTCTGGGATGTTGATAAAGGGCTATTCAAAGTCTATGTGACACGTGTAGATGTGTTCATTGATGTATGTCCTGGGTGGCTGCCTTGCAAACAGTCTAGCATGTTTGGGAACCATGATCCACACATGAACATACCACAGTTGGTAGGATTGTGTGTGTGTCAGCTTCCAATAGCTCTGTTTATGACTGCAACCATGATGGACTCCATGACCTTGCAGATCAGACCTCATAGGCATACTGGACTTGACTTCCCATGGTGTGTTGTGCACCAACACTTGTGGGGAATGCCATATGTAGCTGTGACACATTCAACAGTTCCACATCCTGTGTAGGTGGTGCGGCTCAGCTGACTGTTCAGGTGCATGATCTGTTTGTTCTGTAGTTTGTGCATGACACATACTGGGAATCAATGTATTCCACCTGCTGCCATGCTTTTGGCAGTGGGGGTAGCTGCTCATCCATTCTACATGTGATATCTCCTGGTATGATGATGTGGACTATTGTCAGTGGGGGATGGTATGTACATATGGGCCTGTCTGTCATAATGTCGGCACTGACACTCAGGTACAGTTGGCCCTGACTCAGGACATATATGGGTGTACATTGATATTTATGACATAGCTGAAGGAGGTGTCATGATTCAGTCTGGACTCCTTCTCAGCTCCTCTTTACAAAACACTAACGAACATGAGCACTAATCCCTGTTATACTCTTTTACATGCTTAACACCCTACTGATCCTTTCTGATCAGGCTACAGAATGTGTCATGATAATATCCCGGCATGTCCAGAGGTCGGTCTTGTGTGTACCCTTCAGTCCAGCTGGTGGATATTGTGATATTGACACAATGTTACATCTGCCTCATGTACACAGACAACCCTCTCTTCCTCCTGACAAACTCAGATATATGTGTGAGATGCACCTATATAGACATACAGGGAGCTGAACTCTCTCGACCCATGGCTGGCACAGTCTATCAGGTGGTGAAGGTAACCACACACACCACATTTCAGTCTCACATATCCTCTAGCAACAGCACTCAAACCACATTAGCACACATTGACATACTCGGATGCTGTAAATGTACTCTACCTAAGCAGCAGAGACCTCCAAAGCAGACACACACACACCTGCTACCCCACTACAATACCCACATATCACAAAGTTCACAATGCCAGTGTGCCACACAGTCACTGCCCTTCGGGCTAAACAACACACCTAATACACTTGTAATAGGTGACACTTATGTTCAGACACACTGACGTACCACTCACCAGCCCTGACAAGGGAATAGTCACTTTGAGCTGTCTGTTCGGTGCCAGGATCTGCCGCATAACACTGGCAGTCAGGTCACTCCAAAGCAAGTACAAGACTGGCACCATCATTGTCCATGCTGGTGTGTGTAACCTCAGACGTTACTCCCTGGACCACATGACATGATACATGGAGGTACATTCTGATCATGTAGCCCAGGCCAGTATGACCCTGACCTTGTCTAGCATCTTATGCCCACCAATTATGATGTCACAGTATACGGACACACATATCACATTTAACAGTTGGCTAACAAATTTGTTTCATTCATAGGGGATACAGTGTCTGTCAGCATATGGTGACATGCTCAACATGCCAAGTAGCTTCACTATGGACAGCTTGCACCTGTCACCCTTGGACTTTGGTATGCTGGCTAAGGCTCTTGCTACCACCAGAGCACCTTTTTTAAGCAGGGTTCAGAAGACAGACCCACCTCCATAGATATTACAGGTTATATGAAACTAAGGGTAATGCTGCTCAACAACAGTTGTGTTAACCTCATATTGTGGCCACTCAGGACTCTCCTCAGTGTGGAGGAGAGCAATATCTGTGCACTGACAGACACCTGGTTCAGGCTCGCTTATGCACACCAGTGCTACCAGGTTATGTTTCATACCATGTTGTCTGACAACAAGACTTGGAATACACAACACAACTAGGGGGAGTATCCATATACATCACAGATAAACACGCCTCCAGGTCAGTAGCACTGCACGAAGCATCACAGACCATACATATACAACTACCATTGTGCAATACTGCCTTTCAGTTTGTTGTCTGCTACAGAACACACTCCCAAACTCAGGAACCACACTCGGCTTTTGTGGGAACTAAGGAGAATATGAAGGTCTCCACAGACACCATTATATTGTGTGACTTCACATACATACATATTGACTGGTGATACTACTCAAGCCCCGACAACCTCACCCAACAGTCACTACAATTTGTGGACTCATATGCTTTGGCACTACCAGTCAGCAGAGACACAAGGGGGAATACATATTGGATCTGCTCATCACAAACATGGGGACTCTATGTTCCACACCAGCGATATACCCCTCACTGGTAAGGTCAGAACCTACATGTATCTCACAGGACATACATATACCCTCCACACACCCATCCTGGGTAATCTTGGTGAACATCTTATGAGCCAACTTCTCACTTCACCAAAGCAAGGTGGTATACTTCAGAGATCCTGAGACAGTGGCATATACAGCTCACATTGCTGCATCCTTTACATACACATTCTATGGACACCTAGTGGACTGCATGGATTGTGCTATCCCAAACAACAACAAGACCCACTACTACAATGGCAGGGGACCTGTCTGGTAGACCCCAGCCATTAATAAGCTGTACAATGTCAGGAGGATGTTACTACATGATAGAGCACAATCCCAGACTGGGAAGGCATCTGTGATCTGTACTAGCAGGCAGCTACAATCACTCATGGACTTTTATAATGGCCGCTTCTACCAGACAATTGCACCTGACACGTAGGACTATCACACGGCCTTCTTCACTTATGTCAGGAACCTGAGTGGACACTCACTGATATGCTGTGAGTTACTGCATACTGACTAAACCTACCCTGAAACCACTGCATTGCCTACATCCTGGCAAACAGGTTCAGTGCAGATGTCTCGCACTCATCCCCCCTAAGGAGCAACTATCTATCCCAATGGAGTATAACCTCCCTGACATCACATAGTAACAGGTGAGTGCTGCCCTCCCCACAGCATACATCATAGTATCAATGTGACCAGATGGTGTCCCAGCTTGCATCCTACACGAGCATCATGACAAACGCAACCCTCACATTGCATCACTGTTCAAATTCGGAGTTACCACAGGATATGTACCCAAGGAATGGCGTACTGCGACAGTGGTCCCGCTCCACAGAGTTGGTGCCACAACAGACGACAGACAATATTGCCCTATAAGCCTATGTAGCATGTTCTGCAAAGCTATGGAGCATATTGTCATAGGACTCCTACACATAGACATCGGGAACCTACAGACACTGTGTCCTACTCATTTCAGCATTGTTGTGGGCAGATCTTGCCTCTTGACCTGTAGGTATTCTTTAAATGGCTAACAGGTCCATCGACATAGGGACAGCTGTCCACACAGCCTACCTGAACCTTGCAAAACCATTCAACACAATAACCCACTGGGCCATTATGCATAGGCTCACCAGCGTCAATTTGGACACATATTTCACACAATGGATTGATACCTAGATCAGGGATAGCAACCACAGGGTCAGAATTGCAGGTGTCATGTCTGACTATACACCAGTTACACATGGCATCCCACATAGCTTGGTCCTGGGATCCCTCTTGTTCAGTATATATTTGTCTTATGTACAGGCTATCACAGGGGGAATATGGCTGAACATGTTTGCACTTGACTGCAAACTGGGTGCCATGATCAACTCTCCAGCTGCCACATGCATACTCAATCAGGGTCTCACAGAGATGGATGACTGGTGCCTGAGCCATGGCCTACAGCTAAATGCCATTAGTTGCATAGTCATCCCCTTTGGGAGTAACAACATGCCCACACATTACCACATAGTTAGTACTCCATTACATACGGTAGGAGTTGTTAGGGGTTTAGGGACATCACTTGTTCGTACTGTCGTCTTTAACATTCACGTTGCCAAAGTGGTTGGACACACCTTCTATGTGTGCCACCTTATCCCATATGGTTTCACATCTAGATCGAGTGAGGTCATTGTGCCCCTATACTCATCACATCCATGCTTGGTTACAATGCCACATTTGGGGTGTACCTTACCTGACACCTGCAGCAACTGTACTGGCCACAGACGGTCCTCACCAAGCAGATCTAGGGACTTACACAGATGCCCTGCATAGTTCAGATGCAGTAACTCCAGCTCTACTCAGTCACTTACCACCTACTCAGATATGATGTGTGCCTGTTGTTTACAGCTATACCCAAACCAGAATTACTGGACATGCTGCACCTCAGGATATCCAACTCCCTTGGAGCTACATACTGCAGGGACATATACCTCAGCACAGATGTTAATAGGACATTCTGGAGGGACAGATTCTTATCCCAGAGGCTCCACTCACTACAGAATGTAATCCCAGTTTCACATAGGTAGAGCCACCCACTGACCACTTACTGGAGACATCTTGACAACTGTATGGGTGATTGTATATTTACCCCTGGGATATCTTCTGTGTCCCTGCTAGACAGAGGCACACCAGCATAAATGTGCATGGGCTATCTTGTGTGACCTACAATTCACACACACAGTGTAGCAATCTGACAGGGTTGTAAATGCCAAACACACTCTGGCTAGGCTTGTACATGCCCTAGGGCAGAAAGCCTAGTATCGACCACTGAACCTATGCTAATGTTCAAGATGCACAATGTTTATTGCTGATACTGTTTGCCGGTCTTTATCATCTTTGCTTTACCAGTTTCCATGAAGAACTTCAGTATCTGCAGAACATATTTGATTATGACAGGGTTCCACTATATTATAGATGTGTCTGTTGTCATATAACTGTGTGGACAGGGTGGATTGCTGTATAGTGACAGGTTTCTGGGTTAACACATGCAACTGCCAGATATGCGTGGCCCACTGTTGTACTCAGACATGGCCTAAGTGTGTGAGCATGCCCAGTTCTGACATTCCATGTTTTGTTACCTGAGATTTGTCTCATTTATTCAAGTGTGTGAGCATGCCCAGTGTGACCCTTCAGTATGTTGCTATCTGAGGTCCACTACATTTGCTGATGTGTGCAAACATGACCAATATTAACATTTATACTGTGTGTGTTGGAAGTCAAGTTCTGTTCTCACTGCAGGACTCACCTTTGTGTCATAACTCAACAAGGATTATGCTGTGCCTGCAGGGTTTCCATGGAATACTTTGCATAGACTTATCAACATTCCATCATACAGGTAGACCACTGCAATGCTGTCATGGTTTAGTGGTTCAGTACTTTGGCTATAGTGCACAGTATCCTGGGTTCGAGGCCCATCACTGCTTTATATTTTCATACTGAGCAGACCAGACTGCTTAAGGGTCTGTTAAGCAAATATGAGCATGTTGGCTTTTGTTCAGCTATGCCCTACTTAGACCAGGCTTGTCCTACATTGCTCAATATTCACCAACATTGCTGGACGTTGCCGTTGCCCAATATTACTGAACATTGACCACAGTTGTGCTAGTTGGTGTGTGCAATTTTGTTTGCATATACTAGTTGGTGGTAATTGCTGTTTAGCACTGCTTTATATTGCTTAACACATGGCATTCATGCCTTAGGTGGTGCTGCAGGGCTGCCTATGTCAGATGCACATACTACACTCCCTGCACATGTTTGGAAGCAGATAGTGTCAACTTAGGCATCCCTTTTACTATATGTGCGAGTCGGAGAGGGGTATAATTTCCAGAGTTCCTACTGAGCCAGTGTATGTGCTATGCATTGCCTCTTTGCCAAGGCCAAAGCATACTGGGCACGCCTCTTTCTGTCTACTGGGACAGGCTCAGGTTGTTCCTCCTCTGAGTCATGCTCTGCCTGTGATGGCCTTGGCAATGGCGGGGGGCTGTTTGGCCCAGGCCTATGCTGGTCCTGCTACAGCTGTTTTCGCAGGATGATATTATGTAGCATGGCACATACCGTGACAATTTGGGTACATGTTGTTGGTGAGTACTGCAAGGCTCCACCAGATGTGTCCAGGCACCAGAACCGTGACTTGAGCAGCCCAAACACACACTTTATTACAGTACGTGTTTGTGCGTGTGCCTCATTATGGCGTTTCTGTTCAGGTGTGTGTGCATTTCTGATGGGTGTCATCAGCCACGGCTTCAGTGCATAGCCAGCATCCCCCATTAGGTGACCATGTGGGATGTCCCCATTGGCAAATGTCTGGTATAGCTGCGTCAGATGCCAGATATGGGGATCATGGTAGCTTCAAGGGCAGCCTGCACACACATTCAGTATTATGCCCTGGGCATCACACATGACCTGGCAGTTGATGGAGGGGAAGCCCTTGCGGTTGAAGTAGACCCTACCCCTCTCACCGGCTGGTGCTTTGATGCATATGTGCATGCAGTCTATTGCACCCACTACCTCAGGGTATTCCACTAGTTGCTGGAAGAGACACATATTGTTGGCCAATACCTCACGGGAATTGGGTAAATATACATGATCACCGACATGTGCTGACATGGCATCCAGGAACTGGTGTAGTACCCTGAATGCTGATGCCTGTGATATCCCCATCATATCACCAGTTGGTCTCTGGAAGGTACCTGTTGCTAATATTCTTAGGCCAACACATACCTTGGTTTCCACTGGGATGGGTTCCCCTCTGTTGGTTCTGTGTGTGAGGCATGGCCTGCACAGCTCAACAATTTGCTGCAGGAGGTCTCTGTCCACTCTATAGCGCTCCACTATCTCCAGTTCATGTAGCCCCTGGTAGGTTACCCTGGGCCTGTACACTCTTCTCCGTCTCCTCACTGTGGGTTGTCAAGCAGCATTTCCATTGTCACCACCCTCAGAATGTTGCATATGTCGCCTTATAACAGCAATGGCAGCCCCTAACATTCCTTTGTCTCAGTAAAGCTTTTTCAGTTTTCACTTCTATTAGCTTACTGCAGTGTTGCAGTGTCTCTGAGAAAAACATAGTGGAAAGTTGTTTGCTGAGTTTTAAGTGCTGGGCTGGGCAGGGCTAGTGTACTGCCTGTGTAATTGCCTGATTCTGATTGTTTTCACTTACTAGCTTTGCTAGTACTCCCTGGTAGCTTCCTACTATTTGTTGTGCTTCCTTTTTCCTTTCTGTTTCCTCAGGTGGGAGCACCGCGCACACAAGCGCAAACACATGCACAGCAGCTCACATGCGCGCACACATGCTTACATGGACTAAAACTTGCTTATTCAGGTTAAAATGCGCGCACACTAGCGCAAACGCGCTTACAACTCTTTAAACAGCCTTATACATGCTTACTCCGGCTTAAACGCATGCACTCATGCATACACGCGGGCACACTGTCTTACTTGGGTTTACATGCGTGCATACGCGCGCATACCCACTCAACAAGAAACTTTGGTGTTATCCACAGCATACACCATTTCTTGGCTTTCCCTAGCCTACCTGTTGACACACCTCTTTCCATGATGTCTAAATGACAGCAGACACATGCCACTCTGCTCCAATGAGCTTCACTTCTTTCATACATAGCCCCCTCATGATGTCACCTATCTTCTACTCTGTTACTCCCCATATCCTACTCCTAAACTCCACTGACTGTGCTCATTTGCTATGTAAACTAGCGATTCACTATCCTAACACTCATTTACATAGGATTGCCTACTAATGCTTGGTTACATGTCTTAGACTGAGCTTCCCCCCTTAGCAACCTCTACTCAGTGGCCATCTTGTCTTCAGCCTGCCATTCCCTTGCATTGTACATTACCACTTTCAATAAAATCCACATTTGTGGGATTTAATTTGTAGTATTCTGTGTTTTAGAGCACAGCCTATTTGTGCGGCACTGCGCTACGCTTAAACATCAGAAATCGGCAAAAAAAAAAATTATTTTTATTTTAATTTTGCATCAGGGAACATTTCCAATGGCCGTATATTTGGCCATTGTCATGCTTCCTGCACTGGATGCAACCTTTATTTGGAGCTGTTATGGCTCCGTTTTGCTATTTGCAGAATGATACTCAATTGTCAACTGAGTACATTTCTGCAAAGAACACTGCTCTTACTCTGACGGGTTTGGGGTTCCTGAATCATAAATCTACCCCATTTGAATGCCTTTCGCCTGCAATTGAGGTGATTTGCATGTTACAGCCCTGTCCGTGTGAGAGCTATTTTAGGAGCTCTCTTACATGCCCCTACAGGCTGTTCCTGGATCGCTCGTCGGACTTGATGGCTGCATGGAGTCTTACTCTACTCTTAGACTCCGTGCAAGCCATCATGAATCCGGCCCAAGGATATGTTAAGGACAGCCTGATTCATATAGATGGAAGGTGAAAAGCCCTTTTCTATTAATGTACATAGGATAATGTAACGTTATTTAGTGACCATAATATCTAGCTGTGGTCCGGTGTTTTGATCCTCTTTATTTCTAGCACTTCTGTTATATTATATGAATTTAGATTTTGTTATAACAATGCAGTTTTTTCTTCATTTATAGTTTGCACTGTGGAACACTGAGCTCTTGCTTTTTCTTTTTCTAATTATATATACCTAGTCTGTTTACGAGGCATGCTGTTGTAATCTAGAACAGAGTGCATCCAGTTTCATTAATATCATATGCACTTGTTCTATCTGATTTTAAACTTTAGAAAATATTTAATAAATGGAATATTCCCCTTGCACTCCTCCTCTGTCTTCACCTGAGAATATTCTGCCCATTTTAAGGTAATCTGTCAATAAAGTTAAAGCACTGGTCTGTGTGGAGTCTCCATGTCATCCCCATGGCCGAGTGACATTTAAACACATCCAGGTATGTGCGTGCGTGAATGAGTGCGCCTTCTTTGAAGGTTGCCATCGGGCTGACACCTTGGCATGGTAAAAATCCACTGCCAATCATTAGCAGACCGGAGTTCTGCTGTTGTGACCCCCCCTAACTGGGAAAAAGCTGAAATACATTAGTTATTATGACAGGGAAGGACAGGACACTGGTCTGTGGCAGCGATTGCTTAATGACTATTCTGAAAGCGTTTTAGTTTTTGTCATTGCTGTAACAGCAGATACACTCTGTAAGCTGTATATAATGAAGTATTTATGCTTTTCAATTGTGTTTGTTTTACAACTATTGTGTTTTAATTCCAGTATCAATACAAATATTTAACATATGTTTTTTAACTTACTGAAGGTTATATATTGAATTATAGAAGGTCTTTATACATTATTTAACAGCCTTTGCCATATTTTTTATTTTATGGGATGTAGTTGCTACATGTTAGCTATGGCTTGCTCATCTGGGAGGGTTGATGTCTTTTGTTTTTAAATCTTTTCAGCTTTTGCAAGGAAATATTATGCATTCTTCCCACAGTTGCCACTCTTTGTTCAGGGGTGTGTGTTTTATTTACTTCATTATCAAGTTGCTTTGTTATATTTTCAGTAAGTCTCATGTAGATAGCCAAGTAAGGTTATTTGCAGATCCATATTTCGTAAAGCACTGATATTTGTTAATTTCTCTTGAGGCAACCTCCACTTTTGTATTTGGAATGTACTGCCATCACCTAGTTCAGCACTAGGATGAAGGTCTGATCTATCTAATAACTATGTGAGGAGCATTTTCTTTGTAAGCAGTGTATTTTTTTTTTTTTGAGACTTGTATATGTATAGTTTTCATACTGAGTTTGTTCCATACAGAAAGGATAAGAAGGAAGCAACAGCTCATAGGTTTCCATAATATGAGATCTCATGGAATGTAAAAGGCTTACTTACAATTCCACAGCAAAGAGTCCTTTTAAGCAAATGGAGAGCAACATGAGAGCATATTGTGTTGCTTAAAGAAAGTTAGGCTAAAGGAAATATATATGAAACATTGAAAGAATGGAAGGGTTGTGCCACAATCTCAGGTGCTTCTTCACCACCTGGGAGTTATGTCATTATTTACTAAGGATTTGAGGTGGTATAAACTACAGGAACTCACAGAATAAAATCACAGATGGTGTCACATTATCTTATTACATCTGAGTGATGCCTCCAGGTGCATCTGCAGTTAACTCCTACTGACACCTCTAGGCATCAAATATTGCTTGTTCATATTTGCATCAATAATTCCAATACCATGCTATGTACAAGGTTTTAAAAGGTTTCTTCTTAAAGCTTATACAATAGCAAGTGTAACTGCTTTAATATTTGACCTCTGTCTAGTGCAAGTAAATATATACTAACTGTTGTTTTTATTATATTAATTTCTATAGATTTAATTTTCACATTTTTCTTTATATCTCAACAACCAGGTAACACAGGCAGAACTCCTTAGCCTCATATGAATGCTGCTCTCAGCTAGATGAATAAAATGCTGCTGATGGTATGTGTGTAACTTGAATGGTTGCTAAGATATGGTAAGATGTTTACAAAATATTACAAATGTAATAGTTTCTGTTTTTACTGTGACTTATAAAATTTGGTTTAAGACCTAGAACATAAAGAATGCTACCACTATAAAATAGTTTGTGTTGAAGAGTTTGTTATTTATACGTCTTTCATAACCCCATATAGTTCCAGAAATGTGAACATTTGTTTGAAATGTGAGGATAGAATTTGATTCTGTCAAAAAGCTTAGACTCCGCCCATTGGAAGTTGCAGTGCAAATGTCCTGAGCTCCATTGGAGTGAATGAGTTAACGGTGGTATAGAATGGGGTGAAATGCTAGAAAAAGAATGTTATAGCCCAAACCATTATGATACAATGCAAGACTTCTATACTGGGCTGGGATGAGTATGACAGGTAGAAACCCCATTTCACTTCATTAGGTGCAACTTCAATGTAGTATGAAACCAATTTTGAATTGACATAACTGATAAATGACTACATTCTCATACTTAACAAGTTTTGGAGGTAGTACTCTTATCATGTTCTACACTGTGACTATGCTGTCTTTACATACACTGTGCCCACACTGAGAATTTTTCAGTAGAATTGATTATGTTATGGTTACTGAGATTTCGTATCATCATATGGCTTTATTCAACATGGTTGAGTTAAGGATAGAATATATTCCTCCAAGCTAAAGGATGAAACTTTTTATTTTGGAATGTAAGACTGACATGGAACAGGTAGAGTAGTATCTTTTTTTTTTGAGCTCCAGGTAACTGAGTCTGCAATAAGTGTGAAATTGGAGACTTAAAGTTTCTTTTCAGGGCCAGGGTTATTATTAATGGGTAAAGACAGAAATTATTTTAGTAATGAAGAAATTGAGGGATTGTAGGAAGAAATTTAGCAGTAAGATTTATTATATCACAGAAGGGATGATTGGAGACTTCACATTTCTTTTCAGGGCCAGGGTTATTATTAATGGGTAAAGACAGGAATTATTTTAGTAATGATGAAATTGAGGGATTGTAAGAAGAAGTTTAGCAGTAAGATTTATTATATCACAGAAGAGATGATTGCCTATATAGGAAACTGACTACGTAACAAGGATTATAAAACTTGAGAAGAAACATAGGGACTATAAATAAATGCAGATTCAAAAGAGTTGGCTTCCTTGATAAAAAATCTTCTAGGTTGTAAATCTCAAACCTGCAAAATTACTTGCCCTGCTCCTAACAGAGCTGTGGTATTAGCAGGAAGTCATAGTTAGTAAAAGTGAACATTATCACTTATGTTTGCATTTTAAGTATAAATAACATGTCTGTGTCAGTGCTATCAAAACTTGGAGAGGAAGGAAGCTTCAGGTAAATGGCTAAAAGAAAAAAAAACACACATATATATATATATATATATATATATATATATATTTTTTTTTTTTTGAGGAAGTAAGAGTTGTCAAATTTGGCTGGCTGACCATAAGTCTTTAAATAAACTTTTTTCTTTTAAAGAAGCTTTGCAAGCTACAAACTTGCAAATCAGAAGTAAGACTCCAGTGCCACATGGGATATGTGTGGATTTTTATATAATGTGTGAAAAGTAATTAGCAGAGTTACTCTTGATGTTGTGCAATGAATGTTTGGTGTATGGTATTCCCCCTTCCTCAGTGCAGTTCACAACTATAATAGTCTTTCCAAAGGAAGAGTAGGACCTGCTTTATCTCAGATAGTATAGATCACTTTCCTCAGTATGTTCACATGCCAAATAGTTTCGTAGTGTATTATCCAGGGGGTGAGAAAATGTGATCAGCATGCAGTGTTTTATCTCAGCAAGGCTTTGTACAGGAACTTTAGGTTAGCACAAACCCACACCAGCCATTTCCTCATGTGAGAAAGATTTGTAAGGTGTGAGGGCTCCCCAGTCTGATTTTTTTAAAAAAATTCTTGAAATCATTTAACTACAATAACTTGGGAATCATATGGTAAGCTTTGATATGATTTGTGATTATGGGGAATTCTGTGTCTTACATTTTCCTTTATTCAACCATTGACTGAAGATGCAACAAATGTATTGAGGCTACTGCCTTATTTTTTGTAAAATGAACTGGGAAGGGGTATAACTTTCTCATTCTACTCTTATTCATGCCTTGATATATAGTTAGCTTTAGATGTATTTAATGTATAGATATGTCATTTCCAATGGAAGTGCGGCATTATTTATTTATGGAAAATAGATTTTGTTTGTTGGATTGCAGATAATTATCCCTAATGGACAAATGATACTCAGAATGGGATTCTTCATTTCAATCATTAGAAAGTATAGCTGGCCTCTAGGTCATCAAAGATAAATCTGTGCTTTCCTATTTCAGTGACTGCAAATAACTTGTGACTAGGTCAGATATAAATTGGAGGGCATATGCCAGTTACCTTGAATTCAATTTAGTCCAAATATATAGGAATAGTTTGCAGAATAAATTAGAGTATTTATTAATTTATTTACTTATTTATGTATATATGCATGCATGCATGCATGTATGTATGTATGTATGTATGTATGTATGTACAGTATGTATTTACATTTGGTTACTGGAGTAGTAGACTGATCTCAATGAACCATATGTACAGCCTAATCAAAAAGAGTTACATAAGAAATGGACAAACATATTTAGAGATGCAAAGTTATGTTGCATTTAATTCAAGAAGCAATTAATGTCAAAATGTGGCTGGAAAAATGGAATTATGCTTACCAAAGCTTTATAGATAAGATGTAACCATAATAACTGTGATGACTTATGCTATGGAGATAGCAGCATATCATTGTAAAGAGAGGTATGACAACATTAGAAGTGGCAAGTGAGAATAAATACAAAAAAGATACTGTAGAGCAAGAAAGAGAAAAGGAATAATAAAGGAAGAGGCATGGAAGATGAATGAGAGGCAGTTAAATAAAAGGGATGGCAAGATGAGATAAGGAAGGATGACATAGAGATAAAGGAGTGCGAGAGAGAACTGAAGGTTCATGCAATGTGACCTGAGCTGCACTTTGCTAGGGTGAAGACATTTTCATTGAGCTGTTATCGGAAGTCAGAGTACTTTTGAACAACTCGGATTGATAGAGGAGGAGTGGAGTACCATAGTTTAGGTGGTAGATTGTAGAAGGTATGGACAGTGGAACAGAGTTTACTTTTTGGAGTTAGTTGGGTGGTTTGAGATTGAGAAACACCCTTGAGATTATATGTGGGGGATTAATGAAAAGTTTATGAATTGGAGGGGAAGATGTCTCAGAAGGAGGGGCTTTGTGAATTAGTGATCCTAGTAGAGATTGGCTCTCAAATGTACTGGAAGTCATTTAGTTCTGGCAAAAGTTAGGTAGTGGTGTTCATTATTGAGGGAGATAGTAATGAACCATCAGATTTTATTGAGCTGATTTGTAAGTGGTGGCACGTTTCTTTGAGGCCTAGTATAATGAGCTGTTCATATTTGAGTCGGGATAGGAGTATGCCTTTAACTATGGCAGCTTTGGCTGGGTTGGACAGAAGAGTAATTAGCTTTTTAACCCAGAGCAGTAGTGTGTTTATCTTTTAATATCTGCTTTGAATGTGTAGTTGAAAGTTAAAAGATTGGTTTAGCCAAACACCAAGATATCTGAAGGATGTGATAGTTTCTATGATGGTATTGTTAACATCTTTAATATTAAAGAAGCTGGATGACTTGGCTATTTCTGGCTGGTTCCAAATAGCCTTGCTTTTGTTTTTGAGGGACTGAGTATAAGTTTCTGGCTTATTAGTCACTGGTTGAGCGTTTTGACGTCATCTTGGAGCTGAGTTTGTATTACAAAGTAGGATTGTTTGCTCTGTAGATGACCATGTCATTTGCATAATTAGATGTATCTGAGGATGATTAGATTAGAGTTTATTGATTAATATGGAAAAATAGCAAAGGGGCTAAAGTGAATACCTGAAGGACTCCTTTTATAACAGGAGCTGTTTCAGAGATGGCGGAGTCTACTTTCTCCTTGCAGCATTTATTGGTGAGGAAGTCTACAAACCAAGGTTAGGCATCATCACTAAAACCTATTTCAGTTAATTTGTTAAATAATAATTTATGGTCATTTAGCTTAAAAGGCCTTTGTGAAGTCATTATAGATGGCTGCTGTCGCGTTGCCTTTAAGAAAACTGGGTAGGATGTCATATATGAGGGAGTAGAGAGCTGTTATGGTGCTGTGTGAATTCATGTTGCTTCCTGGTTAGAAAATGATATTAATCAGGCCATTTGAGTATTTATTATTCATAGAATATCCTCATTTTTTTTCTTGAAGCTTACATACATAGTTACAAATAATTGTGTTTATTAATGTTCTCTAATGCAGTTTTTTTGTCTTGTATCACTAATTGACTTGCATTTTAATAACTTTCAATAAAGATGTCAACAAAAAATAGCAAAATGATTTATGCAAGAATTAATTCATGTATGTGAGAAACAGTATTATTTGTAATGTATTCAAGGAACTGGAATGTCGCTCTGTATATGTTACCAAACGAATCATTAGGTTAGCAAAATAATTGCATTATTCCTAAGATGTCCCTCAATAAGTGACTGTGTAGTCTAAACATATAACTGAAAGGCAGATATCTGCTATAGCCCTATTTTTATTTTTTTTTCTTGAGTTTTTAGTAAATACAGTAACTATATTTCTCCTTTGTATAGCCTTTTGAAACATTTTGGACCCTTGTTTGATTAAAATAGAATATAGAAAATAGAAATAAAAAACTATAATGCTACACGTGACCCCAGTAAAGAATATCAGTGCAAAATGATAACATATTATATCACATTCCTGCATAGCATTAAAAATATGTTTCTGACAGCATTTACAAACTATTTCTTTATTTTATCTCATTTTCTCCAAACCTTTAAATATTGCATCCAATAACAAATCAAGTCAGCATTGCATGTAGTATACTAAGCATTGCATTTTCTGTTTATTGCTCAAGCAACAGAGACCTCCAAAGCAGAAATGCAAGCAACTTCCACCCCCCAACACAACCCAAATGACACATAGCCCACAGATTCACTGTGCCACTCAACCATAGCCAATAAGGCAAAACAACGTACCCAACACACTAGTCATAGGTGACTCTATAGTCAGGCACACTGATGTCCCACTCACCAGGCTAAACAAAAAGAAGATTACTGTCAGCTGCCTGTCAGGTGCCAGGATCCACCACATAACCCACGCACTCAGGTCACTCCACAACAAGTACAAATATGACTCTGTCATTGTCCGTGTTGGTGTGAACGACCTGAGATGTACCTCCTTGGGCTACATGAAAAGAGACATGGAAGAGCTCTCTGATCTTGTAGCCAGGCAGGTATGACCCTAGCCCTCAGTAGCATTCTGACATCACCCAGAATGATGCCGCAGGACAAGGACAAAATTATTGACTTCAACAATTGGCTAAGCTTCTGGTGCCATTCTAAAGGGATCCAGTATCTGTCTGCCTGGGATAACATGGTCGACAGACCACGATGCTTTGTCAGAGATGGCCTGCACCTGTCACCCCTGGGATTCCGGATACTGGCTAAGGTTCTTGTCGCCCCTATAATGCCTTTTTTAGGCAAGGTTCAAATGACAAATTCACCACCGTAACAGGACTAGGCAAGCAAAAACTGAGGGTGATGCTACTCAATGCTAGAAGTCTAAATCTCAAAGTGCACTCACTCGAGGCCCTCCTTAAAATGGAGAACATCGATATCTGTGCAGTGACTGAGACCTAGTTCAAGGCTCCAGAGAGCACCCCTGCACTACCAGGCTATAACTCATACCACACTTTTCGGCCATATAACCTGGACCGGAACACCAAAGGCGAAGGTGTGTCCATATTCATTAAGGATATCCACACCTCCAGGCTAGTTGCTCAAAATAATGCAGCCCTGGTTATCCAAGTGCAACTAACTCTGGGCAAAACTGCAATCCAAATTGCAGCTTGCTACAGATCACCCACCATGCCCCAGGATTCCCACTCCTCTTTTATTTATGTACTGGAAAATATTAGGGTTTAACCAAACACCCTAATAATGGGCGATTTCAACTACCCCACCATTAACTGGGAAAACTACTCAAGTACCAACTCCTTCGCTGAACGCTTTCTGGAATTCATAAACTCTAATGCCTTGGATCAACTTATCCACACCCTCACCAGGGGCAGCAATATCATAGATCTAGTCATTACCAACATGAGTGACTGGTGTTCCACACCTGAAGTTAACGCCTCATTGGTCCGATCCGACCATAAGCTAAATACCCTAGATATCCACATCCTGCCCCCACCCCGCATTAAGGAAACCATGGTAAAAAATTTCTCCAAAGCCAACTTCATGCTTCTTAAGACAGAAGTGGTGAACTTCATGACACCCATGCAGGTGGACAATATAGTTATGACTACTGAATCATACACAATTGAACTTTATAAGCACTTACATGAGTGCATGGATCGTGCTATCCCAAACAGAACCAAGATGCTATCCTCCAAAAAAAAAGTCAATCTGGTGGTCCCCTGCCATAAACAAACTGTACAACAGAAGGAAGAAACTGTTGCAAAAGAGAGTAAAATCACATGAGTGGAGGAGCTCCCTGGTTAGCCTCAGTAAGAAGCTGCGATCCATGATAAAATCATCCAAAGCTAGTTACGAAAATAAAATCACCACTGATTCTAAAGACACCCATAAAGCATTCTTTAGCTATGTCAAGAATCTCAATGGCAACACTCAGATCTGCTCTGAGTTACAGCACAGTGGCACTAAATATACAGACTCAACTGATATTGCCAACATCCTGGCAGATAGGTTCAGTGCTAACTTTACCCCCCTCTCACCCCCTAAAGAGTCCATCTCTATGTCGGAAGAATGCAAAGTTCCTGTAATCACAGCTGCACAGGTAAAAACCACACTCTCCAAAGCCAAGAACACAGCATCCATGTGACCAGACAACATCCCAGACTGCATTCTACATGAACTACAGAATGAACTGGCACCCCACCTAAGTACCATGTTCAGTCATAGCCTCACCTCAGGCTTTGTGCCTGCTGAATGGTGCTCAGCAATGATTATCCCACTCTACAAGGGGGGAGCCACCACGGATCCTGGGAACTACCACCCCATTAGCCTTACGAGCCTGGTCTGCAAGGCCATGGAACATTTCATCAGGGAACTTATAAACATAGACATTGGTAATCTCCAAACTCTGGGTCCCACCCAGTTTGGGTTTGTAAAAAGGCAGATCATGTCTCCTAAACCTGATAGACTTCTTTGAAGCAGTTACCAAAGCCGTAGACAAGGGTAAGGTGGTTCACACAGCCTATCTAGATCTTGCCAAGGCTTTTGACACCATCCCCCACTCGGGAATTATAGATAAACTCACTAAACTAGGTATAAATCCCTATGTCACAAGATGGGTTGCCAACTGGCTCACTGACAGAACCCACACTGTGAAAGTAGTAGACTCGAAATCTGACTTTAGACCAGTGACAAGTGGAGTACCACAGGGTTCAGTCCTGGGTCCTCTCCTGTTTGTTATCTACTTCTCTGAAGTACAGGCTAACACAGAAGGTCTTTGGCTGACAACATTTGCAGATGACTGCAAACTAGGAGCCATAATCAAAACTCCTAAAGATGTGGACATCCTACAAAAGGGCCTCTCTGAGACAGATGCCTGGTGTCAAAGCCATGGCCTCAAGCTCAATGCCAAAAAGTGCACTGTCATCACCTTTGGTAAAAACTCTGTACCCATGAACTACAACATAGGTGGTAGTATACTTAACACCGAAAGTGTGATAAGAGACCTTGGGACACAGGTGGACAGTAGTCTCTCCTTTGATAATCACATCACCACAGTAGTCAGGAAATCCTTCTACGTGGCACACCTCATCACAAAAGGTTTCTCATCCAGAAAAAAAGAGGTCATTGTTCCCCTCGACTCATCACTCATTAGACCCATTATTGACTACAATTCCCCTTTTGGTATGCACCTCACAAGACATCTACAACAACTGGAAAGGCTGCAGAAATACCTCACAAAGAGGATTACTGGCCTCAACCAGATGCCCTACACAGACCATCTAAAAAAACTCCAGCTTTACTCCGTTGCATATCGCCTACTCAGAGGTGATCTCTGCCTAACATACAAAGCTATGTCAAACCCAGAGCTGTTGGACATGCTCCACTTAAAGAAATCCCAATCCCTCCGAGCTACATGAAACCTTGTTACCACAATAAACAGAACATGACTGAGGGATAGATTCCTGTCCCAGAGACTTCCCATACTCTGGAATAAACTACCTATCTATGTCAAACAGAGCTCCTCATTAGCACTCTTCAAGAAAAATCTTGATGATTGGATAGGAAATTGGAAATTCACCCCGGGGATCACTTCTGTGCTCTGCACAACAGTGGCACAGGAAAATAATTTTCTTGGGAGGCAAAAGCCAGGGTACCTTTTTGGCTGGGCTTGTATAGGCCCCAGGGCCGATAGCCTAGTACCTACCTATGAACCTATGAACCTATGAAGCAATAAACTCAACATAACAATTCAAATGATGCAGCAGTCTGTATGTCTGGTATCCTTGATTGTAAAGCATAACCTGTCCATAAGAAGTCATTGGATACTGATATTACCTGGCAGCAGCAAAACGGACCATTGATAGAATTACATCATTATTATATACTGCATGGAGCATCACAATTATGCTTCAATATCAGGAAAAAGACATACTAGTTGAGCAGTACTCTAGAGCATAATAACAGCATTTAGAAATGTGCTTAACAATTGTTAACATTTGGTCTTGCAAAAGACACAGAGTACTACCAGTGCTCACTAAGGGATTTATCAACTTTCAAAGCTGGTAAAACACTTTGTGCTTTTCTTTTTATTGGGTCTCCAATCATATCCCTCCATTATGTGTTCTCAACATGGTACCAGGATTCACCTTACAGACATATTTTTTGTCACCCACGTCTCGAATACATAATGATGTGGTTGCGATCAGAGACCCGATCATAATCCTCTATAATATTGTCTGTCAGTCCATTTAAAATATATATATATGTATGTGTGTGTGAGTGTGTGTGTGTGTGTGTGTGTGTGTGTGTGTGTGTGTGTGTGTGTGTGTGAGTGTAAATATATATATATATATATATATAGAGAGAGAGAGAGAGAAAGAGATAGATATTTGTGTGTGTGTGTGTGTGTGTGTGTGTGAGTGTAAATATATATATATATATATATATATATATATATAGAGAGAGAGAGAGAATGAGATAGATATTTGTGTGTGTGTGTGTGTGTGTGTGTGTGTGTGTGTGTGTGTGTGTGTGTGTGTGTGTGTGTGTGTGTGTGTGTGTGAAGACTGATAGCGGGGTTTTACTGAAGTGTAGACATCTGATATTTTTCTTTGAAGGACATACAGGAAAAAGGAAGAATTAAAAGTAGAAGAGCCATTCAAAAGCTTGGTAGAACAATGACAAAAATGTTGACTACATGTGAGGTGACAGCAGAAGCCAGCATTTTGATATATGTTGAAAGCTGTGCAGTTAATATTCTATTTATACAGATGTAGGCTCTATTAAATGTTCTTAGTGTCCATTAGGCAGAATAAATGATGTAACCTCTTGATGCACAATATGGCATTTTTCCAGTCTGCTCAGTATTTCCATAGCAAAGACACGCAGAGGTGCTCTAAGAGCACAGAATGTACATAAACTCATACTGTGTGCATGAGCTGTCAACAACTGTGAAGGACAAAGAACATATTAACTAAATGCTCTTGAATCTTCAACATTTTTCAGTAAGGAATCCACAATGGAGTTCACTGATGCATTTTTTCAACATTTACAAGGCAGTTCTGATTTTCTTCAAAGTTTCTCACATTTAAGCTATGAAACAGAGAAATGTGGAGCATGCCCAAAGCAATCCAGGTTGATCTGTCTGTCTATCTATTTATCACTTTATCTGTCTTATCTATTTACCAGTTTATTTCACTGGTTCACTTAAGAATAACAAAATACAGTATGTGATCATATATCCTGCCAGTGAAAGACTACATCAATGTTTTTTGGCTTCTCCTGTTAGGGGTTGCCACAGTGGATTAAGGGTCCACAGACTGACTGGCAGTGGATTTTATATGGTGTTGAATTGCCAGCCCAGTGTCCAACCTCTACAGAAGGCACATGCAGACATGGACTTACCTGCATGTCTTTTTTAAAACTCACTTGACCTCAGGGAGGACATGCAGACTCCATGCAGAAGGTGCTCCAGCTGAAAATCGAACTGGAGAAGCTCTTGCTGTGAGGTGACAATGTTGAAGGCTGCACCACCGTGGCCAATCTTGTCAGTGAAAGACTATATGGTATTTATTTTGAAAATAATCAAATTTTGAAATGGTTAATTTAAGCCGTTGAATTAAAAAAAGGAAAGATTTAATACACTATAAGGATTTCTGCATAAACTCTCACTGCATGACATCAAGAAATTTGAGGAAAGAGGACACTCTATGGATCTGGAATATGGAATGATAATAGACTATAATCCTAAAGACTTAAAATAGAAAAGTGTTTTTTCCATGGGTTGTCAAAAGCACATTTCCCAGTATGTGCAGTGAATGAGCACATCTTGCAGTTCACATTCCCTGCACTATAATGTCATTGAGAAAGGGGTCTAATAAAGTAGGCTGTTCTGTGCATAGAGAAAGATGGCTATGTGAAACAATACCTCTCATTCTGGAGATGCATGCAGATGATGGCAATGCAATCTGCAGTCCTCCTGTCCACTGCACCTATACTACTTGAAAGAGCTTGTATTCGGAACCAGGTTGCCTGAACAGTAGGAAGCAATAAATCACCCCTGTCCTATGGGTGCTGCGGTAACACACAGTAGATTGCAAACCAGAGTAAGTCATGCATGTCAGCTTGTTATGTACTTGCTGCTGTGAACCCAGATGTGGGCTGAAGTGGCATATAAACAAGCAAGGTGTTTGCATTTAGTTATTTATTTCTGTATGTAAGATCATCAGGATGGTACATGTCTTACAATGGACATAACCGTAGCTGTCTATTTCCTCGGGCAAGAACTCACAAAGATGAAAATAATCAGTGGGACACTGGGACAAAATGTCAGAACCAGGGTTAGACTATGTAATATTTAATTATGTTTCTCTCTTTATTTATATGTGTGTTTATTTCAGTTTATATTATTCTCTTGATCTAGTTGCTATGCTGTGCTATATATGGTCAATAGCTACAATAGCAAGTTATGCATTGGCACGATGCTTGCAGTCTATTAGGGTCAAAACTCAAGTTTCTGTCATTATGCCATGACTGCAGTCTGCAGCTATTTTCCAGTGCAAAGCACATGCTATGTCAATCAATAACAAAACCTTATTGACAGTTTTGAAGCTATAAACTTATGTCATGCACAGCTTGGATAATGCTATCAAACTAAGTCAAAAGCCTTACTGTTCTGTTATCCGGGCAGGATACAATGTTCTTGAAAATCAGGATCTGCAGCAGAACAGTTGTACTTGGAGCACTGTGGACATCACTATCTCATATGCTTTGTTGAAGTGATGTGTTTGTGTCTGCACATGTACATGCAAGTGAGTGAGTGTGTGTGTGTGTGTGTGTGTGTGTGTGTGTGTGTGTGTGTGTGTGTGTGTGTGTGTGTGTGTGTGTGTGTGTGTGTGTGTGTGTGTGTGTCTATGTCTGTGTGCACATTTATTTTTGTGTGTTTGTTGTGTGGGATGAACATTTCTGCCTGAGGTATTATACTACACTGCCAATAACATCATGTTATCTATCCATTCACAAGCATTCATGCAATGAATGTGAACAGCAAGCAGGGCTCAGGCTGTCAGCAGGTTCATCTCCCTACATCCCTTAGAAGAGTTAAGTGCTATATCATAGACTGTTTTTTTTTTTTTTTTACTTTTCTTTGGTTTGTTACTCCTGCAATGTTCATTATGAGCCTTTTTTTCAAATGATGCCATGCATTTAGACAATTTTTCATCTGACTGCACACAGTCCTCAGTCAGTGCAACTCTAGGAATGAGTTACATAGCCCCTTGTAACTCAGCTAACAATAGGACAGTCTGGGAAAGTACATCACATACCCAATGTCATTCATTCATTCTCTGATTATCCATAAAATCTGACTCAGAGTTGCATTGTAGCCAGTGCCCACACAACAAACAATGGGAACAAGCGAGAGAAGCTAGTTAATAATGGTACACCAGCCTATCTCAAGATGCAAATGCATGAGTGCAAACAGACACACACATGTGCGCACATGCACACATACACATACACGTGCACATGCATGTACTCCCCCACCACACAGACGCTCACACATACACACACATATACACACTCACACAGACACATGCACCCACCCACTGCACATACACACACACACACACACACACACACACACACACACACACACACACACACACACACACAGAGAAAATCACATGCACGCACACACACACACACACACACTGACACACACACACCACAGACACACACACACACACACACACACACACACACACACACACACACACACACACACACACACACACACACACACACACACACACACACACACACACACACCACACCACAGAAAAACACATGCACACACACACACACACACACACACACACACACACACACACACACACACACACACACACCACACACACACATCACACAGACACACACAAATAAACACATACACACATATGCATACACACACCACACAGATATACATCACACAGGCACACACACATGCATAAACATACAGACACGCACGCATAAACACACAGGCACATGCATACACATGCAGACACACACACACACATACACACACACACACACACACACACACACACACACACACACACACACACAAATACTCCGTAGACACACATACAAACTTACTCAGACACACACACACACACACACACACACACACACACACACACACACACACACACACAAACATATGCAGACACACCACACTGATATACACCACAACAAAGACACACACACACACGCAAAGCATGCTTACCTATTGTCAACTTGGAGAACTACAGATTTACCTTCTGCTCAACATATTTTTGCTATATGTAGGGAAACTAGAACACTCAGCTAAAAATAACATAGCTATATAGAAAGGACGTGCAGAGTACACATGCAAAACACTATGAGGACCAAATTTAAGAGCAAAGTGATGACAGACAGCATTACTAACTGCTGCACCAATATGTTGCCCCATACCTAACATTATTGGTATAAATAAAAACATATATTCTTTTAGTGAATTTTGCATTCAGTGCACTTTCTAACATGCCATTATTCCAGAACAGTCTTTCAGAATATTAAAGGCATTTTGTTAAAAGAAGCATGAAGCCTACTGAATCCCATTACAGAAGCTTAATAAGGTTAATCAATACACAGTGGAAGAATTCAGCTAAAGGTACAAATAGGATAACATTAGTGATGTATTCCCACATTTATTTTTGTCTTTTCCCACTGACCACCTCCAAAGCACAGATCAGTTGTTCTGAGTAAGTACATTTTGTCAAACAGATGACATTCTTTCATTCAGTCTAATCTTATGTATGATCCTGATTGTTTACTGGATACACTGCAAAGCAAATTTCATCTTATGTGGGACTGAAAAGCTTGCCAAATTTATTGGGAGGGCAGCCAAGACATTCAGCAATCCTTTTTTGTAGAGAAAAATAAGCATTAGATAAGGACCAACTCACATGCATATTATAAGATGAAAAATAGAATTGTGTGATTAAGTTGGTTATAATTTAGTCTGTAAAATAATTAATGTTCATGTGATAGTGATACTTATAGTTAAATGATGATTAAATGGTTAGTGCACAGTTTTTCCAGATATTTACAGAATTTTTGATAGATAACAAAATCACATGCCTCAGTAAACAGAACATTACGTTTTCTACATTTTCACATTTTGTTTGGAATATTTATCTACATATATCATATTGTGGTAGATATTATCATAGTAGCTTACCTTAATTACAGTTTCATATTTAAACATTTTGTAGTTCAAGCACTTGATTAGTCTACCTTAGCTGTAATATGGATTTTCCATATGGAAATTAATCTTAAAGAAAACAAATTATGTAAGCTAGACTATTTATAATGTTTCTTTTTGTTTGTATCAAAAATACTTAGTCCTATACTTTAGGAGAAAATAAAATAATGGTGTTACTTAACAACTAATCTTTGTGCCTGTTGTATATACTACACATGAAAAATTTTACATAGTAATGTAATAAAGGGCGATATTTCCTGTTAAACTTGGTCGACTTCTTCAAAACAGCCACCAAAGCCATGGATAAGAGGAAGACAGTGCACACGACCTACCGTGACCTAGTCAAAGCCTTTGACACTATCCCCCACTCGGGCATAATAGATAAACTCTCCCAGCTAGGCATCAACCCATATGTCACCAGATGGGTAGCTAACTGGCTCACTGATAAAACCCACTCAGTCAAAATAGGGGAAGCCAGCTCTAGTAGTAGACCAGTAATGAGCGGCATTGAGGCCTCTACTGTTTGGGAAATACTCTTCTGATGTGCAAGCTAAAACTAGTGGCCAGTGGCTGACCAAGTTTGCAGATGACTGCAAGCTGGATGCTGTGTTAAATTCCACCAGTGATGTGACATCCTCCAAGAGGGCCTAACCAAAATGAATGACTGGTGCCAGAAGCATGGCCTCAAACTGAATGCAAATAAATGCATCATTATCCCCTTTAGGGAAAATGGCATCCCCACTAATTATCACATTAATAACAATATACTAAGCACACAATCAGTCATGAGGGACTAGGGTACCCAGGGTGATAGCAACCTGACTTTTGATAACCATGTTGCCTCTGTTGTACAGAAGGCTTTGTACATGGCCCACCTCATAAGTAAGGGTATTTCATCCAGGAACAAGGAGGTCATAACATCCCTGTACTCCTCCCTTATCGGACCCATTATCAAGTACAATGTCCCCTTCGGCATATACTTGTCAAGCACATGCAGCAGCCGGAGAGACCACGGAGGTTCCTGACCAGGAAAATCCATGGTCTCAAGCATCTATGCTATGCAGATAGACTAAAAGCCTGTTCCTCTATTCAGTCTTGTACAGACTGCTCAGAGGTGACCTGTGTCTGGCAACAAGACCATGTCAAACCCATCCTTGATGGAGATGCTGCATATCCATAATTCAAGCTCCACTCACACAACTCACATTCAAGGACTCATCTTAGTCGGTGACATTAATAGAACTTGTTGGCGGGATAGATTTGTTTCCCAAAGACTCCCCCTTCTGTGGAAGAGACTCCCTCTCCATGTCAAGCAGAGTACCTCACTAGCCCTCTTTAAGAGGAACCTAGATGACTGGATGGGAAACAGAAAATACACACCTGGGATCCCACCTGTGTCCCTGCTGGACAGAGGAAACAGGTGCTGACTTGTGGGTACATGGGTAAAATTCTTGGTTAGGCTTATAAGAGTCTCCAGGTTAATAGCCTAGTATCATTCTATGAACCTATGAACCTAGAAAACCTTTTCTACAATCCAGCAAAGATACAGACTCTCTTTTAAATACAAAATGATTCATGTCTCAAAATTTACACAAATAAAATAATCAAAGGTCAGTCTAATGCATGATTTTCTCAGTGATATTCAACCAAATGTACATATTGGTTTTGAAGTTTGCATCTATGCCAAATACTTAACTTTTAATTGCCCAGGCTTTTTATTTCTATGTGATCTTCCCAGTTAAAGAAACTGTACTTAGAATGTGGATGTTAAAACAAAAAAAGAATGTAGAGCTACAGTTTGAACTATGTCCAGCAAAATGACAACTTATATCATATAGTTTAATTAGTGGCATTTTACCTAACCATGTGGTATTCCTGTATACCCAGTGGTCATGCGGCAAAAGCAAGCCATTATTCACTGTAAGGAATAGTATGGAATAATTTTGTGCCAGCCTATTCAGATTTCACATTTGAGTAATGTTTGTCTTTCACAAAAAATATAACTCCACCATAGAGATCAGAGTGAGTTTTGCCGAAGCAATTAGAAATGCTTATCTACAAATGTATTTATATATTATACCCATCTGCTTTAAATTTGAGCACTTTGCATACTACTCTCTATAGTCTATATGCTGTGGACAATTTTAGATATTTATGGAAGCTGGAGTTTTTAATTAGCCTATATGTAGTTTTGTTATGCCTATTAATTTCAGGATATGCATCAACCAACCTTCTGTGAAGAATATTCTTTCTGTTTTTGGCAAAGAAACTAAACTTTGAATTGCCATTATGTGATTCCAAAAAAAACACTTTGGAGGGATTCCTGATAGCCTACATGATAATTTTTGCTATGTGTGCTTCGCTGTGCGATGCGCATATGGGCACAAGTTTTTGATTCAGTAAACTTGGAACTTGGAATCTATTCCAAACTGATAAGTACACTTTTTGCAACTTAATTTGCACTGTGCTGTATTTATACATTTGCTTATTATTTATAGTGGTGCTGTATTGTTTATGCCCCTTGTTGTCTCCACTGTGTTTCCTACCCACCCTCCCTGTTCTTCTTTTGGTGGTAATCTTGGTGGCTTTGAAACTGCCTGCCCTTCTTGTAAATTAGTATTTGGATACTCCTTCTGGGTCCATCTCATTTGCTCACTAAACTGAGTGCAGTGAGATCATATTCTGATTTCAGGCACTCTTACTGTGTACAAAGAGAGCATTTGGGAAGGACAACCCATGTAGCCTCTTAGTACCTGCTCTGTTCCCTCCCTCAAAAAAAAAAAAAAAAAAAAAAAAAAAAATATATATATATATATATATATATATATATATATATGTATATACTTTATTCAGCTGTTCTTACTGTAACTGTCTTAGCTGCTGTTCTGCGTGCTATCTGTCCAGTCGCTCTTACTCTGCACTTATTACTGCTTGTTAGCAGCCTTCTAATTTAATGCCTTCTGCACTTGCTTTTTAGTCATTTGTTAATTTAATTGCATTTAATTAAACTGTATTTGCCGTAATATTGCTACACATGTGTGCTAGCCTGCACTACATTTGAATTGTATATACTGCTGTTTTAGCTGCTTTTCTGTAAAAAAAAAAAAAAATTCTAAGCTTGTTTCCTGCCTTTTATGTAACTAGTCTTGTCCACCAGGACAGTTTGCAAGCTCCTGAGCCCCCCAAGCCCTTATGTGGGAAGCCTTCTAGCTTATCAGTGGGAGTGGTAAGCATTAGGTAGCCTATCTACCACAAGAGGAGAGGTTTCTGGCCCAGAAATTATAGGTTTTTGGCCATTTCAGAAGCTTTTCCATCTCTTTCAACCATCTGATTTAAAAGCCTGTGTTTGCGCTTGTTTCCTGCCTTTCCTGTTACTAGCCTAGTCCAGGTACAGATTTATTGTATCCAGGACTCTTTGTAAGCTTCTGAGGCCCCCAAGCCTTTCTGTGTTGGATGGAAGTCTTCTAGCTTATCAGTGGGAGAGGTAAGCATTAGGTAGCCTATCTACCACAAGAAGAGTGGTTCCTAGTCCAGAAATTGTAGCTATTGGCCGTTTTGGGCAGTTTTTTCCCATCTCTGTCAACTTTCTGGTTTGAAAGCCGCACTTGCACTTGTTTCCCGTCTTTCCTGTAACTAGCCTAGTCCAGATACAGAGTTACTGTATCCAGGATTGTTGGTAAGCTTCTGAGCCCCCTAAGCCTTTCTGTGTTGGAGGGAAGCCTTCTAGCTTATCAGTGGGAGTGGAAAGCACTAGGTAGCGTATCTACCACAAGAGGAGTGGTTCCTGGCCCAGAACATGTACCTTATTGGCCGTTTGAGCAGTTTTTTTCCCATCTTTTTCAACTTTCTGGTTTAAAAGCTGCATTTACGCTTGTTTCCTGCCTTTCCTGTAACTAGCCTAGTCCAGATACAGACTTTCTGTATCCGGGACTGCTGGCAAGCGTATGAGCCCCCCAAGCCTTTTTGTGTTGGAGGGAAGCCTTCTAGCTTATCAGTGGAGTGGGAAGCACTAGGTAGACTATCTTCCATGGGAAGAGTGGGTTTTGGCCCATAAATTGTAGTTTATTGGCCGTTTAGGCAGTTTTCCATCTCTTTCAACTTGCTGGCTTAAAAGCCTGTGTTTGTGCTTGTTCCCCGACTTTCCTGTAACTAGTCTAGTCCAGGTACAGATTTGCTGTATACAGGACTCTTTGTAAGCTTCTGAGCCCCCCAAGCCTTTCTGTGTTGGAAGGAAGCCTTCTAGCTTATCAGTGGGAGTGGTAAGCATTAGGTAGCTTATCTACCACAAGCAGAATGGTTCCTTGTCCAGAAATTGTAGCTATTGGCCATTTTGGGCAGTTTTTTCCCATCTCTGTCAACTTTCTGGTTTGAAAGCCACACTTGCCCTTGTTTCCTGTCTTTCCTGTAACTAGCCTAGTCCAGATACAGAGTTACTAACTCCAGGATTGTTGGTAAGCTTCTGAGCCCCCTAAGCCTTTCTGTGTTGGAGGGAAGCCTTCTAGCTTATCAGTGGGAGTGGTAAGCACTAGGTAGCGTATCTACCACAAGAGGAGTGGTTCTGGCCCAGAAATTGTAGTTTATTGGCTGTTTGGGCAGTTTTTCCATCTCTCTCTCAACTTTCTGGTTTTAAAGCCCGTGTTTTCACTTGATCCCCACCTTTCCCATACCTAGTCTAGTCCAGGTACAGAATTGATGTATCCAGGACTGTTTGTAAGCTTCTGAGCCCCCCCAAGCCTTTGTGTTGGAGTGGAGCCTTCTAGCTTATCAGTGGGAGTGGTAAGTACTAGGTAGCCTGTCTACCACAAGAGGAGTGGTTCTTGGCCCAGGAATTGTAGTTTATTGATCATTTGGGAAGCTGTCCATCTCTTTCAACTTTTTGGATTAGAAGACCACATCTGTGCTTGTTTCCCATTGTTCCTGTAACTAACCTACTGGAAAGCACTAGAAAGCCTTAAACTGATACAAGCCTTCTAGCTTTAAAGAGAGTATTTGGAGTGATTAATTATCAGTTTTCTGTATTTTCTTGGTGTACTTAACTGTTTTCTGCCTAAACGCTGATTTTCGAGCATTTATTGTGATTTAAAAGCTTGTTTTTTTTCACATATTATACTTATTTGACTGCCTGCACTTTTAAAAAGTCATTTTTTGTTTAAATAATTTGTTTAACTGTTGTAGGCTACACCTTAAAGTATGATAGGCTTTTTTGGTCACTTGTAGTCATTTAAAGCTGTTTTAAATGTACTTTTTATTGTTTTTGCCTTAACTTTTTAAAAAAAAAAACAAAGAAACATTCCTCGTTTCTCACCCTTCTAAGCTAGTATAGTTCAGTTTTCAGGCTAGTGCTGAATTCAGGGCTGTGTTGCAAGTTTCTGAATTGCCCATACCTTACTTGGATAGAGGGAAGTTTCTCTGTTCACTTGTGAGAGCGGGGAACTTTGAGCAGCCATCTGTCCCTGGAGGAGTGGTTCCAGCCCATTAATTAGTAGTTTAAAAAACGCTTTTGCATGGTTTTACATGCCGGGCAGCACCGGTTAGCTATGGCTAAATTATTCCCAGCTACACTAAGTCTCCTCTTCAGTTTTTCCCTTGAAACTAGTCTAATTCTCAACCTAAGCACTCAACAGGCATCCTACAGTCCAGCACTTGCTCAGACCTAATAACAAGCACTAATATACCCCGACACTTGATTGCCCAGCAGGACAAAGCTCTTTATCCACCCCTCACCAACCAAGCAATTAAGCAGCTCGCCCTGCTATTCAGGCATGACCAAAGGGCAACTTCAGGTGTACTCTCCAGTCCAGCTGGTGAATCTGGGTATCCTGAGGCAATGTTACAACTGCCTCGTGTACACAGACAACCCTCTCCTCCTACCACAAGACACTAACATATGCGAGAGATGCAATTATACAGCCAAACTGGAGGCTAAGGTCTCTCCACCCAAGACTGGAGCAGACAATCATGAGGAGAAGGTTAACACTTGCACCACACTTCCAGCCTCACGTAGACCTACTAAACCAGCACTGACAAAAGATACACATGAATACGCTAAATCATACTCGTCAGCTCTAAATAAAAACCTGCAAAAGCATCAGAGAGCTCCAAAGCAGACACCCAAAAAACCTGCACCTCCCATCACAAACCAGACAACACATAAAACACAAAATCAATGTGCCGCACAATCACAGCCCTTAAGGTGAAATAACATACCTAACACACTAGTAATAGGTGACTCTATAGTCAGGCACACTGATGTCCCACTCACTAGGCTGGACAAGGAGAAGGTTACTGTTAGCTGCCTGTCGGGAGCCAGAATCCGCCACATAACACAAGCACTCAGGTCAATCCAGAGCAAGTACAAATGTGACTCTGTCATTGTTCATGCTGGTGTGAATGACCTGAGATGTACCTCCTTGGCCTACATGAAAAGAGACATAGAAGAGCTCTCTGATCATATAGCCCAGGCGGGTAAGACCCTGACCCTGAGTAGCATCCTGCCCTCATCAAGAATGTTACCTCAGTATAAATAAAAAATGATCAATTTCAACAATTGGCTAAGCTTCTGGTGTCATTCAAAGGGGATCCAGTGTCTGTCAGCTTGGGACGACATGCTCGACAACCCACATTGCTTTGCAAGAGATGGCTTGCACCTGTCACCCCTAGGCTTGCGAATACTGGCCAAGGCTCTTGTTGCCCCCATAGTGCCTTTTTTAGGCAACGTTCAAAAGTCTAACCCACCTCCATAAACAGCGCAAATAAAAAAATGAGGGTTATGCTACTCAACGCCAGGAGTTTAAATCTCAAAATGCATGCACTCGAAGCACTCCTCAGTATGGAGAATGTCGACATTTGTGCAGTAACTGAAACCTGGTTCAAGGCTCCAGAGAGCATTCCAGCACTACTGGGCTACAACTCATACCACACATTTCAGCCACAGAACACGGACTGAAACACAAAAGGAGGCGGTGTATCCATATTCATCAGGGATAACTACACCTCCAGGTTAGTGGATCAGCATGATACCTCTGAGATCATCCATGTGCAACTAACATCGGGCAAATCTGCAATGCAAAGTGGGGCCTGCTACAGATCACCCTCCATCACCCAGGACCACCATTCTGCTTTTCTGGAGACACTGGAAAACATGAAGGTCCTACCGAACACCCTGATATTGTGCGATTTCAATTACCCTACCATTAACTGGGAAAACTACTTGAGTACAAACTCCCAGGCTCAGCACTTCCTAGAATTTATCAACTCAAATGCCCTGGATCAGCTGGTAAACTCCCCTACCAGAGGTGAAAACATATTGGACCTGGTCATCACCAACATGGGCGACAGGTGTTCCGCACAGGAAGTCAACCTGTCACTGGTTAGATCAGACCATAAACTAATCACTCTGGGTGTCCACACCCCACCACCACCCCGAACCAAGGAAACCACAGTGAAAAACTTTTCTAAAGCAAACTTCACCTTACTTAAGGCAGAGGAGGTAAGTTTCACAGCTCCCCACGCTAAAGGATAATGCTGCCCAAGATGCAGAATCTTTTACAAATGCACTCTATGAGCACCTACAAGGATGCATGGATCATGCCATCCCTAGCAAAACCAAGACTCACTCCCCTAAGAGAAGGAAACCAGTCTGGTGGACCCCTGCCATAAACAGGCTATACAACAAAAGGAGGAAACTAGTTCAGAAAAAAAGCAAATCCCAAGAAGGAAAGACATCCCTGATCAGTATCAGTAAGAAACTAAGGTCCCTCATAAAATCATTCAAGGCTAACTTCGAAAGGAAAATAGCTAAGGATTTGAAAGATAACCACAAAGACTTCTTTAGCTATCTCAAGAATCTAAGTGGCAACTCGCAGATATGTACTGAGCTACTGCAAAATAGCACAAAATATACTGAACCTACTGATATTGCTAACATCCTGGCAGATAGATTCAGTGCAAACTTCACCCCACTCTCACCTCCAAAAGGGTCCACAACAATACCGGAAAAGTGTAGTGTCCCGGAAATCACAGATGCACAGGTGAAAAACACCCTTTCAAAAGCAAAAACACAGTGCCAGTGGGGCCAGATGGTGTCCCAGGATGCTTCTTGCATGAACTACAGAACGAACTAACCCTCCACCTAAATATGCTGCTCAACCTCAGCCTCTCCACAGGATATGTGCCCATAGAATAGTGCACAGCAACGGTTATTCCGCTCCACAAAGGAGAGGCAACAATTGACTTTGGTAACTATTGCCCCATAAGCCTGACTAGCCTGGTCTGCAAGTCTATGGAGCGCATCATCATGGAACTCATTAACAAAGACATTAGGAACCTTCAAACACTTGACCTGACCCAGTTCGGCTTTGTTAAGGGCAGATCATGCTTACTAAACCTGGTTGACTTCTTTGAGACAGTCACCAAGGCCAAAGATGAAGGAAAGGTGGTTCACCCAGCCTACATTGACCTTGCCAAGGCGTTCAACACCATTCCTCACTCAGGTATTATAGAAAAACTCACCAGCCTGAACATAAATCCTTACATCTCAAGATGGGTTGCAAACTGGCTTACAGACAGAACTCATGCAGTAAGAATAGCAGGCTCCAAGTCTGACTCTAAACCAGTCACAAGCAGTGTCCCGCAAGGCACGGTCCTGGGACCCTTGCTGTTGAGCATATACTTCTCAGAAGTACAGGCAAACACAGGAGGACTATGGCTAATCAAGTTCGCCGATAACTGCAAACTGTGAGCAATAACTGATTCTTCGGCTGACATGGACATCCTCCAAAAAGGCCTTACTGAGACGGATACCTGGTGTCAAAGTCATGGCCTCAGGCTAAATGCCAAAAAATGCATAGTCATCCCATTTGGGAAAAACAAAACACCCACGAATTACCACATAGGTGGCATCCCCCTTTAATACAGAAGAGGTAATAAGAGATCTGGAGACACAGGTAGATAGTAATCTCTCCTTTGACAATCATATTGCCAAAGTAGTTAGGAAATCCTTCTATGTGGCCCATCTAATTACTAAAGGGTTCACATCTAGAAATAAAGGGGTTATAGTGCCCCTCTACTCATCAATCATCAGACCCATCATAGAGTACAATGCCCCATTTGGGATGTATCTCACAAGACACTTCCAACAGCTGGAAAGACCAAAAAAGTGCCTCACCAAGAGGATTACTGGCCTCAAACATATGTCCTATGCAGGCCGACTGAAAAAACTCCGACTGTACTTAGTGGCATATCGCTTACACAGAGGTGATCTCTGCCTGACTTACAAAGCCATGTCCAACTCAGAATTGATGGACATGCTCCACCTAAAGAAATCCAAGTTGCTGCGAGCCATGCGCTCTAGTGAGCTAAACCTCACCACAACAATAAACAGAACATGCTGGAGGGATAGATTCCTGTCACAGAGACTCCCCATGCTTTGGAACAAAATTTCTATCTACATTAGGCAGTGCCCCTCACTGACATTCTTCAAGAGAAACCTTGATGAGTGGATAGGTAACAGAAAATACACCCCTGGGATCACTTCATAGGCTCTGCTTGACAGAGGCTCAGTTAATTAATCAATGGTGAGGCTAAAGCCGACATCTCTGGCTAGGCTTATAAATGCCTCCGGGCAGATAGCCTAGTACCTACCTATGAACCTATGAACTATGCCGTGGCACACACAAGCAATTACGGAAGATTTCATGGCATGCAAATTACAGCACATGAAGCTGATTTTTATGGTAATGAAGCAAATCAACACAGTGGAATGATTCAACAACCTTTAACGCAACCATGTAGACTTTGTGTTCCTGCTGACAGTATATTGGGAAACCTTCCTAATACAGACATGGAAAGGAGTCTACACGGAAGCAAGATCAAGTAAAAGCTCTTAGAATTTGTACAGAACTGACGTCAGCATGCAACCCCACACATATTATGACCTAATTACACACTGTGGATGTCAAAATATCACAGTTACAAAATAAAAACTACATTTGTAAGGACCATGACATAAATGCATATTTGCTTCCTCACCCCCAAAACAAAATATAATTGTACGTAATGCAGGCTGCTACAATGCTTGAACATCCTGAAACAGACTATTATGTTTTATTGTAAGCATGTGTAGTATGTAGCAGATATATGGGCAAAGGAATAGGCTCCCTTGTGTTTACAACATTGTGCTCCCATGCAGTTTCTCCACTGCTATGGCTACTAACCTTGTAGATTCCACGCTGTCAACATGGTGAGGATGCAAATTAGGTAAAAACTAATTCATATTGCTGCATCCCAAAAAAGAGTAACCCAGTATGGATGTTCACTCTTTGTAGGCACTTCCATGGTATTTTTGTTTTCAATGGATGTAAACAGTGAGTGATGACATGGGGGGGGGGGGGAATCAGATTACACTTTCAAAGCTGTACAGGTCAGTCTGTGGAGGGTGAAGGTGCATGTAAGCTATGCCAAATCACAAGCTGTATGTCCTTCTCAGAATTTTGTTGTAAAATGTGTCTTCTCTGTCCATTTCAAACAATTTTTGTACATTTTTTAATGTCCTGTTTTGCATGATCGTGCGTGTAATGCACCATCACGTTATGGAGGAATGAATGGCAGCTTTTGTTGTGCTTGTCTTCTTAATAGTCCTGTGGCACCACATATATGTATAGGGATGGAAGACAGAGGGTCCTTGGTTTGAGTACAGGGTGACCAACCTTTCCTTTTTATACTGAATGTTTGCACAATATTCTGTAAATGGAGGAAAGTAATTACAATTTTGACATGCTTTATTTATGCAGAGCTGTGCGGGGGTGTGTGGAGATGCACCTAGCACAATGATGACCAAGCAGTAGGTGTGTGCAATAGATACTAACTATAGTATAAGCAGGTGAATTTCATTTTCATGAACAAATCCAACAGGGTGCAGCTATCCAACATGCTATAAAGCATCCATGTATCCTCCATTCTTGTTTTCCTAAATACTTCAATACCATTGGAGTTGAGACAAGGAAATGTTAACTGACACAATGTTAGAGACTAATGCAGCTATTCTACATCTGCATGTGCTAAAGGCTGAAGTCAATGCTGCTGGTGCTGCTGATAATAGGCCTAGGCTGAGGAGGAGAAGATTGTTTAGGTCCAGGGTAACTTTCCATGTGCTACATGACCTGGAGATGGTAGAGCACTACAGGCTGAACAGGGACACCTTACAAGAACTCTGTGAGCTCTGCCACCTGCAACTCAGAGCCAGAACCAATTGTGGGGAACCTATCCCAGTGGAATCTAAGGTATGTGTATCCCTTAGAATATTAGCTACAGGTACATTTCAAAGACCAACTGGGGACATGATAGGTGTGTCACAGGCGTCAGCATTCAAGATCCTCCAACAATTCCTGGATCCTATGCTCATACATGCCAGTGAGTACATATGTTTTCCCCATAGTTCTGAGGAGAGGGCTAGACATACGTAACAGTTCTACCCTGTAGCACACTATCCTGAAGTACTGGGTGCCATAGATTGCACTCATGTACACATCAAGGCACCACCTGGTGAGAAGGGTAGAATCTACATTAACCACAAGGGATAGAACTCCATCAACTGCCAAGTCATTTGCAATGCCCAGGGAATAATCTTGAATGTGTGTGCTGGCAAACCTTGCAGTTATCATGACACCCATATCTAGCACACATCACAGCTGTATCAGACATTTGCTGGGGGAACATCCCACAGGGCCATTTACTGGGGATGCTGGCTATGCACTGGAACCATGGATGATAACAATCATCATAAGTGCACACTCACTCACAGAACAATGCCATTATGAGGCACACACCCAAACCATAAACATCATAGAGTGTGTGTTTGGGCTGTTGAAATTATGGTTCCAGTGCTTAGATACATCTGGTGGAGCCCTGCAGTATAATTCAGAGACATATGCACAAGTCTTCACAGCATGTGCTATGGTGCACAATCTGATCTTGTGTAAACAGCTGCAACAGAATCAGCTAGGGGAAGGGAAACACATCCCTCCCACCAACACCTAGCTCACCACAGCCATAATTAGAAGAGGACTCAGAGGGAGATTCACCCGCTGCCGTGCCTTCAAGCAGATGTAGTCATGCTCAGAATTCCCTTGCTTTGGCTAAAAGACAAAGCATAGCACATTCACTGACCAGCTAGATGCCTACTGTCTTTCTCCTACTCACACACATAGTAAAATTGTTGCCAGGCAACTCACACAACCTGTAACTCCCCATGTACTGGTTGTATACTGCTTGTGTCAGACAGAGTCAGCCCTGAGGTCAAAATGTGTCCACTACTGCATTTGCAAGGTAAGTCCTGAACCTAGAGTGTAGTTTTTGAATGATATTATAGCATATCCCTGTATTTAGTAGGTTGGAATAGTAATTAAGTAAATAGTGCTGTAGATTTGTGCAAAAAGTACTTTAACATTTGATAGCAGAGATGCCTTCACTTTACTCATATGTGTCCATTCATAAGTACTAGTCCTCAGGGGTCAAAGATTCACGCAGTCCTTCCTCTGAAGTATACTGATGCTCACTAAATGGCCTTATTTTTGCTCCATACTTTGTACTGGAAAGTCCGTAAAGAAAGAAGTTAGACAGTACTGATACACATTGCAGTTTCTAACTTCACAACCCTTCCCAAGATTAAACAACAGGCAGGAAGCACAACAAGGAGAGTAACAGAAGCATCATATCCTTGTTTGTGCCATAGCAGTAACAACTTTGCTTACCCACAAAAGTAAAGACTATGCTTGTTTGTGACATAACAGTACATAAGCTCCCCCCAAGAGCAGTCTAGCCTTGTTTGTGCCTTAACAGTAACTCAACAATGGTCTCCCTAAAAGAACAGTATATAGCTGTTCGTGCCATCCAACCTGGCCTTCACTTGCTGGCAAATGCATATCATATAACTTCCAGTTAATATCCACCAAATATAGTGAATGCCTTACACACTTGAATGTCTCACAGTACTACTCAGATAACTGATAAAGTACCAAGAAATATAAACAAGTAAGATAAATCTGTATATTTGCAAACAGAATCCTAACAGGCTGTGTGATTATAAGTGCACTACATCCAAATATAATATAGACGGTTACATTCTGATGCATTTGTTTGTAAATAATGACTTCAGCTCTTTGCTGCAAAGCTATGTTTGTGGCAAAGAGGGCTAAGGCATACATTCTCTTTTCTGAATCTGCAGTGGTGTGAAAGTTCAAATCCTGAACTATGTAGAAATATATGATGCATAGTATCATTCTGTAGTGTGTATGACATAACTTGCTTTTGCTCAGTTCACATGTCTCCCTTTCCATTTATTTACCTCCTTTTCTTTTCTTATTTATTCCACTGTTTTCATGATGCACCTCATAGCACAAACAGATTGGCTTTGCTTATGTGGCTTGTGAAGTGTGGCATTGCTGAAACCAGACAACCTAGGAAGCAGACAGGCAGACATAGAAACCGGATATATTCAATAAATGCTTTTAGCCATTGTGAAAACCTGACATAGAGTAAGTCACACATTAACAATGCAGCTTGCATTTGTGCAAGGCTTACCTACATGCAAAAAGTTGTATCTCAAATGCGTGTACACTTAGTTAACCATAGCACAAATCTGCTGCCCAATGCACACCTTTCAACTGTTTAGATATCTGTAGAATGTCCTGATTTCTGAATCACATTTTTTCCTGCTCCTCATAAAAAAGTTGTTTTTCTGCCAAATAATTTGAAAATACTTGCCTACTGCAGCCAGAAAACAATGACAGACATTTAAACTTCAAAACTCCTGCCCTTCAGACAATTCACATTAATGCAAAACATGCTATTCTATCAACTGTATGTTTGTAAGAGCAGTATGTAAAACATGTCCCTATGTTTGGTCCTTTTTCAACCCAATATATATGTCTCTGTCCAGATTCTTTGCTATTAAAGGTTGAGAGGAATGGACCAATGTGCCATGGAAATGTATAACCCCCCCTTAGTTCCTTAATCTTAAATTATCTTCTGTTTCCTCCCTCTCCACTTAACAAAAAAAATGTACACTTTACTCAGCTGCTTTTACTGTATTTGTTTTCTTCCTACTTTATTACCTTATTTTGCTTTGCTGTGTGTTCTTGTGTTCAAGTGCTTCTATTCTGCTAGATTTATTACTGCTTGATAGTACCCCGATTACATTTATCTGTTATTCTAAGCATTTTAGTTTAGGTTTTAGCATGTGGGCTTCAAGCCAGTTGCTTTACATTTAAGAAGATTTTGCGGTCTGCACACTTGTGTATAAACCCTTATTTATTTATTTATTTATTTATTTATTGCAGTTGGTTTACCAGGATAGTCCATTGGGCCATAATGAACCCGTTTTCAATGGAGTCCTGGGGAGAAAAGCTCCAAAACAAGCAGATATACATTCAACAGTTTACAATTTACAATCTAGTTACAGAGAGTTATTGGTACTGTTTAGGCAGGAAAGAGCAAAACTTATCACATGTACAATAGCAGTTGTAACAGTTAATCTAATTTAGATAATGACCTACAAGTAAAAGAGACCAGTTAATAGAGATTAGAGAGCATACATAGTAGGTACATAAAGTAGAATATGGTATGGAAGGAGATTTAGTAGAGTTAGTTATGAGGGTGGGAGCAAGAGCATACCCACTGTGTTGCTAGATGTAAGAAGAGAGACTTTTGAAGGTGATGTGGTTAGAGGTGGTGCGAATAAGTGGTGGAAGGAGTTCCATAGGCGAGGCTAAAGGAAAGAAGGTTTTTCCTGGTGGATAAGTAGGTTTATGTACTTCGAGTAGATTTTGATTGTTTGACCTTAGAATTCTACTAGGGAGGTGCATTTTAAAGGCAGAGGAAAGGGAGGGACAGAGTGAGGGGTTTAGAATAAGTTTATGGGCTAGAGTTAGTTGGGTGTAAGTTAGTTGATTGGGGAGTTCTAGCCATTTTAGCTTATGGAGGGAGACACAGTGGTGAGTAGAGGACTTATGGCTAGTGGCGAATTTTGCAATTTTGTTATAGCAGGAAGTAAGCTGTTTTCTTAAAGAGGTCTGAAGATTAGTTAGTAGTGGGGCACCATAGAGAAGGGAAGGGATAAGAAAGGAGGTAGAGAGAGATTTTAGTGTCAGATGTAAGGTAGGCTTTCTGTCTATAAAGCATGCCAAGTTTTTGATGTGTTTTTTTAATGTTTATTTGGAGGTGGGAGTTAAATTTCAGTAGGTTGTCAATTTGGACCCCAAGTAGTTTAGTTTCTGATACTATTTCAAGGGGTGAGTTGTTTTGACTTGTAATTAAGAATGTAGTTATGTCTGGAGGGATAACTTTTGATGGAGTAAATAACATAAGTTTGGTCTTAGTGGCATTGAGAGCTAGATGATTACTTTGCATCCATTGCTCTGTGGAAGAGAAAGCTTCCTGGGTAAGTTTTGTAGAGTAGGGATAGAAGAGGCAGAACAGATGATAGTAGAATCATCTGCATATTGGATGATACTAGAGAAAGGAATTGATTTGCAGAAGTCATTTATAAATATATTGAAGAGAAGCGGACCCAGTATGGAGCCTTGTGGCACTCCAGTGGGGGTGCTAAGGAAGGGGGAGGTAGCTTTTTTCCATTTTACAGCTTGATTTCTGTTGAAAAGGTAACTAGAGAACCAGTTCAGAGAGGAAGAAGATAGGTGGAGTTTGGAAAGTTTGGTTAAGAGCAGGTTGTGAGAGATAGTGTCGAAGGCTTTGGAGAGGTCAAGAAGCAAAGTAGATACAATTTGCCCAGAGTCACGGGCTTTATTTACAGTTTCAAGGAAGGAGAGGAGGGCAGTCATAGTACTATGATTAGGTCTGAAACCATGCTGTGTAGGGGTAATGAGATGGTTGTCTAGGAGGTGTGGAAGAAGCTGGAGTTGGACACATTTTTCAAGGAGTTTAGAAATGAGGGACAGGATGGCTATAGGACGAAAATTGCTAATGTTATTGTTGTTGCCCCCTTTGTGTAGAGGTATAATAAAAGCTTGTTTCCAGATTTGGGGAACTATGCATTGTTGTAGGGAGCGGTTTATTAAGATGCTAATGGGGTAAGCAAGAGTATTAGCGGCTACACTGAGAAAGTAAGAAGGGATATTGTCAGGAGCATTGGTACATGGTTTCAATTTCTGAAGAAGTTTCTTTATAGTAGCTGTTGGTACAGGTTTTAATGAGAAGAGGGTGCAGTCAGAAGAGGGGGAATTTTGGGGTAGTGGAGATGAGGGTGGGGTTTGTGTAGAAGAGGAAGAAGAGGGGTTAGTGGATGTGGAATAGGGTGTGGAAGTGGAGAGAGAGGTGTTAGAGAATGAAGAGGTCAGTTTGGAGATGGAGTTGATAAAGAAGGAGTTAAATTGTGTGGCTAAATCAGATTCTGGAGCATTTGGATCTGGGGTGGGAGTAACTGGTTTGCTGGGGTGGAGGAGAGTAGAGATCCCTTTCCAGAATTTTTGAGGGTTATTTTTATTATGGTTTTGGAGTGTTGAGAAGTAGTTTTGACGATCAAAAGTTATCATTTTCTTTGCTTTATTTCGGAGCATTTTATATTCGTTTAGGAGAGGTGCTGACTTATGTTTTTGGTAGCGTGTCCAGACTTTATCTCTCTGTCTCATGATAGTAAGGGTATTTTTGGAGAGCCATAGGGCTGATTTGGTTTTTATTCTTTTTGTCCGTAAGGGAGCTTGGGAGTCTAGTACTTTTAAGAATGTTGAGTTAAAATATGAGACTGCATTTTCAAGAGGTAGTATTTTTAGACAATTCCAATTAATTGCTTGTAATGAGTTTGAGAAGGTTATTGGGTTGAAGTTTTTTTGGTCACGGAATGTGATATAGTTATGGGTTCGTTGAAGGACTGTAGGAAGCCGGTAGGTAAAGGTGGGTGTGTGGTCACCAAGTGGGTCGGGAAGAGTGCCTGTTGGTGAAATAGAGAGGATGGGAGACTAGAATCCAGTCCAGTATACTCCCATTGGAGAGGTTTTGGCAGGATAAGTTACTGAAGTGATTAGTTGTGAGAAGTTATAGAGGTTGATGTTTGTGGAATTTGTAGGAGACTGGACAAGGGCCCAGTTAATGTTTACATCTCCAAGGATTATGGTTTCATTACTAATGTTAGTGGATAGCCAGGAGAGGATAAGTTCAAGTGTGGAGATATTATCCCCAGGGGGGATGTAAAGGGAAGCTATGCATATGTGTTTGTGATTGTTGATTTGTAGTAGGGTCAGGAGAAGTTCGGCGTTGTTGAAGTGTGGAATAGGTTTATTGTAGGGAGTAACTACTAGGGAGGAAGAATATAGAAGGGCTACTCCTCCACCTTTTTTGTGAGGTCTGTCTTTTCTTATGATAGAGAAGTTTGGAGGAACTATTTCAGAGTCTCTAATGTGTGGTTATTTATTTATTTATTTATCAAAACCTTTTTTCCATAAGTACACCCAAGTATTCAAAACTCTATGACAGGAAAATTCTCATCAGTTTCTCCTACCAGCCTGGTCGACATGGGCATACTGAGACTGTGTAACAACTGTCCTATGTTCACTGACAGCCCTCTTCTCATATCAAATAATTCTTCTACTTGTGAGAAATGCATCTTCATCAGTAACCTGGGATCCATGCTCTCTCATGCCCCAGTCAGTACTCCTGACAAGGAGGAGATTGCCAGCACAAACACCTCACCACTCACATCACATAGTCAAGCAGAACACACACCCACCTATGCAGAGGTCCTCAATAAAAACTTACCTCAACAGCAGAGACCTCCAAAACACACTCACAAACATTCCACACACAACACCATACACATCACAGACAGCAGACAACACACGCAAATACAGCCCATAAGGCATAACAATAAACCAAACATACTAGTCATTGGCAACTCAATTGTGAGACACACCAATGCCCCCCTCACCAGGCTCGACAAGGAGAAGTTCATGATCAGTTGTTTGTCAGGTGCCAGAATCTGCCACATCATACAGGCACTTAAGTCTCTCCACAACAGGTACAAGTATGACTCTGTCATTGTCCATGTTGATGTGAATGACTTCAGATGTGCCTCTCTGTACTATAAAAACAGAGACATGACTGGGCTTTCAGAGTATGTGTCAAAAGCAGGTATGGCCCTAAGCAGCATCCTATCTTCACCAAGAATGATACCGCAGTACCAACAAAAAATAACTGACTTCAATAATTGGCTTAGTTTCTGGTGTCATTCCAAGGGAATCCAGTATCTGTCTGCCTGGGATGACATGGTTGATAGGCCTCAATGCTTTGCCAGAGATGGCCACCACCTGTCACCCCTGGGATTCTGGATCCTGGCCAAGGTTTCTGCCTCCTCCATTGTGCCTTTTTTAGGCAATGTCCCAAAGACAAATATTCCAACATAACAGATCTGTCAAAAAGCAAATTGAAGGTCATGCTGCTTAATGCTAGGAGCCTTAACCTGAAAATGCACTTACTGGAGGTTCTCCTCACACTGGAAGGTCTCCTCACACTGGAAGAGGCCGACCTCTGTGCGATCATGGAAAATTGGTTTAGGGCTGCAGACAGCACTCCTGCCTTACCAGGCTATACCTAATTCCACACATTCCGACCCCAAAATGAGGTTGGGAAGGGTTTAAGATTTAGGGCTCAGAGGTGGGATGTCCAAGTGTTGAGTGTTTGTTGGACTGCTAGTGAATGACCATGGGCTTTTGGCTCCTGCAGAGGCACTATCATGGTTCACAATCAAGGACTGAGGCATGGAATAGTCTGGCCCAAGCTCTGACCAGTGCTCCTGGTATCCCCCACACTGGTGAACAGTGTAGAAACCACTATTGAAACCTCAACTGTTGGATTGAGGAATGTCGGACTGGTGTGACCCCACAGATGTTTAAGTATGACTTTCAGACATTACTTGTAATAGTTTAAAGCTGCATATAGTCAGGTTGGTATTCATAATGGTATTCTGTTTTATTCTGTTTTTTCCACAGCTGAGGCAGATCATGATCTGAATGTTAGATCCCATGAAAGCAGATTATCATGGATGCGAGTAGCATGTGGTATGTTTGTATCACAGCAGTACTATTACTGTAGCATTAAAAGTTAAATACTGCTTTGTAATACCTCTCAACTGTATGGGTTTTGCAGAATGTTCAGATTGTTTCCTCATACCTTTGGTTTCCTTCTCATAAATTGTGTTTGACAAATCTTAGCCAAAGCATTGAGGACTATAGTCAGAAAATGACATTTGAGTTTCATACTTCACACCTTTCAGAACATTTGCTCTACTGCAAAGCTTGTTATTGTATCACTTTTCTAGGATTGTGGAAGAATATGTAAAATGTGTTGCTATTTGTGCACCTTTGTTTTACAGAATATATTGCTTGGTCCACATTTGTGGCTGCAAGAGGTTGTGAGGTATGGGCTTGGTATGTAATGCAGTAATACCTGTCAGTTGTAAAGATTTCCACAGATTGTCCAGTCTTTGTGTAGTTACACTTACAATATTGGATTTCAGTCACATAATTGCATGAGGGTTGAGGTCTAATGTCAATAAGTAATGTCAGACATGTGAGACGCCATACCCTTCAGAAAAGTCATGCAAGTGCAAAATCTATTACAGTATCACCTTAATAAGTTTGTAAGAACAATTATCTAAGAGTCATCCCTGTATTTCAGACTTTGGCCCCCTATTACATATTACTTTGTCCACATTTATTGCTGTAAGTGTTTGACACCTGTGAATACAGTACTATAATTAGAGCATATACCTTGCAACGGTAAAAGGAAAGTATGCATGCAGTACTCTGTGGGAACACTGAGCACTACAGTTGTAGAGATTAGTCAGCAGTTGTGGGTTCAAACACCAAAATTACCAAATTAACAACTGTTATGTTTTCATCATTATTGCACTGTAACTGCAGACTTCTCTGTCACTGGCAGAAAGGGCCTATTAGAAAATGTAATTAGTAGAACTAGAACCTGCATATGGGCAATATATATGCACATCAAGGATTGCTGGCTGAAATTTATACTACAGTGTGCATCTGTTAACAACTGGGTATTCAGACACATTATGAAAGGTTGTTTACAGTTTGTACTGTTTATAGTAAAGGTAACATAACAGAGTGAAATAATTGTTTTGTTGATTTGTATGTCACTTATGATGTTGCTAATATTCTCCTTTTTTTCCATCTCTTTCCACCCTGTATGTTCTTTTCCCCCCCTTTTTCTCCACAGCACAGCAGGGTAGGCCTGTCCCAAAGGGAGACACCTGCCCTCACTCCACAGGCTACATCACCACATCCTGGCACATCAGGGACACGCCCTGGTAGCACTCCCTCTGCTGCCCCTGCACTACCTGGCCCTCAGGTAGTTCTGGCCCCAGGATAGGCCAGTGGTTCTCTCTGGGAGCAGTGGCAGAGGTGGTGATTTTATCACCTGTGATGAACTGCAAACTGCCCGGGTTGGTGTGCAGGATTGTGCACCACACAGTTGGCGCATGCCAACGCTGGGTGAATACACTGCTATCTTCATTGTTTTGAATAATATAAGGAGACACAGATGTCAGACACTGCAGTCATCGATACAGTGATGTGACAGTGATCACAGTCCACTAGGTGAGGACTCGATTCTCACTGTATCCAAACTTGATGTCCATGGGCTCTTGATGTCCACCTCTTCTCCACCATGGTGTTCATCCACCTCTTGTGTCCATTACCATCCCTGTGTCTAATCTTATATGTCCTATCTGTCTGCCATTGCTTCCTCACTTATGCACCTTACCCACAGTTCCCTACTTCAACATTCCTCTCTCGTTGCCGAAAAGGAAAGAAGGGCAATTGTCCTCAAAAAAATATTGTCCCATACATAGCTCTCTATTTCACACCAGTGTCTTCATGACATGCTTGCTTTGGTCCATTTGGAAATACAACATGCTTGTGTTGTGGTCACCTCTCTCTCTGGAGGTGACAATCCAAATTCAGCTAATATTCTTCATATTATCAGGCTTTGCTGTTACAGAAATTGATCACTGTGGTTCTTTCCTACACCCTTCCTACACATTCCTGCTTTCCTTTCACCCCCCCCCCCCGTTTGTTCCCCATTTCACAACTTTCCTGTCTTTCCTATTTCTTTTCTTTAGAGAATCTGTGTGGGATGGTGCGAGATGGTGTGAGATGGTGCACATCATGCAATGATCTATGCTGTTAGAAAAATACGTATTAATGTATATGTTTAGTGTTTATTAGATGCTAAAAGGGTTAACACATTTCATTCTATTTTATGTACAGCTTAGTTTTGTATGAAACTACAAGATGCTTTTCAAACTGCAATATGCTTTCTGAAACTGCAAGATGCTCTCTGACCTAGTATTTGCTAGCACAGCAAAATTCATGTTTATGCCTTTTGGAAATTTACTGTGAAGCAGCTGATTATCTGCTAGGTCAGGAAAATAATGAATAGAACAATACTGTTTTCTATAATGTTATTGAACTTGAACAATCAGCTCTGTTCATGTTATGAGAACATGCACAGCTGCAGAAAAGATAGATACAGTTGAACAAAGACTGCTTGAAGAAATGAACTATAATCTGTACTTGCTTTCTGCTCGAATTAGCCATAGTACCTTGAATGGTAACATTGCATAGTGAGAAGTTGTATCTGACCGGTGGTCATCAAAGCCACGTTGTTTTTCTTAGGAAGCTTTTTTGTAAACTTGATATGCCAGCAGAAAATCATGGACAAACAACCGCTATGAAATAATATTGAAAGAACTTGTGATTTATTACGTCAGCTTAGTAGGCAATGTCTTGTAAGAAATGTATAAGAATGGCTTCACTTCCTGATTCTAGTTAGACAAACTCTGCATTAGCATGTTTTTGTCTCCTTGCTGCAAGATTAAAGTGCCTTAACCTGAACCTGCCATGTGTTGATCTTTTTGAAGTTGTTTTTCCTTTGACAGATTGGTCCTTTGGACTGGAAACTCTCACTTCGCCTCAGGTCACATGGGCCAGGTGGCATGAAACCGTATGGGGAAGAGACCACATCGGTTCTTCTGCTCTGAAAGACCTCCGACTGAATTGTCGTTCAAAAGAGGCCAGCCACTTTTCTGATCTGTGACTGGAGGACGAGTTAACGGTTTTCATTCGAACCAGGCGATCAATCACGGAGGCTCAGGTAAGGTGAGATTTACCTTTTTTCTGTTTTAGATCAGGGACTTGATTTGTATCATCTGTCAGGAGATTTGTTTTGTGCAAGTCAGGGACAGGAAGATTGCAGTCTTGTCATAGATCTGGGAAACAGAATACGTAAGGCAGTTATTCTAGATAAACTGTGAAAAAGAGAAATTGTGGTACCACGTGAAAATAAGAAGGGTTACATAACATTTTAACAGTCAGAACAATATGGGAAATAAGTGCACAAAAAGTTCCCAAGATCCACCGTTAACTGAAGATGCAAAATATATGCAATTACAGCGTGCCAACAATGTTAGGTACTATACAAAATGGGTTAATAAATATGAATTTGATGGCAAATTAGAAAAATCCTCACTTATTAAGCTTGTCAAACAGCTCAAAACTGACGCAAAAGGTCAGGTGAAAAAGCAATGTCAATTAGACATTCCTCAGGCACACAGGTGGATTGAGGAAGCAAACCATAGGGAACAAAAAGGTAATAATTCAAAAGAAATGTTTCTTGATAAAGAAGACAATAATTTGGTAATAACATCAGCTCCTCCTCCCCCTCCGCTTCCCTTACCAGAATATGAAGCGAGTGGACAAGCTGGTCCACCTCCACTATACCCGGCTGTCACCGCAAAGCGAAGTCCGTATGTCAGAGATCCCATCGCGACTAGGTCTCGAACACGTAACTTAAGAGGGGATACTGAGTTATATCAAATAAACAGAAATTCACTAGCTATGAGTGAAGAAGAGAAATGTCCACTCACAGAAGTACCAAATCCTCAGGCAGGACAGGAAGGGCAGGACCTGACTCTCCTAGTATATAGACCGTGGACACTGGAAGACATCCGGAAAGCCACAGAGGGAATTCCCCATCCAAAAGTTAATTTCAGAAAATTCTTAGAAGACTTACAGGGCATGAGATTAAGTTATCATTTAAATGGAGAAGAAATAGAAAAAGTAGTTAGGCAAATCATAGGTCCAGATTGGCACATGATCAGTGGCAACTGGAATCCCCGTGACGCAGAACACAAGCCACTCCCACATAGCAATGCAGAACTGGATAACAGAGTGAAAGGTCTAACAGACCGAATCTCTGAGAAATGGAAGCCTAGGGCAGACTGGACTTGCATTAATCAATGCATCCAACAAGAAGGTGAAACTGTTGATAGATATTATGCTAGATTATTAGAGTGTTTTAATAACCACTGTGGAATGCAGGTACCTGAAGACCAAACACATGATTCCCCATATGAGCAGTAGCTAAAGAATGCATTTTTGAAAGGCAGTATTTTGCCTATAAGCAGCTTTATCACAAAGCACATGGTAGACCATCGTACAAGTAGATTACAGTCACTACTTGAATATGCTAGACATGCCGAAAGGCATTTTAACAGTAAAAAGAAAAAGAAAGCCTGGGTATTTTCTGTAGAAGATGGAGCAAAAGTTTATGTAGTACAGTCCAGGAAAAAGGGCAAGAAAAATGCCCAGGGAAACGATAAATGATCAGAGGAGTTTGAAGAAAGAAAGAAAAGGGGTGAATGTTTTAAATGCGGAGAAAAGGGACATTTAGCAAGGGATTGCAAGCAAAACAAGAAGGTAGTCGTGGAAGATAAGGAGGGTGAGGACTGACTATATGATAGTCAAGAATCACTACAAGAGGGTAACTGAGAAAAGACAAATGCAAATGTAATATAGGGAGTAGAGAATGTGATAGAAGAAACAGAGGAAGTGCAAAAAATTGCAGATGGTGAAGAAAGTGAAATTTTAGACTTAGCATTATTGAGCCTAGAGATTTATTTAGCAGACACAAAACCGGAAGTTACACTTCTGGTAGAGGGGAGGGAAGTAAAATTCCTGTGTGACTCAGGGGCATCACGGACCCTGATACATCCTTCCAAACTACCAGAAAATTCAGAATCATTTGATTACATATTAGTGAAAGCAGCTAATGGACAGCTGTATCGGGAGCCACTCTCCCATAACATAGCAATAACTGACCCTGTTTCAGGGATGACCCAGAAAAGCAAAATTGTTGTTTCTGCAAAATGCCCAGTAAACCTTTTGGGCAGAGACCTTATGCAGATATTTGGCATAGCAGTAGTTCCAACTATGCAGGGTATGGAAGCACAGCGACAAATGGATGCTTTTGTGGTGCAACCAGAGGGTGAAACATTTTATTGGTGGAGCCAGGACTTGGTCACGACTGGTCCAGGGGCAGTAACCGAAGAACTGATGAAAGTAGCCATCAGTAAGTCCCCCTCCCTTGACACTGATAAACAGCATTTGTTGCACTGTACTCTGTATTATTGTAGCACACCTGGACCTGATAAGGAATATTAGCAAGAACTGTTTAAAAACCATGCAAACAGATTAGCATTACGTAATCTGTACTGGGACACAGAAGGGAACAGTGTAGTTAGCTGTTCATTGCCCCAGGAATTCTTTGCACTCTATGAATCTAATCGATTACCACATGTTAGTTTAACTAAGAACAAGAATGTGAAATGGGCAGACCTAGGGGAAAAAGTCACAAAATTGGAAAAATAGGCAGAGTTAGAATTGTCAGAACAGGGAGTACAGAAGCAGAAGTTAAATTGGATAACACAGACACACCCAGCTGTACACTTGCAGTCTAGCGAGGACAGCTGATTAGCACTCTTACTAGAAGAGGAAGAAAATGCCTTATGGAGAATAACAGAAACTCCCTGGTCAACAGGGAAATCAGATGTAGGACTAATTCGTACAGCAGGACCAGTTACTATTATGCCAAAATCAGCATTTAGACCACAGAAGAGACAGTATCCCTTAAGGAAAGATGCAGAAGTAGGAATCAAACCTATAATATCAGCTTTACTTAAGGAAGGAGTACTGGTAGAATCTCCCGATTCACCATGTAATACACCCTTATTTCCTGTCAGGAAAGCAAACGGAGAATAGCGTATGGTCCAAGATTTATAAGCTGTAAATGATGCAGTAATACCTAGAGCACCTACGGTGCCAGATCCACACACCCTATTGAGTGATTTGAAGCCTTAACAGAAGTATTTTTCTGTGGTAGATATTAGCAATGCGTTCTTTTCGATACCAATACATCCTGACAACCAACATTGGTTTACATTCACATTTCAGGGGAAAAGGTATACATACACGTGACTACCACAGGGGTATTGTGAAAGCCCAACAATATTCTCACAAGAGATGGCAAGCAACTTGGCGGGATTTAGCCCACTGAGAGGCAGTTAGATTTTACTTTATGTAGACGACATCCTGCTGGCAGCCCCCACCCAGCAAGAATGCAGAGAAGATACCATAGCATTACTACAATTTCTAGCCACTCAAGGACATAAAGTAAACAAAAACAAGTTGCAGCTTTGGAAAAATCAGGTTAAATACATGGGATATGTAATATCCAAAGGAGGCAGAACATTAGATGAAGATAGGAAAATAGCAATTTTACAAGCACCCAAACCGACTACCAATAAGGAAATGATGTCCTTCCTGGGTACGACTAATTTCTGTCGAAGTTGGATTCCAAACTATGCCTTGGAGTCTGCTCCACTCACCAACTTGATATACAAGAAGCCTATGGCAGCACAAGATTTATTACAATGGACACCAGAAGCAGAATCAACTTTCTGCAAACTAAAACAATTGTTAGCATCCTCATTAGTTTTAGGATTACCAAACTATCATAAACATTTTTTCCAAACTGTAGATTGTAAGCAAGGTTATGTGACATCAGTGTTAACACAGCAACATGGGGATAAGCAACACCCCATAGCTTACTATTCATCACAGCTGGACCCAGTGGCGCAATCCCTGCCCCACTGTGTACAAGCAGTAGTCACAGCTGCAATGGCAGTACAGGGTTCGGCCTCAGTAATGTTGTTCCACCCTCTCACATTGAGAGTGCCTCATGCAGTCGCGATTATTTTACTACAAGAAAAAGTAGCATATCTTTCTCCTGCTAGACATCTTTCCTGTATGACTATACTTTTGAGCCAACCTCATATGACAATTGAACAATGTACAAGTTTGAATCCGTCTACCTTGCTCCCAACCCCTGCGGATGGCACACCACACAGCCGCCTGCAGGAGATTGAGCAAAAGACACTGCCTAGAAAAGATCTAATGGATGTTCCCTTGGATGATGCCGAGGTGGCATATTACGTGGACGGCTCATGCAGAAGGGGTCCTACAGGGCAGAACCTAGTGGGGTATGCAGTAGTTTCCGATACTGAGATTTTAGAAGCAAAGTCTTTACCACACAACTTATCTACACAAGCAGCATAATTGATTGCCTTGACACGGGCATGTACCTTAGCAAAGGGCAAATGTGTAAACATTTTTACTTACAGCCAGTACACTTTTTCTACTGTACATGTTTTTGCGCAACAGTGGAAGAATAGAGGAATGATAACATCTACTGGCAAACCGATTAATCATGCGCAGTTTATTTTAGATTTGTTAGAATCTATTCAGTTACCTCAGAAAGTAGCTATTTGTAAATGCGTAGCTCATACCAAGCAACAGGATAGGATTTCAAAAGGCAATGCGAGAGCTGATACAGCTGCAAAGCAGGCAGCTTCAGCTTCAGAAGTATTTCTTTTAAGTGAGGAATTACAACCTTCTGAGATTTTAGATTTAGAAATGTTGAAAACAATGCAGACACTTAATACAAAAGTAGGAAAACAGAAATGGATAAAACGAGGAGCAATTCTTGAGAAAGGGCTGTACATCTCCAAAGAAGGAAAACCGATTTTACCGTCCAATTTGTTTAGATATGCAGCTTTGTTGAGCCATGGGCAGTGCCATGTCTCAACAGGGGGGATGGTACAGTTAGTGAATTGAGTGTTCACAGCATATGGATTTACAAACTACACAAAAAATATTTGTGTGGCATGCCATGTTTGTAACAAGCATTATGCACAAGGGGCGTTGAAGCCTAAGCAAGGTAGTTTCCCTGCACCACCATACCTGTTCCATACTATCTGTATGGATTTCATAGAACTGAACAAATGCAAAAATAAGAAGTATTGTCTTGTCATTATAGATATGTTTTCCAAATGGGTGGAAGCTTTTCTGACCAAAAATCCAGATGCAGCTACTGTTGCAAAAGTCCTTGTTAAAGAAATTATTCCTAGATTTGGCATACCAGAAAAGATCTACAGTGACAATGGCACACACTTTGCAAATCAAACTATACAACAGTTGAGCCGATATTTCGGAATTTCCTTAAAAAAATATTGTGCATACCACCCACAATCCGCAGGACTAGTAGAGAGGCATAATGGGGTTTTGAAAAATAAACTTAGGAAGTTAATTAGTGAGACACAAAAGAACTGGGTGCACTGCCTGCCTCTGGCATTGTTGAGCATGAGAACTGTTCTAAATGCAAAGGGGTTAACTCCTTTTGAAAATTATTTGGGAGGTCATATTATATACCTCAGTGGAAACCTCTCATGCCTGCAGACCAGGAGGCCGACAGTTCACTCGCAGAATATATGAGATGACTTTTAAGTAATAAACAACTTTTGCAGTTAAATTCTGTTTCAGAAAAAGAACAAACCAGACCATCGGAAGCAGCAGTAGTCCCAGGCACGTGGGTCTGGGTGAAAGTCATCAAGAGAAGAAATTGGACATCACCGAAGTGGGAAGGGCCATACCAAGTGCTACTGTCAACACCCACTGCAGTCAAGATCGCAGAGCAAGCGCCCTTGTTTCATCTGACACACTGTAAATTGGTTACAAACTTTGAACCGGACAAAAAACTTGTTACTGTTACACAAAAACAAAATTACCAGATACGGAGTAAATAGAAATACAGAACAACCTCAAAAGTATTGCATGATCATTCTGTTAACTATACTGATAACATTAATCTTTTTGCTGTGGCCTTTCCTTTCTCCAGCCTCACGAGCTGAACTGAATAAACGAGATGCATTACTCATAGACTGGCATCCGAACTTTAACACTTACCAAGCAATTAAATATGTGTATGCTGAAACATTTAATGTTTCAAATTGCTGGATTTGCACAGCTATACCAACAGCATATGGGGGATTGTTAATGACTGCTGTCCCCCTAGGGGTCAATGAGACCTGGGATAATTTGATTTTTGATACTATGACTGTGAAATCACAAGACAAAATAGCATTGTACCTGCCTGTTACACAAAAGGGAATTGTATGTTTTTACAAAAATTATACTGTTCAGGTGGGTTTGAGCAATTGTAATGTGACTGTTCCTTATAAGTGTTATACCAAAGCTAATAATGCAGGTTATATTTGTGATACAAACTATGACTCATATTTTGAATCAATACACAAAACAGTTGAAGTACAATGTAATCCTGTTCTTTTTAAACAACTATCTATCATTGATAAGAAAATGTTTCATGCAGAGCAAGTATATATTAATACTAAAGTAGAGAATTGTTATTTTGTGTGTGGAAAAAAAGCATACACATGGTTATCTAAGAATTGGTCCGGCAGTTGTTTTTTGGGTTACCTGGTTCCGGCCATATGACACACTGCAGTTTTACTTCAGGGAAGAATTCGAAATGTCAGAGAGGTCACCAAGAAACCTGGAAATCCAATCAAGAGACCTGAGAATCCAATGGGATGAATCGAAGCAGGCTGTAGAAACCATAACTCCGTGAAAAACAAAGATAAACTGACACACATGGACTTGAGTGACACTATTATATCGTGGGCAGGTATAGTCCCTGCATATGGCGCAGTGAAATCGATTTGGGAGCTGAGAAAACTGTCCAAATTTCTCAAAGTAATGAGTAATGCAACTTTTTCTGCTCTCGAATTAGTAACTGATGAACTGAACGCTATGAGAACTGTGCTGCTTCAAAACCGCATGGCTCTCACCCTAGCGGTGAAAGGTGGTACATGCGCATTAATAAAAGAGGAGTGCTGTTCGTATATTCCTGACAACCAGCATGAGATAAATGACCATCTTGAGGTGATTCAGCAAGTGTCGGCCATGACCAAACCAGGCCCAAACCCACTGATGGATTTTCTCCAGAATTTGTTTGGGGGGGTGGGGTAGCATCCTAATGAACATCCTGATTGCCATTTGCGTGGGATTACTCCTATTAGGAGTGTGTGTTTGTTGTGGTATTCCCTGCATGAAAAGACTAATCAAAGATTTTATAGACATGTCAGTTTCTGAGACTTTGTATCAAAGTACTGAAATTAAAGAACTGTTGAAAAATGAAATACTTTCATAAGTTTAAACTGAATGACTCTCTTAACTGCAAATTCTGAACAGAAAGAGGTTAGGAGAAGAAGCAAACTGTTTATGCTTTTGAAAATAGAATAAAAAGTATTAACAGGGGGGAAATGTTAGAACAATATGTATTAATGTATATGTTTAGTGCTTATTAGAAGCTAAAAGGGTTAAAACATGTCATTCTATTTTATGTACAGCTTAGTTTTGTATGAAACTACAAGATGCTTTTCAAACTGCAATATGCTTTCTTAAACTGCAAGATGCTCTCTGACCTAGTATTTGCTAGCACAGCAAAATTCATGTTTATGCCTTTTGGAAATTTACTGAGAAGCAGCTGATTATCTGCTAGGTCAGGAAAATAATGAATAGAACAATACTGTTTTCTATAATGTTATTGAACTTGAACAATCAGCTCTGTTCATGTTATGAGAACATGCACAGCTGCAGAAAAGATAGATACAGTTGAACAAAGACTGCTTGAAGAAATGAACTATAATCTGTACCTGCTTTGTGCTCGAATTAGCCATAGTACCTTGAATGGTAACATTGCATAGTGAGAAGTTGTATCTGACCGGTGGTCATCAAGGCCACGTTGTTTTTCTTAGGAAGTTTTTTTGTAAACTTGATATGCCAGCAGAAAATCATGGACAAACAGCTGCTATGAAATAATATTGAAAGAACTTGTGATTTATTACGTCAGCTTAGTAGGCAATGTCTTGTAAGAAATGTATAAGAATGGCTTCACTTCCTGATTCTAGTTAGACAAACTCTGTATTAGCATGTTTTTGTCTTCTTGCTGCAAGATTAAAGTGCCTTAACCTGAACCTTCTGTGTGTTGATCTTTTTGAAGTTGTTTTTCCTTTGGCAGATGCCTACATGGAAAAGCAATTATAGCTATTATATAAACTTGTATTTGAAACCACTATGATATTCCACAAAAATTATGTCACAGATTCATAATTATCCCAATTTATAATATTTCTTTACACATAAAAGTATGTGAAACTGTTACATACACCTGTATTTGAACCCAGTATCAACTGAACCAAAACAAGGTTGGATCAATGCATAAACAATGCTGCTATAGAGTCAGTAGAGTAGCGGGTGTATTTTACACACTGATTAGAAAATTGCAGACTTCACTGCTATTGCATACACTTGCTACATAACTAAATATTTGGCTGCAAGTAGTAATTGACTTCAGCCAGTGATGAGTTCCTTTCTTGTCCACATAGAACTGGTTCCTAATAAAGCTGTAGCCAGTACTTTTCCCTACCATTCTCATTTCTGTTATTAATTAACATTTTCTTTGCCATGTTTAGTGAGGCTGCACTATGCTCAGCATGGTGCACACATACTTTATAAAAATAAATGGGGCTTTGTAAAACATTAATGTCTATCATGCAATGATGCTTCATACACAGTTAATGTTGAAAATATGACATCGGTGGTATAAATAGTGAGCACTGGGGAGTACAAAAGGTAAATATGACCATAACATGTGACAGTTTATATTGATTTTATAAAATATTCTTTCTAAAGAACTGACTCTGTGTCCAGATGGGTTAATGCATTGTTGTTGGCTGCAGATGGTGCTGGGTTTGAAATGGGGTGTAAGCATGGATTTTACAAGTGTGTATGCTAATTTTACATTCATTTACTGATACTACTGCCTTTTACCTTTGCTTTGTGATGACACACATTGCATTCCATTGCCCAATGAATCTTTAAAGAAAAGAAATGGGGAAGATAGGAAAGTTGTGAAATACGGAGCAAGCGAGGGGGGGGGGGCAAAGTGAAAGTAGGGCAAGAATGTGTAGGAAGAGTGTTGGAAAGAACCATAGCTATCCATTTTTTCAATTGTAAAAACTGACCAGATCTATATAATATTAGCTGAATTTGGACTGTCACCTCCAGAGACAGAGATGACAACAACATAATCATGTTTTTTTTTTTTTAATTTTATTTTATTTATTTAACATTTGTTGATCGGGAAAGTCTGACTAGGTTCCACAGATCCTGTTTTCAGTGGAGGCCCGGGGAGAAATGCTCCAGAAGCATGTCTTTAGAATGTTGTATAGCCAATTGGACTGAATCAAGTAGACACTTATGTGAAATGTAGAAAAGTCTTTTTGGGGGGCAGGTTAATTTTTTTTTAAGAGAGAAATGTTGGGGAAGGGACATAGGCATATCTGGGGAAGGCAAGTTGGCAAGGTAAGGAAGCAATTGCTGACAGACAGGGCATACAAGACAAGATACAAGAATGGTGAAGAACATATGATGGGGGTGAACACCAAGGTTGGGGTGATGGTGGAGAAATTGAGGTCTCATGGAGGCTGGGATAGGTGACAGTGGGAGTCAAGTCCTCACCCAGTAGACTGTCACCACTGTTCCCTCACTGCATTGGCTGTAGTGCTTGACATGTGCATCTTCGATAGGTACTCTGTATCAGGATGGAGAGCAGGTGCTCCATCCAGCATAGGCATGTGCAGTGCATAATCCTATGTGCCATACCTCACAAATCATTCAGGGTGATAAATGTAGCCCCTCGACCACTGCTTCCAAAGGGAACTGCAGGCCTATCCACTGGCCAGAACTACCTGAGGGGCAAGGTAGTACAGGGGGAGCAGAGGGGGTGCTGCCAGGCTATAGCCCATATGTGCTGTGTCTTGGTGATATAGCTGATGGAATGAGAGTAGGAGGATCATGGGGGACCTGCCTACTCTGCTGTGCTGTAGTAGTAAAAAAAAAAAAAAAACATAAACCTACAATTATAAAATAAAAAAAATGAAAAATTAGACACATAAAAATAAATAGGTGAACAAAGAAAGGTAAAAATTAAACATATTAATAACAAAAATGTACTGATTGTTTTTTCAGTGACCTTCTCACTTATTGTTTTAGTTTGTTTGTTGTTTGGGATATTTTTGCAGTGACCATAATGATAATGGACACCAGCTGGGTATAACAGCCCTGTGTTTCTTATGCTTAATCAAACACTCTGCTTTGCGTGTGCTGTGCTGACGAGGTCATACCAAGGCTGAAATATGCATATCCACAGCTAGTGGGGTTTGGCTTTATTGGTCTGAATTGTCCACTAAAATGATAAACAAGTCATGGGCATTCAGAATCGCCAATTAGCTGAAACACCTGATGTTCATAAGGGTCATTTGCATATATCCCATGTGCCTCTGATACAAGAGGTTTGGGTAATCACTCAATGGAGGTTCTAGCTCTGCTGGAGTTTTCATTTTGTTTTTACTGATTGGTTTTTCAGTGACCTTCTCACTTATTGTTTTAAAAATAACAAAAGCAAATTATATAACAACAAATACAAACAAAACCAAAAACAATGAATTAAAACAAAGAAATACAAAATTATACATAACAACAAAATGAAAACAAACTAAACAATGAAAAAGTAGAAAAGGGATGGGGTGAGAGACAAATCAGGAAAACATTACTAACTTTCTAGTTAATATGCAAAATCTTTCCACAATTATTTCACTCTAATCTGTTTACTTTTAACACTACAAACTCATAAGAAATTTCTTTATTACTTTGAAGACTATCCAGTTACTAACAGATCAACACTGTAGTATTGATCATATTTCAGCCAGCAATCATTCATGTGTACATACATTGCACATATGCATTCTTAAACATGACAGCAGGCTAGTCATGCCAGAGGCATTGAGGTCTGAAAGTAACTTGCTATAATGATGCTTAGCTAACAGTATTGTTAATATAATGCTGAAAACATAACACTATTGTATATTTAGGAAGTGTGGTCTTTGAACCCACAACCTCTGACTATTGTAATACTGTACTTTTCTTATGGACTACTGGCTAATGTATGCATACTGTCCTTTTACACTTTATACATGACTGCTCACTGTTATTTGAGAATGTGAAATGGTTGATTTGTGCTACAGAGTAAACCATGCATACTTTCTTTTACAGTTGAGATATGAATACTCAATTATATATAACTGTCAAAAAATAACAAGTAATCCATCTTTAACAGTTAAAGTTGCAAAGCAGTACTTTTTATGTGCATAAATACCACATGCTTCTCTCATACTTGGCAGGCATGATACGTGAGGCCTGACAGCCTAGGCCCTTTCTTTAGCAGCTGTGGAAAAGAAAAACAAAACAGAGTGCTATTATGAATACCAGTCGACTATATTCAGCTATAACCTTTACTATTCAATACATTTAATACTTGCACATCTGTGAAGTGTTCCCTGCTATACATTCCTTAATCCACTGATCACGGCTATCCCTGTTCCTCCTATGGAAATCATCATATGATGATGACACTGCTCCCCAGTGTACTGGATACCTGTCACACTAGTCAAAGCCTGAGCTAAACTAGCCCAGGCTTCAGACTTATACCAAGAACATGAATAGTCCCTCTGCAATAGGTGTGGGCCATGATCCTTAACTAGGAGCCCAACAATGACTTTGGACACCTGAACACCCCAATACTGCACTCAAAAGTGCACACTCTCCCCAATACCACCCACATCTCCTAAATATCAAGCTCAATATCTAATAATTATCTCCCACCAATTCACTTTAAATATATGTTTTCATTCCAATTGCATGTATTGCACTTACTGAGAGTGCACACTGTCTGTTTTTGGCTACATTTGAAAATGCTGTGCAGCACTTACCATTGCGCAAATACTGTAAGCCAGGGTGCATGATGGTAAGAGATGTGCAACAGTGTGCAATAAAAATGCAATTTCAAGGATATTTAATATACCCTCTTATGTAGCAATGTTACTTAAATGGGATTGCAGAAATTTATTTACATGAACATAGTACACATTATACCCATTGTCATACATTTCATAATAAAGGCACAATATCCATATAAGTGAATAAGTAAAAATAACTGACATGATATTAGTGTCTTAGCCCTCATACAAGTAAATATTAATATCAGCTACACTATGTCAGGTGATATGAGTGAGAGTAAATATGATGTGACATGGAACAACATTAAAAGTGTATGGCATATGCAGTTTTCAACCCCAGGACCATGTGTACAGTAGTCCAAAACTTACAGCTCTTGCCACAAGAAGGTTGAGAAAACACTTGTCTATGTTGCATTTCACTGGTATCTTCTGCAATGTCAACACAGTAAAAGAAAATCTGCTTTCTCTGTACTAGAACCCAGAACCACTTGCACTCTAGACCTTGATTTACCACTTATAGCCACAAGATTAGTTACATGATATCCACTATGTATTAGTATTCATTTTTAACTTGACTTTCTCAGCACAGCAAAGCCTTGCTTATGGGGTTTGCGCAATGATCAGTGGTATTAATTGAATGCATCTGGTTTCTATTTTTGGCTGTCTGGATCATGACTGATATATGGGTTATCCAGTCACACAAATGAGCTAAGCACTGTGCACAAATGTGAAAAAACAGGAAAAAATAACAGAATGTGAAAATGAGCTAAGCATCATGCAAACATGTGCAAAAAAGAGATAGAAATTTAAAACAATAAAAATATATTAAATTAATAAATGCAGAATGATATATCTATGGCAGGATCCCCTGTATGATTTTTTCCCTATTTAAATGTATTTGTGACCCTGACAAATTTCAAACAAGGGAAACCAATACATGCCTCTCAACTGTACAGATTTTCGCAGAATGTCCAGATTTGTGCTTCATATTTTTGGCATGTTTCTCATAAAATTTGTGGGTTTTTGAAAAATCAATGGCAAACCATTGGGGATTGAATTCAGAAAATAATGATAGACATTCAAGATTCAGATTTCATACCCATTGAAACATGCATTCTACTGCAAAACCTGTTATAATATCAACATTTTAAGTCTGTAAGAGCAGTGTTTAAACATTGCCTGTATTTTTGGGCCTTTGTCACCCCATTATTTATAGCTTTGTTCAGATTACATGCTGTAAGAGGTAGAGAGGTCTGACTGCCATGCTGCAGACAACAATCTTACATGGAAATATTATCCACATTCCTGAAGAGGCTCTGTGGCCATAATAACACTGGTGTATGCCGCAAAGCCTTGTTTAAATGTGCTGCACTTTATTAATATGTATTGCGCAGCACCACCACATGCTCAACTTTGTGTACATGGAAACAATCCATGTAGACTCTACATAAACCCTATGTGGAGTTTCTTTAATCTTGCCATTTGTTTTTATTATAAACAACCTTTACTTTAAGGCAATGACTAAATACAAATGGCCATTTAAAGACATATCAGTGTTTCAGCTACATGGCTTCTAAATGTCCATGGTCTTTAACTTTCTCAGTTTTTAAGTATTTACTGGATTATTCAGGCCAATAAAGCTAAACCCAACTAGCTGCAGACATGCATGTGTTCGCCATTTTATAACCACATTGGTGCAGTGTAAGTGTGGTTATTTGCATATATCCCATGGGCCTCCACCACAGGAGGCTTAACGTTTTACATGGTGATAACTATAGCTTGTCTGAAGTTTTCTTCCAGCTTTTTACTGAATGGTTTGTCTCCCTAACCTTTTTAAACTTTGATTTGAAATGAAAAATAGGGAAGAAGCAACACCCTTAACAAAATGATGCTTACAGGAAATTAGAAAGAAACATGGAAATATCCATGAAAGGCCAGGCATTGTATCAAATCAATTTAGAATGGTTAAAGTAAACAACAGTTAGAAAATCAGCCTGAAGTGATTATCTGGAAGCTACTAAAAAATGTGTTACCAGATGTAGTATGTGGAAATATGATGCCATGCCTGATACAGGATCACATCTAACGTACACTGAAATCAACTCCACGTGTGGCACAAGTAAACAGCAGTATAATGAATCCCTCATAACTTTTCAAGAAAGCAGGACAATGACTGTTCAGTATATGTCTAAAAGGAAAGAACAGATAGAGATAAGGGAAAACAGTATGTGATGTTCATTTTTTGTTGAAAATGGACTCTGTGTAATTTTATCCAGTGTGGTAAGGCTGAAGAACAGTGACACTTGTTACAATACTTCAATTAAAAGAGATGCTGAAAAAATCTAACCCTTTATACCAACTTATGAATATCCACTACCAAGGTTTGCTTCACAGCTACATAGTCAGAGCGCCCAATTATTTACTGTTGAAGGTCATGTAGAATACTGGAAGCATTCAACACTGTCAGGCTAGCAGACTGAGATCCTTGCAACCTGTGGTGTTTTATGACACTGTTCCATTCATTGTATTTAACAGGGAAGAATCTGTCTTGCCTGCTAATAAATTAGGCAACAAGATATCCTGATACGCATATATGAAGTTCTTGGATAAAAGCATGCAGCATGGACAATATGAATTTGCACTTGTGTTACTAAATGTTTTTTCAGATGTACATTGGGTTTGTCATTAAAACTTTAGTTGCATATTACCACTGAACTATAACAGGCAGGTTTTGTTACATTGTACTGCAGGTTATTTTTGTGTGGCAGACATACTCATTGTAGGATACTGTACTATTGTTGGTATATTGTTAGTTTTGCCTACCATCTCTGACAACGTGTTTTTTTTATTTAAACATTACTATCTATGCAAAGAGTTTACAAATAGAGCCATGAATGTATCTATATTTCTAGCTAGGTGCACAGATCTAGACTGAAATACCAAACTCTCATAATTTACAAAGTTCATACTTAAAGACTGACGTTGTAAATGCCCACATGCTACTATGCAGGCACTGATCGATAATATTGGCATGTGAACATTTTCAAAACAAACACAGATGAAAACATTGTTTTCTGCATGGGACAATTCCCTGTGTACCCTCAATACCCCCTGCTAATTAAATATACAAACTCTAAGATAAGACAGTGTTGGGGAAACGACATACATTCCTACTGTGAGACTTGTATGATCTTGCAAACGTGTCAGTCATCTGTTTAGTTACTCAAATTTTGTTGGCTAAACAAATATTGACCCAAGGTATATATATATATATATATATATATATATATATATATATATATATATATATATATATATATAAGTGCTATTATTAATGTAAACTCCCAAATGTCAACATTTGTTTTGTTTACAAACTTTGGTCGATAAAACAGATTGTGTGTGTGACAACTGACAGTTCTCAGGTTTGTGAAATACACCCTTTCCCCAAGAATTGTGCAGTCTCAGATTTAGCATAGATAATTAGAAGGGGGTGTAGAAGTGCTTCAGTTTTCTTTTGCATTGTTCAAGGTTGTGCCTCAGAGCATGCGTGTTAGGTGTCAGACTTTTTTATTCTGATCTTTTACAGTTAATTGTTTTTGTGTCAGTCTACTGAAGTTTGCATTAACTACTTCAGTAGAGACATATAAATTTTATATATATATATATATATATATATATATATATATATATATATATATATATATATATTATACACCCACACACAAACACACACACACACACACACACACACACACACAAAACACTGTTTTCAAATTGCACATGAAACTGAACATGCGTTTCAGGCACTGGTCAAATGCAGGCATAAAATGTAATTAACTTAATATATTTTGAGATTTAAGTGCAGAATTATCATACGCTAAGCCATTTAGGATGCACATTCCAACAACAGATTATCTGAATCAATGCATTCAACAACCAAACTGAGGAGAGAAAAAGAGAGAAATAAATCGGAGGAGAACACTAAAAACAGTCATACTGAAGGGCTAAACATTTGTAACTATCTCAAATGTGAAGTTTGTTCAGTTCCTAAGAATACTGCAAGCACATGTTTCAAGCTGAAATTTGTTTGGCAGGCTTTGCTTCTGTTCTTTCACCTAAATGTGCAGCTCTGGAAAGCTAAACCCCTTATCTTTCAGAAGCAAGAGAAAATGTGGAATAGTCCTAATTACTTGCCATTAGATAATTGAGGAAGCATTATGCTTATCACATAGTGGAACATTCAAGGCTTGCATGTGTGTTGACCAAAGTATTTGCATCTAAACAGAGATTTGCATTATAATAAAAATGACAGATTACACTCTGCTGTTGTTTAATGTTGCCAAGTTGTATAATCATGTGAAGAATTACAATCAGTACGGTATAAAAATAATGAGGAGAGTGGCATCTTCTAAATACTGATTCAGCTCACAATTAAAAGTCAGACAAGGTCTTTAATGTTTTGCTGACTGATTTCATACCCTTTACTGAAACTTCACAGAAACAGTAGAACAGATATCTTTATTTTTCTTTCTTTCTTTTCTCCACAGAATATTATGCCTATGATCAAGTTGTGCTATAACCTAGAGATTTACAGTAATTCTTCAAAAAAAGAATGCAAACATTTTTGTGTGAGGTACTTGGATGAAATGGTATTTTCTGAAGAAAAGAAAAAAACAATTTTAATAGAATAAACACAGTTACACTGCTTCTGGAAAGTAATACAGTCTGTAATTTCCGCCCACATCTCTAGTGGTCTGGCAACTTGCCTTTGAGAGAACTTAAAATACAACAATTTGCAATGCATAATATAAATAGTTTCAAATCATTGTTCCAATTGGCTGTTGGCATCGCGATACAATATACTTAATATGATCATTTCATTGTTAAAATGAAGAACCTTTAGGCTAAAAGATTACATATAACCTGTTCTAACTTAATGGCTAAGGCATGTTATCTAGACATAAATTCCACAATGACTATTCATAATAGGAATTGCACATCACTGCATCAGAAATTAGAATCAGATTGGCCACATACCTTAAATGTTCAAGTCATATGCATCCATTCCATTAGCTTGCATGATTATAAGTGTTCTGATATGATCTCCTCCTCAAAGCCAGTTGGTGGCATCCAGTGCAATCCATTCAACATTTTAAAACACTTCTTACATATGGTTTGTGTGCAGGCTATGATACTGAATTTAATACAGTGCACTTTTTTACCTGTCTTATGCTCCTGCATTTGCTTTTTAACCTATCTTTTTGTTTGACCAATATAACACTGCATTTAGATGTATTTACTGTCTTGAAGTGAACCTTAGATGGACAGTGTTTAAATACTTTACTGTAAACAAAACACTACAAAGATGACATGGAGACATCCAAATCTTTTTTACTTTTTGTGATCAGAACTATGTTGAATAAGGACATTTAACACTCCTTATAGGTTCAATTAACTTTTACATATAAATACAAGCTTACATGTTAGCATATTTCTAAGATACCCATCTGTCATGGGAACTGTACAATTTTAATTTATAATGAAGTTATTTTCTGAATAATTAATGTACTTTGCAACATAAAAGATCTTTTAGTTGAGTTTGTTTGTCTGATATATTGCATACTCCTAGCATCAGTTCTACCAACCTAAACCCAAAATCATCAGTTCCATATTAGACCTTATTCAATGTCTTTCTTAAAACAGTGCCAAAGTACCTCCTGTTTAACAATATGTCTATTATATGCTGAATCACTGTTAAACATATAGTCATCATCAGATGTGTTTCTAAATGCTCTGTTATATTCACTCAAAAGTATTAAATGAGGGGTGAATTGTCTGAAGATACACTGGTAGTATCAACTGTCATTTCCATTTTTGTAGGAAGCTTTTTTGATTAACAAGGTAAGACTTTTAAAACAATAGCCAAAAATAAATACTGTATGTCTTGCATTTATTTTTTTGTATAATTTCTTGTATAAGTTTTGCATAATTTCTTGTATAAGTTTTTGTATAATCTCTGTATGTGGAGCTTTCTTCCATTTTTTGTTGAAAATGGGTCTTATCCCAGTCGGACTTTCCCAGTAAACAAATATAAAATAAATAAATAAAATAACTAACTAAATAAATAAAAATGTTTCATTTTTGTGGAACAGAGCTTCCTGCTCAGTCATTTAGTGGATATTTTGCATTACAATCCATCCTGTGTTTGTAAATACTGTCATGTATGTCTTGTTATGTTGTAATACGTAATATTTACTAAAATTCTGTTCAATTTTGGGTTTCAACTTTTTCTGCTGTTTGAGCCTGGTTGTGATTGAAAAGGGTCTTTAGACCAGTCCATCTACCAAGTCAAAAAATATAAATAAATTACATAAATAAACAGAACACCATCAGCTCCTTCACCAAATTATACTTCTCCTTGATATAAACAACCCAAAGGTCATTGCATCTCGGCAAAATGGTATAGAGGAAACAAGTTTATATTAAAAACATGCTGTAGTATTCGGCAATCTTATGCAAATTCAAAGTTTGTACTCGAGATAGTCACATACTGTTTCACTTTTGTGATATAGCAAGGTTGTTCATAATTAGGATCACTGTTGCAGTGTCCTTAGTTATATGTCTTATATCCTGTTACATATATAACAGGCAGCCAGTCTACAAAGGTTTAGAGCACCTCCCACATACCCACTCAGTCAGCCCACGTGAGCTCACTAAAAAGACAAGTATGAGTGACAAGCCCTTCAGAGTTTTTCTGCTGACAAAGAACACTCCTCTTATGGGCTTTTGAGAATTAACAACTGGCTAATGCTTTGCATTGCAGGGCAGGGGAAAAATAATTCTTCATCTTCTTTTTATGAGAAAAAAATATTTTTTTCTTGTAAAAATGTTAATTGTAAGCTAGAAAAATATGTTTTTATTGACTTATTTTAGTAACTTTTAAACAGAAGAATTACATTTTACTTTTATGGAAAGAAGCTGGTTAAACTAAGGGCGGTACTTATAGTCCAGGGTTTGCATAACTGTAGCCCTGATCCATGAAGAGGGGTGCTACAACATTATGTAAATCCTCCACTATCACGATGACTATGGAAATGTGAAGTAATTTTTTCTGAAAATGGTCCCTATTGGAAATGTGTAACATGATTTACATATATCTGATAGGGGGACAGCTGCTATGCTGCTAAGGGGGTTTACACATTTGTGCATGAGTTTGATTCATAGACATGAATCTATAATGAACTAATTTGGATGCAAAGTGTGTAAATCACCCAGATGTTATGCCAGAAAGCAACCATTTTTCAGTCGAGTACAGAGATGAAATGGTGTTTCAAGATACCTGGACACTTTTACTGAAGGTATTGATTGGGTAAATGTTTTATTTTTATTCTTGTGTATACATGGAGATATTTCTGAAGAGGTCACTGGGGTGAAATCTTCATTTTACTGCTTGTGCATACTAGAGAATGTAATTGAAGTGGCCACTGGAGGAGATAATTCATTTGTGTAGAGGAAGTACTTGTTCATTCATGGTCAGACCTGAAATGATCACTGGGCAAAATAATTTTTTTTGTCATTTTAGTACTTGTGCGAGATAAACACTAACAAATGAAGAGGTTGCTAGAGGAAATAATTAATTTGTGTGTCAGAAAAGTGTTTGTGTGTACTTGGGCAAGTTTGCAGATTGCAACTCCAATATCAATGGCAAAGCATTATTTTAACAGCACATGTGCATTCATCAGAGATGTCGGACTATGAATTGCAAAACTAACATATTAACATACTATGCTTTGCAATACTTGTCATTTCATCTCTTTATTTTTTAGGCCTTGCTCATTAGTGGAAATGGCCTCATGGCCTCTATGAATTGTGCCTTTGCTATGCTCACTCATAAGCATTAGGAATGCCCCTATTGCATTTGTGCAAACAGCTATGAATAATATCCTAAATTAAAAATACTTTTTCCTCATGTAAGAGTTATGTTATTTTACTTTTGGGAGCTGGGTTAAGTGAATAATGTTTTTGTGTGTGTTTTTTTTTTTTTAGAGAAAAAGTTAATTTTTCACTACTTACATTTTTATTGACTATTGCTACGAATAGTCTCCTAGGAATTGGGCATCTTTTTAGAGCACCTCCCACATACCCACTCAGTCAGCCCACGTGAGCTCACTAAAAAGACAAGTATGAGTGACAAGCCCTTCAGAGTTTTTCTGCTGACAAAGAACACTCCTCTTATGGAGTTTAACCATGGAACAACCTATTGGTTCTGCAGTTCTTCCTTCTTTGAGACTCAAAAAAGAAAAAAGTTGCTAAACATTATTTAACACAACATCAGACTACTAAAGTGTCTCAGCTACATATGGGTCACTCTGCTGTAGCCATTTCTGTTTTTTCAGAAAATTCCATCTTTTTCCATGACTCCCTTTTGTGTAATCCCTATGCCACCATGGACCCAGGATTAGGCATGTCCTCTGAGGCTGTTGGTGTACCCTTGGATTGCAAAAGAGAGAAACACGTGGTTTTCATAGGATCATAGGAAGTTACTAGGCTATTGGCCCTGAGACCCTTACAAGCTTAGCCAATAGTTTGGCCCATGTTTAGACATGTCAGAACCCAAAGCCTCTGTCCAGCATGTGCACAGGTGGAATCCCTGGGGTGTATTTTCCGTTTCCCATCCAGTTATCCAGATTGTGCTTGAAAAGTGATAAGGAGGTACTTTGCTTGACATGGAGATGGAGTCTATTTCACATATGGGGGAGTCCCTGGGACACAAATCTGTTCTGCCAACAAGTTCTATTGATGTCACAGTCCAGGTTGAGGTCATGCATGTGGGTTACTCGCGTGAAGCTTGACTTGCGGATATGCAGCAGTCCCATCTAGGTGGGGTCTGAGATTTCTTTGTATGCCAGACAGAGGTCATCTCTGAGGAGTCTGTATGAAAGTGAGTAGAGGGACAGAGCTTTTACCCTGTCTGTGTAGGGTAGATGTTTGAAACCGTGGATTTGTCTGGTGAAGAACCTCTCCAGCTGCTGCATGTGCTTTGTGAGGTACATGCCAGATGGGGCATTGTACTCAATAATTGGCATTATAAGGGAAGAATACAGGAATGTTATGATCTCCTTGTCCCTGAATGAGATACCCTTACTTATGAGATGGGCCATGTAGAAAACTTTCCATACAATGGAAGCAACATGGTTATCAAAAGTTAGCTTGCTATCAACCTGGGTGCCCAAATCCCTCATGATTGATTATGTGCTTAGGACATTGTTATTAATGTGATAATATGTGGGGATGTCCCTCTCCCCAAAGGGGATGATGATGCATTTTTTGACATTCAGTTTGAGGCCATGTTTCAGTCATTTGTTTGGGCAAGACCCGCTTGCAGGACATCCACATGACTTGGGGAATTGATGACTGTGCCCAGCTTGCAGTCATCTGCAAACATGGTCAGCCATAGCCCACTGGTTTTCTCCTGCACCTCAGAGAAGTATATCCTGAATAACAGAGGCCCCATGACCGATCCCTGGGGTACGCCACTCGTTTTGGGTCTACTGCTTGAGGTGGCTTCTATCAGTGATCCAGTTTGTACCCATCTTGTAACATATGGATTGATTTCTAGTGGAAAGAGTTTTTCTATTATGTCTGAATGGGGAATAGTGTCGAAGGCTTCAGTCAGGTCAAGGTAGGCAGTGTGCACTGTCTTCCCCTCATCCATAGCTTTGGTGACTGTCTTAAAGAAGTCAACCAGATTTAACAGACATGACCTCCCCTTGACAAAGCCAAACTGTGTGGGTTGAGTGTTTGGAGGTTGCCAATGTCCTTGTTAATGAGGTCCATGATAATTTATTCCATGGCCTTGCAGATCAGGCTAGTTAGGCTGATGGCTCTATAATTTCCCAGATCGGTGGGTGCTCCACCTTTGTGTAAAGAGATGACAGTGGCTGAGCTCCACTTAGCTAGGACAAAGCCGGTACTCAGGCTTTGGTTGAATGAGGTGCCTAATGGTGCTGCAAGTTCATGCCTGAGTTCATGTAGGATGCAGCCTGGGATGTTATCAAGTCCCATGGAGGCTGCATTTATTGCCTTTGAGTGGGCAGTGATGACCTGTTCCCTAGAAATAAGGTGAGGTGGGTAGGTACTGAGCATGCCCTGATTTACTGATGGGGAGCAAGAGGGTTGATGTTTTTGTTGAATCTGTCAGCCAGTAGCTTGGCTATATCTACCAGTTCTGAACAGATCTGGGTGCTTCCTTTGAGACTGCAGACATGTGAAGAAGGCCTTATGATTTTATCTAGTAGATGTGGTCAATTTGGACTCAAAGTTGGCTTTAGAGGATATCACTAGTGCTCTTATTTACTTGTTCAGGCTAAGGAGAGATTGCTTCTAATTTGGCACCTGCTCCTTCTTGGTCCTGGACAACAATTTTTTCCTTTTGTTATGTAGTTTATTTATTGAAGATTTCCACCAGACAGGTTTACTCTTCCATGTGGAGGAGGGTTTTGTTCTGCCAGGTATTCCTGATTCCATGCATCTATATAAATGATTGTATAGTACTTTGGTATAGAGTTGGACATTGGTGCCAGTTCCAACAGAGGGATAGTGGACTGTGAGCTGTTTATACCATCCCATAGGTGATTATAATCAGCTTTGGAGAAATTTTTTTTAACCCTACCTAGACGGGGGACAGGGGAGATGCTGACTTTGAAAGTGACAACTTTATGGTCGGGTTTTACCAGGGAGGATGATACTGTAGGGGTGCTGCAGTGGTTACTCACCTCTTGTGGTGGTATCAACTAGCTGTTCCAAGGCATTTGCATTGATAAAATTGAGGAATCTTTGGGCATTTGCATTCTGGCATGAATAGTTTTTCCAATCTATGGTTGGGTAGCTAAAGTTGCCCCAGATCAGGGTAAAGAGTTGAATCATGATAGGTTTGAAGAGTGTCCAGATAGGTGGAGTGGGCATCTTGAGTCAAATTTCTGGGCCTGTAGCTAGCTATGATTTGAATAGGGGTGTTGTCAATGGTTACCTGTACCTGGAGTGTCTCTTGTGCATCATACTGTCTGACCAGCCTAGAGGTATGTGCGCCTTTTAATATATATTGAAAATCCACCTCCTTTGGCTTTGCTGCCCACAGTTTGGAGTATGAATGGGGTCTGAATATATGATAGGATGAGTAACCAGGTAAGGCTGGGGTGCTCTCTGCAGCTTTGAACTTGGTTTCTGTGACTGCACAAATGTCAGCATCTTCCAGGGTTAGGAATGCTTGCAATGAGTGCAGTTTCATGTTTAGACTCCTAGCGTTTAGCAGCATGACCTTTAATTTGCATTTTGTTGAAATGTGTATGTTGGTTTTATTGACCTCATGACTTTTCCTAAAAAAGGCACTATGGGGGAGGCAAGAGCCTTTGTCAGAAGCCTGAAGCCCAAGTGAGACAGATGCAGGCCATCTCTAGCAAAGCACCATGGTCTGTCGATCATATCTACCCAGGCTGGTGGGTGCTGGATCCCCATGGAATGACACCAGAAACTAAGCCAATTGTTAAAGTCAATAATTTTATGTTTGTATTGAGGCATCATTCTGGATGACAGTAGAATTCTGCTTAAGGCTAGGGACATACCTTCCTGTGACACATATTCAGCAAGTTCAATCATGTCTCTCTTCATATAGTTCAGGGAGGTACATCTCAAGTCATTCACTCCAACATGGAATATAACAGAGTCATAACAGTACCTGTTGAGAGACTTGAGTGCATGTGTGATATAGTGGATTCTGGCACCTGACAGACAACTAACTGTGACTTTCTCCATATACAGCCTGGTGAGAGGCACATCTGTGTGACTCACAATGGAGTCTCTTATGAGTATTATGTTGGGTTTATGGTTAGACCTTTGTGGTTGTGAGACACAGGTGTGTGGACTATGCATGGTATGTGGTGTGGAGGGTTGAGGAGTTTGCATTTGATTTTGCCACTGAGGTCTCCTTTGTTTGGGTATGTTTTTGTTGACAACCTCCACATATGTGGGTGTGTGTTGTGTAGTTGTCAATAGTGTTTGAAGTGTAGTGATTGTGTTGATAACCTTCTCAGTGCAAGATATACTGGCTTGTGAGGGAGAGAACATGGACTCTAGGTTCTTAATGTAATTGCATCTCTCATAAATTGTGTTCCTTAGGTAGTAATAGTAGATGGTTTTTGGTGTGCATGAGGTAGTTGTGACACTGTCTCAGGATGGCCATATCAACCAGGCCAGCAGGAGAAACCATAGGAAATTGTCCATCCATATTTGTCCGAATCTAAGAGAGAGAAGCCAGGGAGAGCTAGGGGGTAGGTCTAAAGTCCAAGTGCTTAAACCAAAACTAAGCAGCTTAGAATAACACTTACAATTTAAAAAGGCTAAAACAAGCAGTAATAAATGCAGCAAAACAAGTAGCAGAAAAAGCAAGATGAAGTAATAGAGTAGGAGGATGAAACACAAATACTGCAAAAGCAGCTGAATATTTTTTATTTATTTTTTTTTTTTTGTAGAGTGGAAAGGAAGAAAGGAGGAACAGAAGATAATTCAAATTTGAAAAACTAAGGGGGTAGGCCTTCCCAAATGTTCTTTCTGTATTAGGTAAAATGAACTAATGAGACTGGACTGGGAGGAGTGTCCCAGATCAAATTAACAGTAGGGATGGGCAACTGCAAAGCCACTATGCTTAACAACAAGACAACAATAGGAAAGGAGGGGGCAGAACTATGCTAAAGCTAGTAACTACACTATTTTAGGCACAAATCCCTTCAGAAATTTGGAACAAGGGGAATGGAATACAATACTGCCTAGCTAAAATTCTATGCCTATCCTTAATGAGGTTTGATGGCTAAAGTGGGTCTGCTTCTGTCAAAAGAATCAAAATTTTAGACATATTTCTTCTCCTGTCTCAGTGACTTTAGACAAAAGTCACTTAATGGGCTTAACCCAGGGTTTAGTTCAGACTCCTGCTCCTTTCTGTTTAGCTAATTCTGATAAAACAAAAAGTGATTTTTCATTTTCTGAAGAAGTTCAAGTTTTTGAGCAACAAAATGATTGTACAGTGGATAGATTCTATGATTGTATAGGGATATAGTCTATTTTGCCTTCTCAGGTTTCCTGATTTAAATTATTTTTTTTTTCAAAAATCTCTTTATTTAAATTTTTATAGCACAGAATGTCAAAAAGTCAGGTTGACAACAAACTAAGACAAATATCTACAACACATAAAAGAAACATCAGTCCTATAACTATATACATTATATACAATAGAAGTCACTACAGCAAGTTAACATTTTTATAGCTAATAGAAGAAAGAAAGATATTGGAAGGAGCATATCGTATTGAGAAATATGAGTGAAATATGTAAGCTCTTTGATATAACCAGATATATTACATAGATACATAAATGTTGAGACAAAGAAAGGAATAGACTGATTCTGTTGTAACAAACTCGGGTCAGAGTCTATCAAAATGGGTTAGCATATGATCTGAATTTAATTCTTGAGAATTAAGTCAAGCAAGTATCACCAGTATTTATGATAATATTGTTTTTGATTTGTAGTTGTATATACTAATTTATGAGAGGAAATATACTTAATAGCTAGGTTACAAAAATCTTCCCATGAGACTGGGGATTTGACAGTCCAGTTTTTTTGTGATATAAAATTTAATATTGACACAAATTGTGATAAGAATATGTTATAAAATTTTAGGAAGTTTAGTTGCGGTGATATGTAGGATAACTGTTTCCCATGATAGGGTAAATTTTTCATACCCCAGCTTCTCTAATCTAACTCATAGAGAACACCATAAGTTGTGAACCCTATTACAGCCCCAGAAAACATGTAAAATGTCTGCTATTTGATTTGGGCAGTATGGGCAATTTGTTGAATATTTGGGGTTGAACGTATTAAGATTTGATGGCGTATAGTAAGCATTGTTGTTAATCATAATTTGATTGTACAACAACCGCTTAAAGGGAATAAATGTAATCATATTTTTGATGTCCACTCTTTTACTTTCTTCTGTAATTAATTGGCTTTTCCCCTGCCAATAGGTTAAAAATAATAAGGAACTCTAAGATTTTATACTTGTTCTAAGTTTGCATGTCTTAGTGATTGTTTTTTTCTTTAGTTGCTACATTTTTAAATATTAGAATAGCTAAGTTAATGTAATGCTGGTCAATTTTAATTTGTGGTAATTTAGTTTTAATTAGATACAAGCTCAGATGAAGAGTGGTAGCATATTTCTTAGGGAGTTCAAGTTTCAGTCTTAGTTGTGATATATTAATTTCTTGCCATTTGTATATTTCCCATATTTTAAGTTCTTTTAATAGAGGGTAATTTGTAAAGTTTATTGGTTGGTTATTAATTAACAGGTTAGGATTTAGGTGAAGTGGTTGCATAAAGGCAAGGACATTGAAAAGTTGTATAGATTTGAATAGATTTTGAATAGTTAGAATCACATGTTTGATCAATGGGTGTAAATTCCTGGTGTAGGAGTCTTTTTGATTTAAATTTAGAAAAGGGAGATATTTGGGGTTATCAAGGCATTTAAGTTAATCATACCAGATTTTAATCCAATGGGGTGTCTGGCTACTCATGTTAGGATCATAGTTTACTATTTGGATCAGCCTACAAGAAGTAATTATACTATAGTAAAATTTAAAGTCTGGTAATCCCAGGCCACCTTTATCTTTTATAAGGGAAAGTTTATCATATTTAATTCTGACAGATTTGGAATGCCACAAGAATTTAGATATGGCTTTTTTATATCCCTAAAAATTTTTTGAGGAATGATTGAGAATGTAGCATATAGTTGGACGAGAATTCTAGTTAAGACATTCATTTTGATCATGCTGGCTTTTGAAAGTAGAGACATATTAATATTCTTCCATCTATTAATATAATTTTCTATTTTAGCCCATGTACATAATAAGTTGTTTTTAATGATCTCCTTAAAACTGGAAGTGTAAATTATGCCTAGATATTTTATCTGATATTTGATTTTGATCTCGCTATCAGGAAAGTAGAATTCTTTATGGCGTAGGAGATTCAAGGGAAATACCTAAGATTTACTCGAGTTTAATTTATAATTGGATAGCTCAGAATACAAATCCATTGAGTTAAGTATTTTTGGGTGGTCGGTGTTAGGAAGTTGAAAATATAAGTTTAAGTCATCAGCAAAGACCGAATATGAAAGTTTTATGTTTGAGGTTCTGGGTATATGGTGGAAGTTTTTTTGGGAAATATATAAAATCAAGGGTTCTAAATATAAATTAAAAGGTAAGGGGAAAGGGGGTAACCTTGCCTTGTGCTATTAGAGATGGGGATAGGGTTGGTTTTGAGTTTATTTATTTGAATAGTAGTGGAGGCTTTCTGTTAAAGAACCTTAATTATTTTTATAAATTCTTGAGGAATTCCAAAAAATGGCAAATATTAAATAAGAAGTTTATGCTTACTCTGTCAAATGCTTTGCTTGTGTCAGCAGTAAGAACATACCTAGGATGCCTATGTCTGCCAAGAAGTATAATAATGGTATCCAAGAGAAGAGTGTTGCAGCATGTTTGCCTATTCTGCATAAAACCCATTTGTTCTTGGGGGATGATGGAAGGGAGTATATTCTTCAATCTATTAGCAATAATGTGGGGTAGGAGCTTAAGGTCAATATTGATAAGGGCAATTGGTCTATAGCTGGCTGGGTCTGATGGGTCAGAATTTGGTTTAAGAATTAGAATGTTTTTTGAGTTGTTAAAATGTCTATCCATTATGCCATACTGGATTATATAATTGAATACTTTTAATAAAATTTTAGAAACAAGTTCTAAGAATTTTTTTGTAGAATTCCATCGTGTATCCATCAGGTCCAGGAGATTTACCCGGTTTAAGTTTGTTTATTGCAACTTTAATTTCTTCTAAATGCAAGGGTGATTTTAAAAGTTTTTTTTTTTGGTGATCCATAATCTGTGGGAATTCTAGGTAATGGATAAACTCATGAAATTTGTCTGTAGAGTGAGAGTTAGGTAGATTACATAGGTTTTGTATATGGCCTCAAATGTGTCTATAATGTCTTTTTCCTTATATTTCAAGAGTCTTCGTATTTTATTTATTTGATCCTCGGTGGACCATTTTTTAATATTAATTAATCTAGCAAGTATTTTTGAGAGAGTTTGCACCCATTCTAAATATTGGTATATCAATCTCATCTCTACAAATGAGATATTTTTAGGTAAATATTATGCAATTGCTTTTGTGAATTGGTCATTGTATCTTCTAATTCCTTTGAGTATTTATGCTGGAGTTCCAATTCAGTATCCTTGATTTGGATCTTGAGTTTGTGTTTAATATTATTATGTTTTTTCTTATACCATGTGGATTTTTGGATAATGAAACCTCTTATGACCAATTTATCAGCAGCCCATTGCATGTCATAAGGAATTTGAATAGATATAATATCAACACCTAGTTGGATTAGAATACTATTTATTTCCTGTGTTACCTCTTGTATTTGAATGATATTAGGATTTAAAGTGCAGTTATTGAAATAAGAGCATCTTTGGTTAGAGGTCAGGATGTTAATGGAGATACTAATTTTTGAATGATCCAATATGGATCTAGGAGAGACTCTATAGTTTAGTCTATAGGAAAATAAAGTTTGGGAGATTAAAAAGGCATCAATTTTTGACAAGGTTTTATATGTGGCTGAAAAAAAGGCAAATTTAGGAATCAAGTTATCGTGTTGAAAATTTGTATAGGGGTCCATTAAATCAAAGGTGTTTTGTAGTTCTTCTAGGGCTATAGTACTACGTTGCAATTGCCTAGTCTCTTTATGTGACCTATCCCTGTCTGGATTGAATAAAGTGTTCCAGTCCCCTCCTATCATATATAAATGATTTGGATAATTAGCTAGACTATTGAAGATATCATGAATAAAAAGATGTTGATTTGAGCAGGAGCTGTAAATATTAAGAAAGAGTAGGGGTTTATTTAGGGTATGATAGTTACTAGTAAAGAAAACCCACCTTCCATTAGGATCACTTTTAATGGAGGTGATCTCTCCTTGGTAAGATTGATTTATTATAATGGCTATCCGCCCCCCCCCCCGATGATGAGTTGTGTCATGCTGCAATTATTTACTTAACACATTTCCTTTTCCTTTCATTATCACAGAGTTGGCTAGTCAAATGAGTTTCTTGTAGAAAGGTTACATTAGATTTATTTTGAAATGTGAGATGCATGATTACATTTCTTTCTTATAGGTTCATAGGTTCATACTACGCTATCTGCCCTAGGGCATTTATAAGCCTAGCCAGAATGTGTTTGGCTTTCACCACCCATTTTAAATTTATTTTGCTATGCCCTTTTTCGAGGTTAGTATACTGTGCCTCTGTCTAACAGTGACACAGAAGTGATACCCGGGGTAAACCTACGATCTCCCATCCACTCATCAAGATTCCTCTTGAAGAGAGTCAATGAGGGACTCTGCCTAACCTGGACTGGGATTTTATTCCAGAGTGAAGGAAGCTTCTGGGTTATGAATCTGTCCCTCCAGCATGTCCTATTTATTTCAGTGCTGAGGTTCAAGTCTCTCGAGCGCGTAGCTCGATGGGATTTGGATTTTCTGAGGTGCAGCATGTCCATTAATTCCGGGTTGGACATGGCTTTATACGTCAGGCACAGATTGCCTCTGAACAGGTGGTATGCCACTGAGTAGAGCTGGAGTTTCTTTAACCGGGCAGCATACGGCATCTGTTTGAGCCCTTTGATCCTCTTGGTGAGGTACTTTTGGGGTCTTTCCAGTTGCTGCAGGTGTCTGGTAAGGCACATCCCAAAAGGGGCACTGTACTCAATTATGGGCCTGATGAGGGATGAGTAAAGAGGCACAATGACGTCCCATGATCTAGATGTGAATCTCTTCATGATTAGGTGGGCTATATAAAATGCTTTTCTAACCACTTTGGCCACGTGGTTGTCAAATGAGATTGCTATCAACTTGGGTCCCCAGGTCCCTAATTACTTCTTCTGTACGTAATGGATTACCACCTATGTGGTAATTTGTGGGCACTTTGTTTTTGCCAAAGGGGATGACTATACACTTTTTGGCATTTAGCTTGAGGCCATGGCTCTGGCACCAGTTGTCTGTTTCTATGAGGCCCTTTTGGAGGATCCTTGTATCGGCTGGAGAGTCGATTATGGCGCCCAGTTTGCAGTCATCTGCGAACTTGGTCAGCCACAGTCCTTCCATGTTGGCTTGTACCTCCGAGAAATATATACCGAACAAGAGAGGTCCCAGGACTGAGCCTTGTGGGACACCACTTGTAACTGGTTTGGAGTCTGACATGGCTCCAGCAATTCTAACCATGTGGGTTCTGTCCTTGAGCCAATTTGCAATCCATCTAGTGACATAAGGGTTTATATTTAAGCTTGTGAGCTTATCTATAATGCCAGAGTGGGGTATTGTATCGAAGGCTTTTGCGAGGTCCAGGTAGGTTGTGTGGACCACCTTCCCCTCGTCAATGGCCTTGGTGACTGTCTCAAAGAAATCAACCAGGTTTAAGAGGCAGGATCTGCCCTTAACAAAGCCAAACTGGGTAGGATCCAGTGTTTGTAGGTCCCCAATATCTTTATTTATGAGGTCCATGATGATCCTTTCCATAGCTTTGCAGACCAAGCTAGTCAGGCTTATGGGGCGATAGTTTCCAGGATCCGTTGAGGCACCACCTTTATGGAGAGGGACCACTGTTGCTGTACGCCACTCTTTGGGCACATATCCTGTAGTAAGGCTGAGATTGAACAGTAGTTTTAAGTTTGGGTTTAGCTCTTCTTGGAGTTCATGTAGGACGCAGCCCGGGACACTGTCTGGTCCCGTTGATGCTGTGTTTTTTGCTTTGGAGAGGGCGGCTCTTACCAGAGCATCTGAGATGTCAGGGCGGCAGCACTCTTCTGGGATAGATATTTACCCTTTTGGTGGGGGGGGGGAGTTTGCACTGAACCTGTCAGCTAGGATGTTGGCAATGTCTGTGGGTTCGGTGTATTTTTTGTCATTTTGGACTAATTCTGAGCATATCTGGGAATTACCACCCAAGTTCCTAACATAACTAAAGAAAGCCTTGTGATTATCCTTAGTGTCCTGTGCAATTTTTCTCTCGAAGCTGGCCTTAGACAATTTTATGTGTGCCCGTAGTTTTTGCTAATACTGATCAGTGATGCCTTCCCTTTTTGGGATTTTGCTCTATCATTTAGTAGCTTCCTCCTTCTATTGTATAGTTTGTTTATGGCTGGGGTCCACCAGACAGGACATCTGCCTTTGGAGGATTGGGTCTTGGTTTTATTTGGGATTGCATGATCCATGCATTCCTGAAGGTGTTCATAGAATGCGTTTATAAAGGATTCTGCGGTCTGGACCGTATTTTCCACAGGCCCGGGGGCTTTGAAGGATTCCACCTCAGTTTTGAGGAGTGTGAAATTTGCTTTAGAGAAGTTTTTCACTGTGGTTTTCTGGGCAGGGGGTGGGATCGGGATGTGACTATCCAGTAAGATTAGTTTATGGTCTGATCTTACCAGTGAGGGATACACTTCTGGTCTGGGGCATAGAGTCCCCATGTTGGTGATGATCAGGTCCAGTATGTTTTCCCCTCTTGTGGGAGTGGTAACAAGTTGTTCCATAGCATTTGAGTTTATAGAATCTAGGAACCTTTGGGCTAGGGTGTTGGAGCTAGAGTAATGCTCCCAGTCTATGTTTGAGTAGTTGAAGTCGCCCAATATAATGGTGTTTGGAGAGACCTTCATATTTTCCAGTATTCTCAGGAAGGCCGAGTGGGGTTCCTGGGTTTGGGAGGGTGGTCTGTAGCAGGCTATAAACTGGAAGGCAGTTTTACCCACTGTTAGTTGCACATGGATAGTCTCTGATGCTTCGTGCTTTGCCACCAACCTGGAGGTGTGGGTATCTTTGATGAATATCGATACTCCCCCTCCTTTTGTGGTTCGGTCCAAGTTTTGGGGCCGAAAAGCATGGTATGAGGTATAACCTGGTAGTGCTGGGGTGCTCTCGGGAGCCCTGAACCAGGTTTCTGTTACTGCACAGATATCGATGTTCTCCATGCTAAGGAGAGTTTCGAGTGTGTGCATCTTGAGGTTTAGACTTCTGGCGTTGAGTAGCATTACTCTTAGTTTCTTATCACTTGTGATACCTATGGAGGTGGGTTTGTCTTTTGAGCCTTGCCTAAAAAAGGCACTATGGGGGTAGCAAGAGCCTTTGCCAATATCCGAAAGCCCAGGGGTGACAGGTGCAAGCCGTCCCTAGCGAAGCATCGTGGCTTGTCGAGCATATCATCCCAAGCTGACAGGCACTGGATCCCCTTTGAATGACACCAGTACTTAAGCCAATTGTTGAAATTGATCATCTTGTCTTCATATTGTGGCATCATTCTTGGTGAGGGTAAGATGCTATTCAAGGTCAGGGTCATACCGGCCTGCGCTACATGCTCAGAGAGCTCCTTTATGTCTCTTTTCATGTAGTCCAGGGAGGTATGTCTCAGGTCATTCACACCAGCATGGACAATGACTGAGTCATATTCTTTTTGATCATATTCATTTTTGTCCGATAGCCCCTTAATATTCCATGAATCTATTGAAATCATTATTACAGTCTATATTAGCTTTTATAAATGTTATTGATTGATAAGAGTAAAAATAGAGGTGTATATTAATGGCTGTTATGTTGGACGATACCTTATGTGAGGTGACTTCTAAACTCCTATACCCTATGTAGGTGCCTAGCCACCCATCCCTCTGTAAAAGTGGAGAAATATTTATTGGATAACAAGAAATAGAGTTCGAGCTAAGGTGAAGTATATAAAAAGCAGAGAGATGACAAAATTACCTAAGATGATCCAAACGTAAGCAAACATCAGCTACAAACTGTGCAAAACTACTCCTTTTAGTTATTGACATTTTCAGGGAGGTCACTACCTGACCTCAAATTTTAATAGTAACAATACCTATTTAAATAGCTTGTAGGAACTAGAAAAAAACAAAAACATACAGATATTTTGTAAAGCCAACAGTTGGAGTTTTTCAAATCTTAATAGCGATAAAAAATATCCTAAATTGACCAAGCAAGAGTTTATACCATTCTGGCCAAAGAAATGCACTGTTATGTTCACAGAGCTTTAACATTCAAAACAAAATATTGTTCACTTTATTAAAGATATAATTTAAACTTTAAAGCAAAAACATAGTTTTGTATGCATATTAAACGATTAATAAGTACCATGCTTCAAAGTTTAGTCATTGATACATACAGCTTAGAAGGAGTTCTGTTAAGATGTACTTAGACTCTTAAAGAAATAATGTTATGTGAGGGAGAGGGAGACCTTGTATTTATTTATTTATTTATTTATTTATTTTACATTTGTTTACCGGGCTAGTTTAGCTGGATATATGTCCATTTTCAGTAGAGGCCCGGGGAGAAAAGCTCCATACATAAAACTACACTACAAGACATATTAATAAAAATTTAAGTACAATAAGAATATACATTTAGTAATAAGAACAACAAATACTTAAGGCACACACAAAAATACACTGGGTCAGTAGTAGCATCACAATTAAAATGCTAAAGATTAGCAGTTAGTTTCAATAATCCGGAGAGAAAGAAGTATAACAAGAGATTAGAAGGGATTAATGTAGAAATACAAGAGAGGAGAAGAGAGAGAAACAAAAGTCTAGAAGGGGAAGAAAAAAGAAGATGGAAATGAGGGCAGGGGAGAGAAAGGAAGAGTGAGTCAGAGCATAAGAGGAGAGCAACAGGGCAAGAAAAAAAGTAAGTATATGTGTAGCTAATAAGACAGTAAATAGTTAAGGTAGAGTAGGGGGAATGAAAAAGGTTAGTCAGGAGTCCTACAGGAACAAAGCCAGTGATTTTGGAAGTACAGTTTGATTTTTTGTTTGAAGAGTGGTAAGGAGGTGATTAGAGTAATATCTGTGGGTAGCAGATTCCATGTCCTACCTACAGTATTAGTGAACAGAGAGTCACCAGCTAAGTTATGAGATTTTACAGATTTGGTCATCAGTTTAGAAGAAGATCGAAGGGAGGTAAGATTGCTATAAGGGATTAAAAGTTTAGAGAGTATAAGGGTGTTATCAGGTTGGTAAAGTATCTTGTGGGCAATAGTAAGTTGTGAGATCATAAGACAGTTTTGTAGCTCTAGCCAGCCTAGGAGTTTTAGGTTATGACAGTGATGTGTTCTGAAAGGGTTACCGGTGGCAAAGCGGGCAATGCTATTGTAACAAACTGCTAGTTTATTTAGGTTAGCCTTCTTAAGGTTAGTGAAAATAGGTGATGCGTAAAGAGAGTAGATATCAGATGGGAGTGGGCGATAGTAGCCCTGGTAGTAGGTGTGAGAAATGGCTTAATACGGTATAATGATCCTATTTTTTGTTAACTGTTTTGATGATGTTGTTGGTATGTTGATCAAAAGTGAGATTGTTATCAATGGTTACTCCTAGTAGTTTTGTTGTCAGGTCAGAAGAGATGACAGTGGTGTCATTTGACAAGATGTTGAAGTTTAATGGGGAGGCTCGAGTGGTAGGAGTGAAAAGGAGCAGTTTAGTTTTTTTAGCATTGAGGAGGAGGTACCGTCTAGTAAACCAGGTTTCTACAGTGTTGAAGGTAGTTTGAGTTAGTGAGAGTAGCTCTGAGGAGGTAGATGCTGAACAAATAATAGTGGAGTCGTCAGTGTATTGGATGCAGGTAGCTTGAGGGATTACAGTGTTAAGATCGTTTATGTTAAGGGAGAAGAGAAGTGGCCCAAGAATGGAGCCCTGTGGTACTCCAATAGAAACAGGCAATAAGGAAGAGATATGGTTGTCCCAAAGAACGGCTTGTTGTCTGTTGCTTAGATAAGAAGTAAACCATTTAATAGCCAGGTTATCAAATGAGAGGGCTTGAAGGATATTAATGAGGGAAGAGTGGTTCACCATGTCAAAAGCTTTAGAGAGGTCAATGAAGAGAGCAGAGGAGAACAGATTGGAGTTACAATAGTTGTTAATAGTATCAACAAAGGAAAGGAGGGCAGTGGAGGTGCTATGGTGAGGTCTAAAGCCATGTTGACAGTTGGCTATAATGTTGTGTAAAGAGAGATACTGAACAAGTTGCTGATGGATACATTTCTCCATTATCTTAGCTAGAGGTGAGAGAAGAGCAATAGGTCTATAGTTAGTGTAATCAATAGAGCTACCACCTTTGTGTAGTGGGATAATGTGAGAGACTTTCCATATATCTGGTATGGTTCCCTCTTGGATCGTCCTATTAATGAGTATAGATATTGGGTATGCAATCTGTTTAGCAGCCTTTTGAAGAAAGAGAGAAGGGAGTTTGTCAGCAGAGGGGTGCAGGGTTTCAGTTTGAGAATAAGCTTGTAGATGAAAGAGGTAGAGATAGGATGAAGAGTGAAGTTGTGGGGAGAGTCAATTAGATTATTTGGAGGGTAAAAGTTATTGGTGTTCAGTTGTCTAGCAAGAGATTGAATGGTTTCTATAAAAAAGGAATTAAAAGTGTTTGCAGTATGGTTAGGGGTATCTGGGTCTGCGTTTAGAGGGAGGGAGTTTTTGATGTTCCAGGTGAAAGGAGTTTGTTGATAGAAGACCAGAATTGTTTGGGTTTATTAAAATGGGTTTCTTGAAGTTCACAGTAGTAGTTTTTTTTGTCAGAGATTATAGCTTTTTTTGTAAGATTCCTAAGTTGGCAAAAGTGAAGAAAATCAGAGCTGATTCTATGGTATCTCCATTTGGCCCAAATTTTATTTTTAGTATGAATTAATTTCTTTGTTTCCTTAGAGAACCATGGGGCTATATTAGACTTCATTCTAATAGAGCGTTCAGGGGCATGTTTATTCAAAATGGAAAGGAAGGTTGAGTTAAAGAATGATACTGCTTCATTAAGAGGAAGTGATTTCAAGAGGTTCCAGTTGCATGTTTTGAGATCATTTTGAAATGAGTCAGTTTTAAAGTGTTTGGTAGAGCGTATTATTCTAGTGTTAGGGAGGTTTTGATAGTCAGTCTTTTCTCTAGAGATAAAGGTTAGGCAGTGGTCACTAAGGTCATCGGGCATTGTTCCTACTTTGTATGAGACATTGGCTTTGTTTATGAGTATCCAGTCTAAGATACTATGTTTCTTACTTGGTTTATTAAGCCTTGTTGTAGTGGTAATAGATTGAGTAAAACCATGTAGGTTTATATGACAGGAGGGTTTTCACTATTAATAGTATTCCAGTCTATATTAAAGTCACCCAGAATTATAGTTTCTTGGGGGTAGTTAGTGGAAACCCAACTGAGAAAGTCTTCTAAGATGGGTATATTGTTGCCTGGAGGTATATACATGCAGATGATGTAAAGGGCTTTTGTGCATTTAATTGGAGTTTAGCGATGATGGCTTCAGCTCTAACATCCTGGGTTGGACAGGCTGGGAGGGTGGAGATGTTAAGATGGTTCTTAAAGAGAATTGCCACTCCACCACCTTTACGTTTAGAATGATCAAGCCTATATAAATTATAGCCTTGGGGAATAATCTCAATGTCTTTGGTGGCTGGCTTTAGCCAAGTCTCTGAGAGGCACAGAATATCAAAGTGGTGAGTGTCTAAGAGGGCATGTAAGTAGGGTACTTTGTTGTTTACACTTCGTATATTTAGATGTCCTATGAGAAGGGTGTTATTGAAGTTAGGCCTAGATACTTTTGGGGAGGGATGTGTAGGGCCAGGGTTGGAGTGGATGTCACCGTCTTGTAAGGTCGGAGTATTTGGTTTGTATGTGAAGTTGCTTTTAAGAAGGGTTAGTTGTTTCATTTTTTTATGAGAGGGTAAGGCATAGGTGAGGTGAGATTGCCTATGGAATTTAGGAAGGTGAAAGCTAGGGGTGGAAGTAGAATTTAAGAATGAGGTAAGAGAAGTGTGGATGCTAGATGTATGTTTATTTATATAGTCTGGCTGGTTATTAAGTGGGTGTTCGATGAAGGTAAGAAGGTAAGAAGAATAAAGGGAGGTAGAGAGTAATGCTAAGAATATCAACATGGTGGGTAAGTATGGGGTCATATTTACAAGTAGAGAGGTAAGGGCAGTTATAAAGTAATAGTAGAAGAAAGGGCTGGAGGAGAGGAGTTATAGGTATAAGGCAAAAAGAAATAGAGGAAAGACTTAGTAGGAGGAGCTATAGGGGTGAGAAAGGAGGTCAGTAGAGGGAATGCTGAAGAGAGTGGAATTTTATGGGAAAAAGCTGAGTGAGGAATAGGAGAGAAGCTAGAAAAAGGAGATGAGGTAGGATTAGCAGTAGAGGAAGGAGGGAGGAGGAAGGAGAGTGAGTAGAGGGGAGGGGTTTAGGTTTTAGCGGGAAAGATTAGGATAGGTTGTAAGGGTAAGGGGTGTGACTAGGGAAGTATAAGGTTAGGACCCCTGGGGGTGGGTGGGAATTGGGGGTAGGGAGGGGAGCGGAGTGAGCCCGCAGGGCAAACGGAGCGGGATACACAGAGTCCAGTTAGGAAAGAAAAGTAACAGAAAAAGCTAGCAGATAGAAGGATTGAGATAGGTAGCATAAGGAGGAGTGGGTCACAGAGCACTGCAAAGAAGGAAAGGGAAAGGAGTGAGAAAGGTGAAAATAGGAGGAGTAAGGTAGAGGAATAAAGCAGTACTGTAAGACTAGATGTAGACAGAGTGACACCTAGTGGGCAGAGAGCAGAGGTACAGAGAAGAGTCACAAAGGTTCAGGGGCAGAATAGGTAAAGGTCAAGACAAAGGCAAGAAGAGGAAAAAGTAGCTGACTAGTCTGCAGAGGGTAGAAGGTAAAAGGAGTGCAGGCTAGGGAATATCTAGGGGACAGGTCTAGGGAGGAAAGAGGAAAGAGTAGGGAAGGAGCTTAGCTAGTAAGGGTAGAAAGAGGATAATGAGTAGGCCTGGGTAGACTGACACCTAGAGTTCTGAGGTAGTATTACAGTAGGTGACTGAGGGCAGAAGTAAATCGCTTTGGTTGGAAGGGAGTGATAATCAGAAAGGGAAGGAAAATGTTTAGAAAATGCTGGTCATAGAGAGGAGTCTGGCTGCTAGTATTCCTGACACAGAGGCCAAAACATTTTGGTGCACTGATATAAAGGAAAACAAAAACAGAGCTGAGATTAGCTAACAGCAGAGTCACGTGTTAAGGCGTACTTTACAAAATGCTGTTAAAGCAGTTGTGGAGTATTGGGACAGCACTGAAGGAAAATTCCGAGTTGACAAGGCTTGAAGTAGTTGAGGGTATCCTTAATAGCCAGGGAGTTCCTCAGGTCTTAGTGGTGGATAGAGAGTTTACAAAATGCTGTTAAAGCAGTTGTGGAGTATTGGGACAGCACTGAAGGAAAATTCGAGTTGACAAGGCTTGAAGTAGTTGAGGGTATCCTTAATAGCCAGGGAGTTCCTCAGGTCTTAGTGGTGGATAGAGAGTTTAGAAAATGCTGTTAAAGCAGTTGTGGAGTATTGGGACAGCACTGAAGGAAAATTCCGAGTTGACAAGGCTTGAAGTAGTTGAGGGTATCCTTAATAGCCAGGGAGTTCCTCAGGTCTTAGTGGTGGATAGAGAGTTTAGAAAATGCTGTTAAAGCAGTTGTGGAGTATTGGGACAGCACTGAAGGAAAATTCCGAGTTGACAAGGCTTGAAGTAGTTGAGGGTATCCTTAATAGCCAGGGAGTTCCTCAGGTCTTAGTGGTGGATAGAGAGAGTTCAGATGGTGGGTCTGGAGCAGGAGCACACAGCAGCCAGATAGGCAAGTAAAAAGCATGAGTCCACACAAAAGGCGCACCAGCCGAGAATTGAACGGGAGAACCTCTTGCTGTGAGGCGACAACACTAACCGCTGCACCACCATGACTATGCAGTTTTATAACCTACTAACATTTGGATTTCTATTAATAAAAGAAGGAACAAGCAATTAATGCAACATATGCAGTGGAGCAAGCACCAAGAAGCATTGAGCAATTGAGCAATCAACTTTGAATTCTTAACAGTCATTACATATAAGTAATATATTGTACATCCTTAGAGTCTAAGCAGTAGTTAAGCAGGTAATTAGGAAAAAAACATATTAATTATGTGCCATAAGGGAATAGGGAGAAAGAGAATAGGAGTGGCAGACCATAAATATATTTATCAATGTTCAGGTTATGCAAGAAAGTTTGTTGATCTGAATATAAGCCACGACTCTTATCTGTACTGGTACATTCCATCCATGAATACAGAGAGGTGAAGGGGCTCTAATCTTGGTACTTGTGGAATCCCTGTGTCATAGGAAATACCAGCTATAAGTTCACCAGCATGATTCTGGGGCAATGTTACTTGTATATATAAATTACTGGCATCCATGTAATATTTTAATTACATGGTTACAGGAAGGTGCACCATCTAAAATGCAGATTCCTGCATTTAAACATTAATAAATTCAAAGATATAACTCCTTTGGATTCAGGCACCTAGGCGGTGCGACATCCACCTGTGAGACAGCTGGATGTGGACACATGGCAGGATGACAAATTAGCTGCAGTGACAAATGACCGTGGACAATTCCCTGTCAGGATTGAGGAAACCCCTACACCCTAACCACAGGTGGCACATACAAACCCCCACAGTGATACACTGTGCACCCCCTTAGAAGCCACCATGTGCAACTGCCAGTGGAACATGTGGCTGGAATAGCATGCCACGTGGGCATGAAAGTGGTACCATGGAACCTGTGTGCTGTGGGCAAAGCCTTTATTAATTGAATATGCAATGTGATGTGTGTAGTGCTTGGTGCGTATTAAACTCAAACAGTATCACAACTTGTAGAAATGTGCCACAGCATGGAGGAAATCTTGCACATCACTGTAGTCACACTTATGTTGTAAGATGTGCTTTAGGCAATGCGCCCTTACTACAATAGCCTTCCTACATGGTGTTACAGGCATCCCCCTCAGAAGAGATTCACGTCGGGTATCAGTCAGGTTCTGCTTTTGCTGCAGAATACACAGAAGGTCGGCTAGCTGTACAGTAGGGCATCCCAGTAATACCTTCAGCCGACGATGCCAAGCCTCCACCTGGTTGTTAGTTAGTTGGAAGTCCATTTCTGAGACATCAGACACATTCCAAAACAGCAAAGAGTATGACGATGGCATTTGTGTCTGTGCTGAACAGTAGGATGCAAACTTGCGTGCTCGGCCTCGTACATAATGATGGTCTAGAAAAACACCAATTGGCTGAGCACATTCTGGTAAGGAAGCCACAATGTCCAGAACTGCAGGGACAGCATCATCCAATGGTAGGAATGTCAACGCTATTAGCCTGCGGATGGCAATTGAGAATGCAGTGTCCATGCCATAGAGGGTGACAAGGTAATGTGCTGGATCTGACGCCAGATGATCTGTGCAAAATGGAATAGATATCCCTTCAGAATACTCCTAGGGAATGCCTTCCGGCTGGCACGTATTGCAGCCTTCGCAAAATCGGTCATAATATACTGTGGAGACAAAGTGCATCCCTGATCAGCAGCCATACCCTTCAGTACTTCCCAAAAAGTGGTGTATGCAGACTCCGACATCCATGTCATGAGACAGTACACCAGGGATACAATTCTTGTTGAGGTGGGGGTGCCAATACATCCATGTAATGTATATAGCTGGCGACATATATCAGCCCATGTGGGGAAGGTGCCATCTCCAAGAATGATGTCGGACCTGCACAAATCTGTCAAATTCTGTGTAGTAGTAAGTAGAACCAAGGAATCTGTCCCATCCATATCTGACCTTCTACGGATGATGAAGCTGCCACTATGGAGTGGATACTGGCTGACATCAATATTCGCAAGTGTTGCTGGAGGTGTAGCCATGGATGCTCGTGCCCGCTGCCGTACCCTGGTTATGCTTCACTGAAGTGTTGCACGACAAGGCATCTCCTGTAGTACGTTGTCATCTGCTATGCCTAGGAAACTCTGCATTACCAAGCTTGGCAATGCATTACCGGTTACCGCCCTCTGCCGCAGTTCTGCTCGTAGTGTAGCCACGTGGGTCATTGTTGCATCTGGGCCATGCTGGTGTGGCAGTGATTTCAGGAGTTCTTCCCCCTCTTCCTGGCATACAGTGATGGCACATCCTCTGCATGCCTTTACTCTCTGCTCGATACATGCCCAGTACCATTCAGTGGTGCTTCACGATCCAAATGGTAGAGGTACCCCTCAACCACCAGCATTGGTTTACCATATTGACTGGGCACTATGGTGTATCTGTTACCAAGTAGACTGGGGCTATACAGATACATAGATTCCAGCATGGTAGCAGCACTTGTTGATGGCCTCTCAGTATCCATTTTAGCCAGGCTAGCTGGGAATGGGATATACAACCAGCCTTGGAGTAAGTCCCTTCCAGACGGTGGGTTACTCGCTGTACAATACCTTGTCTTGTACCATGTGTAGTAGCACTGTCTGCCACAGTGGCCCTGTACAGCTGTGTGCACTCCACCCATCTCTGACTGCCTCTCCGCTATAGTGTCACTGTTTGCAGTTAACACAACCCTGGTGTTGCCATATGCTTGTACTCTGGTAGGTGTCTACAAAGCCTAGTTGCAGCACAGATTCTCACTGTACTGTACCAGCTCCCTTTAACTCCCAGTTGTCGCTGCTGGCCAATCAGGTTGTTGGGCCCAGTCTTAGTTTCAGTGGCAGAAGTTACATAGGGAGCTACCTGTGTGTTGCACCCTTGTCTGCCTACATGGGACTGCGTACTTGTGTACACCTCTATTACAGGGACAAATGGATGGGTTTGGTTACACCTGCAGGACATACACTACCATGGTGTGGGTGGTGGGTTAATGCTACTGTATGTCCTGCTACTGGGTTAGCAGTCCATGCTTGACCAGGTTGGCATGTTCCCACCTAACACTGCACCCAGGGGCTCTACCAGGACAGGTACTGTTTGTTGCAGGCATGCCTCTCATGTGAGGTGGTCCTATGCTAAAGCCCTCCTGCTGTGACATGATTCCTCCAAGTGCACAGACTGGTGTTTCATTAGGCTGTATTGTGTGTGGGGTATGGAGTCTGCAACTAAAGTGTATATCCCTTTAAGGTCTTAGCCAGACACATGACTTAGTGTTGTATGCACCAATTCTCAGGGTTAGCTGTGCTGTGTTGTATGTTTCGTAATGTGGATTTTACTTTCTGCTTCTTTGGGACCATTTGCTGTGTTTTGTGTTCAACAGGGGCTGTGGAGGTAAGTGATACTGTTGTGTGTGTGTTTGCTGCACTTGTGTGGCCCTACCGATGTGCCATTTGTCTTTTCGATCGGTTTCCCATTGCCGGCCATGTACACTGTCACTTGACAGCTTGCGTTTACACTTTAGGGGGCATCTGTATTTGTCGATTTTCCTAACACCGTAGGTTACGACAGCGGGTCTTTCATTTGACAGCACCGCTCTACGGTCTAGTGGTGCTGCAGCCTTCTAGTTTTGGTGATGTAGCTCATGGGCATTTGTCTCGCGATCTACACGCCGGAACCCAATCTCCTTTCCAATGCATTTTCCTCTTCTTTAGAAATAAAATTGCTTGCTTTTTGCATGATCAATTAAGTAGCATGAAATGCTTATAGTGATAATTTTTAAAATGTACCTTTAGCATAACACTATAATTCAGAAGTTTAAGTCCATCTATACCTTTTATAAGTGACTGAAAAAAAATGTTCACAGATGTCATTTGTCACCATATTTCTTGGCAGTTGCAGAAGCACCCTTAAGGCAATTAAACTAAGACAGTACCTTTAGTTGCTTTACTTAGTAGAAATGCTTGTAGATCAACAAGAAGGAAAATAAAGCTACATAACCCAGATTAAAAATCATTTTCAGCTATTGCTTTTAAATTCCTTGGTTTTGTAGGCAATAAAAAACTTCTACTTCACCTCATTTTCTGATATTACCTGACAATTTGTGGTTTAAAACAAACGAGGAGTAATAAAGTAGAAAAAAAAAAAAAACAAAAAATGGTTTTAAGTTTCAAAATAACTGAATTTGGCATTCGTGACTTGTTACTGCCATTTAGCTGCTCCCAGTGATTCGTAGGGCAGGAAGTGAGTCAGAGATGACATCATTTAAGTTGAAGGGTAAAAGAACAACATTTCCTCAGGAGCTTGTAAGGTTTTCTGGGAAATGGAATGCAAAGACACTAATGGACATCAAGGCCTGAAGAAACAGCTGATTAACTGATTTAAGTAAGACAGCTAAGATACAAAAATGGCAAAACCTCATAGTGAGCTTGTTGTTAGTTCGGCGATATGCAGGGTGAGCTGATTCATGCAGGATTCACTTTGAACAAATGCAAAAAGGTGGATTAGGCCCCCTTGGGGGTTTTAACCGATATTTTTACATCCTTATGATAGAAGATTAAGGTAGTAGGATATTTCATTTGAAAATGTATCTTGTTTTCTATCAGGTAAGCCCAGTATTTACTAAGTTTTTGGCGCTTTTGCTTAATTTCTAAAGGAAGATCTTGCATTATAGTAACTTTGTGGCCTCTCCAGGTAAAGTTCTTTTTAGCTTTGAAAGCGGCGAGTATGAGTTGAACATGTGCTGAATTTGATAGTCTGACAGAAATTTGACTTAAGGATTCAGTTGTTTGAGAATGCCAGATAGATCTGTAAGTTTTTTTCTATTATTATGTCATTCAGGATGTCTTTGTTACTTGGTAAAGTGTTTAACACTTCTTTGGTTATTGAATTGGGTTGGGCATTCTCAAAAGTCTCAGGAATTCCTCTCAGGATGAAGTTATTGCACTGGCTTTTGGCTTCAAGATCTAACTTTTTTGTTGTAGATCTTTAATAGTGCTGTTACTGTTCTGCAAGTTTTGTTTAAGTTCATTTATTTTAATTTCATTGTCCATAGATTTGGCTTCATTCTGTTCAAGTCTGAGCAAAATTTGGTCTAAATTAGATCCAAATGAGGTTAGCTTATGTGAAAAACCTTGTATTTCAGTTTGTAGATGTTGCAATGCAATTTTAAGGTCATCAATTGTTAGAAATTGTTCCTGTTTTGCTCTGAGAGCTAACTTTGTATACTCTTGTTGTGGCTTACTAGTTTTTTGTCTTTTGGAAGAGGTGTCTTTTTCAGTAGTAGTTATCAGAGACAATTTAGTTTTAGTAGTTAAAGTTTCCATTTGGTCTGAGTGATTATCTATTACAAATCCAGAAGTAAATGTGTGCGATTAGAAAAAGTAATTCTATTTGATAAATCCTAGTCACAGAGATATTCTCCTGTGTTGTTGCCTTGTTTAGGCCTCAGTGTCTGGAAGTGTTCACACCATGCGGTTCAGGGTTCAGCATCCAGTAAGTAATACCTTGGTTCAAAGATGAATTTTCCAGCAAAGTTATTGATGAAAAATGTTTATATTTGTATTATTCTCTCAATCCTTAGAGGTTTAGAATATTTTCTTTGAAGGAAGTGTCAGCAAAAGATCAGATAGTGTTTTAAGAATTGAGGAGCTGCATAGCTAGTGTGCTTACAGGCTGTCCACATTTTGGTATCCTTCCTGATTTAAATTCTAAGGAAAGTGTGGCTTATTTCAGTTTCTTTGAAGGATTTGCATTGTCTGAATCTATTTCCAGAATGAATTGTTTGTTTCATTGGGAACATAATGACATTCATCTCTCCCTGAAGAAGTATTACAGTTTGTCATATCTGGATTTATCAGAACCTAATCCTATTCCTCCTCTTCTTTCAGTATCAAAGGATGTTTTTGTCACAGCCTATAATTTGCCTGATAGCCAGCCTGCTGCCCCATGAACGTGGACCAGTTTGAATAAATTTCCTCAATCTATAAGTTTTTATACACTCATCTCGGGTCACATCTAACAGCTATTGCTTTAGTGAGCACAGCTGCTGCTAAACATTTGGATAATACCAATCCATCTTTTTCTGACAAACACTGAAAAGCTTTTGATAGATTTGAGGAAAAAGTGTATTCTTCTGCAACACTTATTTTTAGAATTCAAAACCAAGAAGAAATTTCACAGTGTGGAGGGTGTGATGTTTACTTACTGAATTATGTTAAGCACCTAGTTCATTAATAAAAATTGAACTGTAAAATAAGTGCTATAAAATAATAACATAGAAAATAGTAGGTAATCCACAGCTGAGTTAAAAATGTAATATCTTTTATTGAAACACACAAATCCTACAACCAAACCTGTACGTGTTTATGTTTCCCTCTTTTGAAAGCATGTTTATGTTTCCCTCTTTTGAAAGCATGAGGAATATTCTGGCATCTGTTTCTTGGTCAGAAGAACTTGAGTGCTACTGCATCTCAAGTGGCTACTCACTGTTTGAAATGTGCTTATGATTTTATCTGGTGCTTCCATGGCTAATCTTACTGGAACTGTTATGAGGAGGTTTGCTTGGTTGTGTTCTCAAAACCATCCAGAAGATGACAAGGCTGACATTTTGAATTTTTCTTTGCATGAAGAGTTAGTGTTTGGATCATTTGCTGAAAAGGTCCTTAAAAAGTATGATGACACAGTTAAGCTGATTCAAAGAATCTCTCAGATTTTTCAGTCTGCCTTCTTTGCTTCTCAGATTAAGCCCAGGGTTTTATTAATGCTAATCCAAGAACATTATTTAAAAAGCAAAATAAACAAACTCAACACACTTCTGGTAATAAAACATAAAAAAAAATGACAGTGAGGTTCCAGAAAGAAAGGAGAAATGACCAAGAACAAAAGAAATTTAAGTAGGTTTGAATTCTACAAGTGTCCCCTCCAACCTCCCACCTTGCAAACCCTTTATCCTTCCAAAAACTATGAACCTCCATTTCTCTCTTCGGCAACAGAGAGTTTCAGACAGCTGCCACTCCCCAGGTAGTTTTTTTTTTCCTGGCAAAAGTAATCCTTCAAGACTACAGATGGCAGTGAGACCTCCATCCCTTTTCCTCCCCACACCCTTCAAGTGATTCTCACATCATCCGCCAGACCAAACACATCTTTTCCTTACTGTGATTTTGCATCTTCAGTCTCATGGTGAGAGAGACAGTCCCTTTTCCTCAGTTTGGAGAAGGGTTTTATTAAAGAATATTTCTGGTGCCCAATGAAGAAGATATTTCTGCACATGTTTTTTAATACCATCCATGATCAAAATGTTATCCCTTCACAACATATTATCCATTACTTATCATCTAAATTTCTGGTCACCTTAGATTTAAAATGTGCATATCATCACATTCCAATAGATCCAGATGTCAGATCTTCCTTTAGGTTTTCTGTATCTAGATCATATTGACAGTTCTCTGCATTACACTTTGGTCTATCCACTGCTCCAAAGGTGTTCACAAAGTGTCTGACTTCTGTGATAGTCTACTGCAGACAGCAAGTTATTCATATTTTTCCTTACTTAGACAACACATTTATCTTTGCAGTCCTTTTTAAAGTGCCAGATATCTCTCACATGGGTAAGGCATCTCCTCTACAGACTGGGGGTTGCAAGAGAACATATAAAAGTTTTGTCCAACTCCATTTCACAAAACTGTTTTCCAGGGATGTCTCCCAGATATTTTAGTTCAATGAGCATTTCTTTAACAGGAAAAAAAATAGATATGTAGCTAGATCTAGTCCTGAGATTTTCCACTCAGACTACTGTCTTAGCAAGAGAGAACTTCTCAGGATTCTGAGTCTCTTGACTTCTATGATTCTAATGATCTCTCACATAAAACTCAATGAAAGAAATCCTATGGTATTTCCAGTTTTGGGATTCGTGAAAAGGGAGATTTTTTGGTGGAGACACAAAATTATCAGAATCCACGCCTCAAATTCCTGCTCACAACTTCACCACAGTTTGCAACAACAGAGGCCACATAAAAAGAGGTCAAATAAAACTCCCATGAAAGAAATCCTATGGTACCTCCAGTTTTGGGATTTGTGAAAAGGGAGATTTTTTGGTGGAGACACCAAATGATCAGAATCCAAGCCTCACATTCCTGCTCACTTCACCACAGTCTGCAGCAACAGAGGCTACAGATTTTGTTTAGAGAGCAATGTGTATGGGGACAAAATGCATGGTCATAAGAATACAAAAGACTGACTAAAACACAAAAACTTAAACAAGATGTTGGCACTTCCAAAATCTCTCAGTTCTCTCAGTTCCCTTTGGTCCCCAGGAACTCTACAAGAGTTTAGAGACAACACCACAGTGATGTGGTAAAGATCTTACTGTCTGTGCAGACTACTCTTAGTCACTTAGGATAGAGCTATTCAGCACAATCACTCTCCACAGGCAGCTTACACACCATTAGAGCTGAATTGTCTGGCAGACATATTGAACAGGACCAGGAGACCATCACAAATAGATACTGAATCAGAGAATTGCCCAGGAATTAATCCAGTTGTGGAGAACACCTCAAATAGCTCTTTTCTCCTGAATTCACTTTAATCAGTTGGCAGTCTTCTGCTCTAATACTCCATATAAGAAGGCCAGGAAGACAGATGTTTTTTATTTCCCTTGGACAGGAATGTTCCTGCATGCTTTTGACCAGTTTCACTGAAATCCAGGGTCATTCTGAAGATTCATAATGACTCTCCACAGATCATTGTAGGCAATCCCTTTTGGTCCATGCAATAGTGGGTCTGCATTCTTTTGGAAATGGCCAAGCAGAATTACCACAAGTTTCCTCACAGACTGGACCTTCTCAAACAAGACAATGGTTGCTTGATGCATGATTACCCCACATATCTGCAATTGACTGACTGGATAATAGAATCTTAATATGTTTTAACAATTGTTTTATGTGGATGTGCAGGCATTAAAGAAGGCAAGAAAACTAGCTGGAAAAGGTTTTCTAGTTGGTGCAAATTGCTTCTCTTCTACATTATTTGTGTAAGTTACTATCCTCTGGCTTTGTTCATTTGTCATCCATTTAAGCATGTTTGCACATGAATTCCCTCTTTCAAAGCAATTTCATGTGAAAATGTTTTGAAAGGGGTGTTGCATATTAAGCTTGGCTTGTGCCATTTGAACTGACTCATAAAGCTGACATGAAAAAAAGTGTTACTTATTGCACAGATCTCTGCAGGAAGAGTATCTGAATTGCAAGCTCTTATTATGAGTCAACCCTATCTCATTTTTCACAAAGGTAGGCTTTTCTTAATTTATGCTTAAAGTGGTATTCAGGCTTGTCTTGAGCCAAGCTATCCATCTCTCTACCTTCTTAGCAGAATCTAAATATAAGCAAGAAGGAATATTCCAATACCTTGGATGTCCACTGACAACTCAGGTTCTGTCTTAACAGTGCAAAATCTTTCAGAAACTTTGACAAGTTGTTCATTTTTTGTGAATTTAAGGAAAAAAAAATAACAAACCATGTCAAAGCAGACTATCTCCAAGTTGTTGCATCATGCAATTAACATTTTCTTATACCCACAACAACAAAACAATTTCCAGCCAGGGTCATAACTTATTCTACCAGGACTTTGGTTTCATCTGTGACTTTTTGGAAAGGGTTGTATTCTAGAAGTATTCTAGAAGCAGAAATGTGGTCTTCTGTGCACAATTTTATAAAGCACTCTAAATTAGATTTATTTTCCATGCCTAGGGCATGCTTTGCTAGGACAATCCTCCAAGAGTTCTTGAACCCTCTTCTCTCCTCCTTCCAGGCAGTCTTAGCTATGGTAATCTATCCATATAATAAAGACTACTGCAGCAATAAACATAGTACAGCTGTGTACGTAAACTTACTATAACAGTAGATGCTTGAACGATCACTGCTGCAGATTTCATTCCCTCCATCCATCTCCCTTATTTGTGTATGTTTTTGTTGCCAGGGTGAGGACTTTCATTTTTATTTTCCTAGTATTGTCTTTATCTGGACTTTAGCCTCCTTAATAGTTGGCATAAAAGCTCTGAAAAGTTTGGTAACCAAACCTTTTTTGTCTGCTCAGCTTTAGCTGACTAATGGCTTGGTCATATGGAAGGTGCCCTGAAGCTTGATAGCTATATTTATAAAAGGGTGACTAGTATGACATTTTAATAGCCTTATGAGTTATGCATGATTTATCAATAATCCTTGGCTAAGTGCAGAAATTCTTTGCCTGATAGCTTAGAGGTTAAAGTGGATGATTTTCAATTGGAAAAAGTGGGTTTGGAACTTAACTGGGGAGCAACTGAGCAGCAGCAGTATGCCGTGGAAAAATGTCATGGCAATCTACTTCCATAATATATGGCATAAACCATCCAAGTACAAAAATAACCAGTAAATACAGCCAAATCCAATGAAGTAGCAGTTTCAAAGTTCAAAAAGACAGCATATAAATGTTCAGTACTACAGCATAAAAAATTTAAACCATCCAAGAAAAAGACAAGCACTTTCACACCTATCCAGGTGCTTCTCCAGATATAATAAAACAGGCATAGAATGCTGCTTAAATACTCACAGTTTCAGGTCTACCTCTTAAGGTCATATGACCTAAGCAGTGGTACACATTTTAATGTCAGCATTAGAGGTGGTGATGTCAGCACTACAACAGAATGCATTGAAACTAAATGGATTTTTGAATTACAAAGTGAAAGAGGGAAGGGTTTAAATGACTATGTTCCGTTAAGACCACTGCTTAGGTCATGTGACCTCAAGAGGTGGACCTGAAGCTGTATGTATTTAAGCATTGTATGCCTGTTTTATTAGATCTAAAGAAGCATATGGATAGGTGTAAAAGCACTTGTCTTTTTCTCTGATGTGTTTAACATTTTTATGCTGTTTTATTTAACTTTTTTATGCTGTTTTATTAAACTTTGGAACTGCTACTTCATTGGATTCAGCCATGTTGACTGGCTATTCTTCTACTTGGATTGTCTGACTTGTGTTCAAACAGTCTTCATCCGCCTGCCTTGGCTTGCCTTTCTTCTTCTCTTATGCCATGAAACCCCTTTGAGTCTTTCCATAGATTTACCTAAGTCAATTTCTACTCTGGCTATTACTTGCTTGTTTAAGTGACAGAAATGCTTGGTGTACCACAGCTGGTGTGGTTTAGTGACAACCAGAAAGTCTCTGTAAACAAACCAGAAAAGTCAGTGTTGGGTATTTATTCATTTATTTATTTCAGATTCATTAAATGGGTAAGAACATTGATTTACAGGCACTTTCAGGCACAACCTAGGACAAACAGGTGAAAAATTACATTGACACCAAATCAAAGAAAAGGAATACAACCATGCTATTCAGTAATACTATCATTCAGAAAGAAAATTAAATAAGATAATACAGTTTTGCAATAATACAGTACAGTTATTTGAAGATAATACATCTGCAGTTCTAGGCAGTAGCTCGTTGGAGGAATAGTCATTGCTGATAAAAATAAGACAGAAAAACTATTTTACACAACAGTTAAAGTGCCAGTTAAACTGCCAAGCAAACAACCCAAGTCAATTCTGGAAAAACATATCAAAACTTCTGTCTCCAGGGACATCTCAAAATCCTTCTCCTGCCCCAGACAAAGAAACATCTAAAATAACTAATATGCTTAAAACCTACTTCATAGATAGTATTCTAAAACTTAGAAATTTCTCATCACCCAATAGCAATTCTAATCAAACTGAGAAATCACCCAGCATTGATGGTGTAGACATCGACCCTAGCTTCAACTTCTCACTCAAAGAAAATACTTTCTCCTTACATGCTGTATCTACCTCTCTAGTTCATAATCTACTTTCTAAACTAAAGTCATACTCCTTGTCCACTGGTAATCTTCCATCAGAATAGCTAAAACTTGCTGCCAGTGCTACAGCCTATCCAGTCAGTATTCTGATAAATAGGTCTATCTCTGAATCCTATGTCTCCATACTCTGAAAAAATCCATTATTTTTCCCTCACATAAGGGAGAAAACAGGAATTATCAAACGTTCAACCTATCTCTATCCTCTCCCCATCTAAGTTATTAGAAAAATGTATACATTAACAACTATTAAAATGTCTCTTAGATAAAAAGCTCTTTACACCAAACCAACATGTTTTTTGCCATGCACATAGCAGCACTACAGCACTATTATCCTTAACAGATACTGTTTAGAAAGCTATGGACCAAAACCAATTTACATTTGTAATATTAATACACCTATTAAAAGCTTTTGACACAGTGTTTCACTCTAAACTATTATTACAACTGTTCACACTAGGTTGCTCCCCCAGTACTCTAACATGTTTATTTAATTACCTAACAAAGAGGCAACAATGTGTCTAATGGCAAACTGGCATATCTAATTAACAAGTAAGCAGTACAGTAGTCCACCAAGGATCCATTCTTGGACCCTGCATTTTAACATATTTATTAACAAACGTTATACTGCCTCTCCCCAAAGCACTATCATCTAATACAACAATGATGCCACTGTTATCTCCTCTTCCACAAACTCCACTTACCTCTTTACCCTCACTCAGACTGCCTTTACCTCTATAAAAACCTGGCTAAATGATTCATAACTACTACGTAACCCAAATAAAACTAAGCTTCTATTTTTCTCTCCAAAGCCTCTAACAAATGATTTTAAACTATATTCACAAAACAAAACTCAAATTGAAATAGTAACCCAGGCAAAACTACTAGGAAACTCTATACACAACACGTTAACCTTTGAACAACACATATCTGACATAATCAAAAAACACACACCAGACTAGGCAAACTTTACAGACATAAACAGTACATGGCCACTTCCACCCAAATGACCCTTGCCAACTCCCTCCTACTTCTGACCTTTCTTTATTCAGCTCCCATTTATCCTAATCTTCATACAACACTTCTGAACAAACTACAATCCATGCTATCATAGAACTGACAAATTCGCCACTGGGGTAACTTACCATACCCACTATTGTGATGCCCTAAAAAAACTAAATTGATTACAATTTCCTTACTACCTGAACCTAGCACAACTTTCTCTGGCTCATAAAATAATCTGCAACCCAGATAGCTGCCCTAATCTAAAATCTATCTTGTTGCCTTATATCCAATCTAGAACCCTTTGCTCCACTAGCAAACTCCTCTTACATGTATATAAACCCAAAAAAAGATCTGTGCAAAGTATCTGCTTCCATGGAATTGCTAAATAATGGAATGCTCTTCCGCTTAACATCTGTAGCATTGAATACCTTAAGACTTTTAAATTAACATTGCAAAAACACTTTCTAAATAGCCACATATGTCCTTTCTCCTAAGCATATGTATACTAATCCCACAAAATACCCATACCCTCTTCCTTACTTTACCTCTTTGCCCTCTTATATCAACCATTTATCCTAATCAATTAAATCTACTATTTAGGCCTCAATCTAACTTTCACCTTGTAAGCTTACAAGTACTACTCTCATCCTCTATTATACCATGAGGTCTTCCTACACTAACCTTCTTCTTATTTCACCCTGAATAATACGTTTTATACTTATAAACTTACAGTATCAGCTTCCCTTAATTCAGCCTAAATCTTCTTCTACTAATGCTTGACTTTCTCTTTCTACTCTTTAACTTCCATTACTTAAAAGTCTAACACTCGCTATTTTCTAAACTCAATGACATCTCATTAATTAAGCTATCTCACTAAACTACTAAATTTTTATCCTCTCCTGAATGTTTAAATCTTATGACTGTATACATTTGTTTGCCAAATTGTGTACTTTTGTCAATGTTCTATCAATGTAGACTGTTCTATAAATGTATTAATATAGTCTATACTTCTACTGTACTTCTAATATAGTCTATACTTCTACTGTTTACACTTTGTACTATGAAGATTTTCTCCTGGGCCTCCGCTGAAAATGGGTCTGTGCCCAGTCAGACTTTCCTGGTCACCAAATGCCAATAAATAAATAAATGAACAAATAAATAGTACTGTTTGTTAAGTAGTAGAGAGTATTGTACGGAAAGATAAGTCATTAGAGCAACAGAACAATTGGGTAAATAAAGGAGAATATAGTAGATTGAAAAAACTAAATAAATAAAATAATTTCATACACAGGAAACATCTCTTCATGTCTACATAGAGGCAGAGATGGACAGACAGGTAGACAGAGACAGGAAAAGAAAAGTTACTTTGAAAAAGGTGAGTGTAGAGATGTATGGTTGGTAAGCTATCACCAACCTTGAACCATGGATTATTGCTATTATATAATGCCATTATTTAAAAATAACAACTAATTTTAATTTAAAGAACAGCATTATACTTTTTCTCTGCCTTTTTTCTCCATCTGTAATCATTTTTTAAAACAGCTAGGGATAGCTTACTAATGTATGATGTATGCTTAGATCATGTACTGGGCAGTACACTAGGTCAATTGTATTTCACGCTACTTTGATGTCTGCTGTATATCAGGGGATGCTTGTGGACTCTTAATTGTCTACAGCTCAATGACACTGTGTGTGTATGTGTGTGTGGGGGGGTCAAAGTTTTTTTTTTTTTTTTTTACTGACAATGAGAGAAGAGAAACCTGATGAATATACATATTAAAAGTAAAAGCTGTGGCCACCATGTTCTCAGCAACACTAAGCATATAAATGGAACTCAACTATGGTCATGTCAGTTATTTCCACCTTTCTCTATTCAGTGTCACTCTCCTACCTTTGTTTACAGTCATGCCTAACTGTTACAAGTCTTCTCTCACACAATCCACCCATTTCTTGGGTGCAAAAAATATCTCCCTGAAAACTGTGTTTGGAGATTATCAAGTTAGCTTTTGTTTCCACATTGTTTGTATCAGGAAACAACCCAGACCTTCATATATATATATATATATATATATATATATATATATATATATATATATATATATATGCCAACACTATGGTCACAGAACTGTGGGGTAAAGGAAAAATACCACTGCAGATGAAAGTAGGATTCAGATAATTTGTTTTGCAGGATCTGCACTTGCTGAAAAGAGTGCTTTAACAGCAGGCAGGCAGGCTAATGTAGGACTAGAGGTGATGTAAAATGTGTAGCAGACATATTTGGAGACAGTTGCCTATGAGAGCAGTAAAGATCTTAGTATGGTAATTATTTTCTGTCTGGTTTTTGAGTTATTATTTTGCGCTAATATAATACAGCACTCTGACACTGAGATGGAATACAAGAGCTGGACAGCTTACAAATAACTTTGTTAATGATTATAAAAATGCAGGGTGAGATTTACTTGTGAAACATGTATGATGCCCATCTGGGTTCATGCTAAGTGTTCACTCAATTTTAAAGAGAGGGACATTTAAGTACCATTTTTTGAGGTTATGGTTGGAGGGTGAGAACTTTCTTCTGAGAAGATAATGCTACTATTTGATCTAGGTCATCTTTTGCCTAAAAGAATATTAAAGTTGCTGGCTACTTGTGAAAGGCAGTTCAGTTAGTTTTTTATTTGCTTATTTGTTTGTTAAGCAGAGATCGGGCAAAAGGTCATTTTCATCTATGGAAGCCAAAAATCCAAACAAACAGACCAAAGAAAGCAATCTTTCAACTTACGGTCGGTCTTGCCGATGTAGAAAGTTGGGCAAGATTGACACTAGGCTAGGTACAGTCATCCTAGAATTACAGTTAATTTTTTTATTTGTAAAGTATCTTGCATTTCTTATAATAAAGTTCTAGAATGATTGTGTACCTAGCCCAGCGTCAATCTTGCCCAGCTTTCTACGTTGGCAAGTCTGACCGTAAGTTGAAAGAACTTATCTATGAACACATTTATAGCATGAACAGGGGGAAACTTGAAAATGCCTTAGCAAGGCACAAATCCTCTAATCAAGCACATACTTTTGAATTCAGGGCCATTGACCAAGTTACTCTGGACATCAGGGGTGGACCCAGCCCTTTATTATTAGAAAAACTTGAATTGATGTGTCATATTTGTTTAAATGCTTGTTGCTACCCTGGATTAAACAAGATGTGTTATATTTTATGTCTTTTAAAACTGAAGAGTTTGTTTAGATAAAGGGTACATATTTGCCTAAATATACATAAAAAGCAGAGTGAATGTAACACTTGTTATGGAGCTACCACAATAATTTTGTTGTTGTGCTGCTATATATTTTGAATATATTTTGATTTTTTTTTTTTTTATTATTTCTAGTTGAAGTGATTTTAAATGTTTTCAAGCACTCAGAGGGTAAATTTATGGAGGGAAGTGTGTAGTCATTACCCTAATTTGATCATGTGACTGTTTTGAAGTTGTATTTAAGTAAGGATGTTTTTAGACATTTTTATCTGTAGAAGTCCTGGTTACTAATCGAACGAAAAACACTTAATTGAATAAATCGTGTGTGGATTACTCCCTTGGTTGCTTTTGTTGCTTCTTTTTTATCTATGACATACACTTCTACAGCAGTAACACAAATACAGTCTAGTGATTGGTCTGGTCTTCACAAACAGGAGGAATTTGAATGTGATACAAAGCAGAATATCATCCTGCACACGTTTGATTACTTGCTCAGCCAAAGCAATATTTAGAACAGTACATAAGCACAATGCTTAATATTATTTTGTAGATTGAGAACACTATTTTAATCATACCAAGCATATAGCATAAATGCAAAGTAATTTTGTGTATCAGAAAAACATCTCTCTCTCTACGCACACAGACACACACACACATACACACACAAAAACACGCACACACACATGCATTTATTTATTTAGTTATACTGACCTGGTAATACAATATAATACTGTACTAGTTTCAAAATATATAGTAAGACTGATCTGGTAACAGAATAAAAACAGCAATATTTTGTATCTATTGGTTGTTCTACTTATCCTTTCATCCTTCTCTAAGGTACTTACATTTGTAGAATAGAAGTGATACTCACTGAGCTTAAACTGAAGTTTCTCTAGAACTGGTCTGATGTACTCGCTTAACAGAAGTTGACTTGAGCAAGCAGAGCACAGTTTGGAAAATGTATTTTGACCTGCTGCTCTTCTAAATGGTAGTCTATCGAGTTAAACTTAATGCATCATCATTTCTTGATTTATAAGTGTAGAAAGTAGTAAGAGGTCTGCAATTAATTATAACTGTGTACAGAAGAAAAAAATTCCACCAAGCACTCTCAGATTTCCTAAAACTGTGTGGAGGTGTGGTTAATAAAGTATAGAGCATATAGTTAGAGAGGAGGAGTGTCAGTGTCAGAGGATGTAGCTGAAAAAGCATATTTATTATAAAATCAGAGGGACAAGTAGTATTAGAGTGATCAAGGGTTTGGTTTGACAGACATAAATGGACTTGTTCAATAATGAAAAAAATGTGCATGGAGTGACATGATAACTGAGGTGTGTGTGTGTGTGTGTGTGTGTGTGTGTGTGTGTGTGTGTGTGTGTGTGTGTGTGTGTGTGTGTGTGTGTGTGTGTTAACAATTTACTACTGTCCTTGCTGTCTTGAGTACAATGATTATATTATCAATTTCATTCATAAAATCAATAAATAAAATAACCTTCACTGGATTCACCTGCAAACTTTAAGAAAGTGATTGAGAAAATTCAAATAAGAACAAAAAAGATTCCTGAGCTAGCTATAAAGAATGGGGTTACACGAGCAAGTCATAAAGATGTTCCCAGGAATGCATACTTAGAATTTATTGCATGCATTTGGAACATCTCAGGTCTAAGACACTGAAAAGTAAATTAACTTGGCTAAGTATGCTTGCTGCCAATAAACATACTTTTTTTAATGATGCTAAATAACATGATATTTACATAAGTAACAAGTTTACATCTAGAGGTTACCCTAGAGACTTGAAAGAGTCTGATCCTTTTGCAGTGCTTACATGTCAGAGTGTGTTATAAACTTGATACTTCAGAAATAATTAGTATTTAGTGTCATGAAAGGGGTCATTATTCAGTCAACAGAAATTTGGTTAGGGTGCTAACACTCAGACTGAATGTATACATGATACTATATCCCAACTTTAAAGATTCCCTGCAAACTCTGCCAGAGATACCGGATGAGTGGATTGGTGTGACTGGGGAAATGAATTTTTTTGAACTATGATACAAAATCAGAATTGCCTAGACATAGTAAGGCCTTGCTTAGTCTAATTTTGGTGGCTGTCAAAAAAACTATCCCCTGGATTCAATAAACTCGGTGTAGGTTTCACTCAGAGCCTACTTGGAGTATTTTTGCATATGCGATGCTGCTCATCACATGGCATTGTGACATGCATATTAATGAAGCATGGGACGCATAAGCAATGTTTTGTGGCTCGTACCAGTGTTGCTGGCAGTTCTCTGCCTGTGATGGCTGCAGAAAAAAAGGAGCAGAACAGAATACCAATATGATCTTGCTATATCCAGCTTTTAACTCTTACAAGTAGTCTCTGTAGGTGATACTTACACATATGTGGGGTATCTCCAGTCCTACATTCCTCAATCCAACATTTGAGGGAATCCCTCTTCCTCATCCAGAGGTCTCTGTAGTGATTCCTACATTGTTCTCCAGTGAGGGGGATACTCGTATCACTAGTCAAAGCCGAGGCAAGGCTATTCCATGTCTCTGACTTGTAATCTGAGCCACAACAGTCCCTCTGCAAAAGCCTGGGTCCATGTTCATTTACTAGGAGTCTAACAAATACATAAGGCTCCTGGACACCCCATCTTTGAGCTTGGAATCTCAAAACCTCTCCACAAGGACCTGGCATTCCTACCACAGATCAAGACCAATATAAAATGATGTTTTGCCACCAATTGCAGGTATCAAGATTACTAAGAGTGCACCCTTTTTAATTTTGCAATATTTGAAAGTGTTGCACATTGATTACCCTCATACAAACTCAGTGCCTAAGAGTGTGCACTGCCAGGCGATGTGTTTGCATGATGGCAAACAGTCTTAATTGAATGCTTCTGGTGTATGTTTGTGGCTGTCTGGGTCCTGTCTCCTAGTTAGGTTGTCCTTTCCACCAGTTTGTGCACTGCTACTGTTAAGTGCAAACCATATGAGCATAGCCAAACACATTTGTGCTAAGCTTCACTTCCTGCAAACAGTGCCCCCAAAATAAAAAAATAAATAAATATATATATAAATAAAAAAAACGAGAAAGAGTTGAAATGAGGAAAATTAATCTCTGACATGCACAGTAGAAAATGTTAGTACATATGAGATATGTCTACATAGGTCTGGATCTCAATTCTCACTCCAATGCACCTTCAGAAAACAGGATGGGTGCCTTATCTAGCTTTTCAGTAAAGAAATGAAGTAATTCTTCACACAACCAAGTGCAACTGAATGTGCTCTTATATCAAGACATAAACTGTTATGTGTATATTTATTTTATTTATTATATATGGATGTAGTACACTTAGTGATACTACAACCTGTCATGATTATTCCTTGCAAATACACAGCTCTGTCTTACCTTTCTGTGTTTCTTGGTCATTTATCAGTTATCTGACCAGTACTGAGAGACATGCAGTGTGTAAGCCAGTCTATATAATTTACCTTAAAATTGTGTGAGGATATTAACTGGAAATACTATGATATGCAGTTTTCATCAAATGAAGAGCAGTTTGGATGGCAGAAACACGCATGGGCTGCTCTCTTTGGTGTGGGGCATAGGTGAGTTCCTGTTATGACACATGCAAGGGTACACTGTTATTTTGAAGGGAGTGGCACCAAGCTGAGCTACTATTATGGCACAGACAAGGTTATGTTGCTGTAGTTAATCTCTTTGTTTTGCATCCTGCCTGTTTGATTTTGTGAGGGTTGTGAAGTCAGAAAATACAATGTGTCTCATTACTTTCTAACTTCGTTCTGTAATGATTTCCCATTATAAATGTATGGTGCTAAACTGAGGGCATGCAGTGATCATCAGTACTTTAGAGAGGTATGAATGTGTGAATCTTTGATGCATGAGGCCTACTACTACTTGCTAATGGACACATACAAGTCAAATAACTCTCTGCTGTCACATGTTACATTGATTTCTGTGCAAATCTGCCACCTTTTACTTGCTTAATGTACCAAGTGATGAAGTACAAGGGCATGCCATAATATTATAGAATACAGTACATGTTCAGGACTTACCTTGTAAATGGAACAGCTTCCACATTATTACTTCAGGGCTAACTGCGATGCAAGTGGTACACCAATACTTGGAGAGGTAAAGGATCTGACTCTAATTTGAGGCCAGCAGAGATTGCAGAATTCCTGTATTGTGTCCCTGTCCATCCTGTAGCACTCTACAGTGTCTATGTCATGTATGTTATGATAAGTCCAATGTGGCCTGAAAACTCTTCTCCGTCTCAGCCTAGGCCTATTGGCAGCAGACACAGCAGCATTGCCTGCAGGCTCTAGCACAAACAAATGGATTAAAGCAGTAGCAGTTCCTAACATTTTAGCTGTGTAGTCTTTCTGTGTCTGTACTTCACTACTTTTGAAATCCACAGGAAAAAAAACAGCATGGAGTCTACATGATTGCTTTACAACTTGTTGAATAGCTCCACCATATTAGCTGATTAGCATGCAGTTCAGCTACTTATGCTGTAATTAGCATGGCTGTAACACAGGCTAAGACAGATGCAATCAATTAATAATCTACTCCATTATAAAAAGGCAAATGTGTAACTAGCCAAACTGATGGTAAGGACACTTCCTACATGTTTGCAGGACTTCACAAAAGTGAATTTCTTCCAAAGATATCTTTACAGAGGCGTATTGAACTCCAGGAAGTATGCTCCCATTTTGCTACCTACATAATGCATATGCTGGACTATATTAATGAATAATGTGAAGCAACTGCTTTTACACTTTTATCTGTATGCATTAGTTAGAATTGTACTGATTGCATGGCCATGTTTGTCAAACCATTTCAGAGATACACATGACTGGCAATACATGAAAATAGAATGATGTGTGATACATATGTACAAATGTTTCAAGGACAGGTCATTTGAAAGCACTTTTAGCATTTCAAAGATGTTTTATTAGCAAAATGGTTCCTTTGCCTGTTCTTCTGTGGGTGTGGTGAGCAAAGAAGAGTTACTGTTATGTCACAAACTTGAATGGACTGTCCTTTTAGGGGGAGCATAGCTGAGTTACTGCTGTATCATATACAAAGATATGTTGCTCTTGCTACTCTCCTTGGTTTGCATCCTGCCTGTTGTTAGTATTTCACATCTGTGGACTTTTCTATGTTTTTCTAATGGGCACTGCTGACTGATGAAGTAATCTGTGTATTATCACATTTATGACCAAATGTATGACTGCAGGAATCATGAGTAAATGTATTGCTGTTATCTGGACTGGCATGACTTTAAGTTTTGTGAAAAACACATACACAGCTGCCTATACATGAAACTGCTTGCTACTGTTCCATTCTGCTTGTCAGACATTAGCAATGCACTTCACAATTGCACACTGCTTATCTGTACACAAAAAGATGTAACTCATATGTGTACACAATTTATTAACCATCCCGCAAATCCGCTGTTCACTGTGCTATGGGACTGTATATATGACGCTGTCTTGTTGGTGTTTATTGTTCATTTCCTTTACATGACATAAAACTACATGGGGAAACATTGCAAACTAAGGCCACAGTCTAACTAAACATAATACATTTACAATAAATCCATGTGTTGACCTGCCACACCCCCCGACCAAGCAGTACAACCCTGGGGTCTCAGTATTTGTTTCCACATATATATCAATCACACTGCAAAGTGTAATATATAATGTCATGTGCTCCCTCATGGACTGGCCCAGTTGGTTGTGCTCAAAACCTTATTCTGCTAAACTCAAATATCCAAGTATGCTCAATAAGGGTACTTGTGATTTTACACAGCTAGGCTTCTATACACTCTAGTGGTGTTAGGCTATTGGCATCATATAAACCAATGCATCTACAGTATGTGTCTATGCAGGCCTCCCAAACTGTTATCCTCCACATGGCCTGCTGATGTCATCTACTATAAGTTCACCTGTAGTCTTGTATAAGTCAGACTTATGCTGTGGTGCTACTTTGTAGTTATGTGATACTTTTGTACATTATCATTCTGTTGTCTTTTAGGACAGAAACAATGTCAATGCAGTGGAGACTCCCATTCAGTGAAGCAGAAAAAAGTATCATTGTTGATGGTTTCTGTCAATATGGGGCATTTCTGCTGGGAAGTGGTCAGCTCAATATACAGCACAGGTCACTATTATGGCATCACATTGTTGTCAACATCAGTTCTGTGGTCGGGTACAGCCAGACATATGGACAGGTGCACCAAAGGGCCACTAACATGATTACCACTACACTGAGGTGAGCAGCTGCCGTTGCCCGAGACTAAAGGGTAACCAGAGGAGGCCCTGCTACAAAACCACCTATTATCCCCAATGAAGAGTTCCTGGTGAATATCATTCAACAGCAGAGTTGACCACAGCATGTCCTTGATGTGGGTGCCACTCTTTCTGAGTCAGAAGAGGAGCTTCCAGTTAGGCTTTGTTATATGACCAGTTGAATACTGTTGTGTAGCAACATAAATGAAATAAAAGTTACTTCTATGCCACATGTCTTTTTGGGGGGATTGGAGATTTCTACTGTTATAAGCTTAGTTTGGAGTTATCAGCCACATTCTTGTTGAATGTACAGTTAACTCAGATATAGAGGAGTAAATGTATTACCCCATCTTACTGTTAAATGTGATTATGCTGCCCTTACCTCTTGCTTAATTTATTTCAGGATCATCAGGAATCCAGCAACATATGCTTCCTGCAGATGGCAAGCCAAATAAATGTATAGTCATTACTGCAGATCAAGTTAAAGAAATATCATAATGTGACATTTTAGGCCTATTGTGCATATTTCTGTACTGTCTGTAATAATGGCAGCACTGCTAGTTGTTTAGCATATATTGCACCATAGCAGTGCATGTTTTAATGTATGCCTTTGTTTCTTCCATTCCATCACAGGTAATCATAACAGTGTGTGTGTGGTCCCATGCCACCTGATGCCAGTGTCTCAGCAGATACTGGTGATGATGATGGTGAAACTGAGGCAAATTCGGGGATGGGCAGAGATTGAATATGACACCGTGGTTGAAATTCTGCCACCCTGTTCATTTTCCCTGGACACAGTCAGTAGGCATATGCCTACCCAGTCCATTGAGTCCACAGATATTAGACAGGTGGAGGGCAAGGACTTTGATCAAAAAGTATGACTACTGCAGTTTCAGTGCCTATTGACTCTGGCCATAGCCAAAGTGTGGGCAAGGTGCCACACAGGAGGGTTGATAGGAGTGCTTAGAGGCACCCTGCTGTCTGTCCTCCTCCTGCTGGAGGTGTCTCTTCTCATGTCACTCATCATGTGCTTAGGGCCATCATGGAGGCAGAAGCACATTCAGAAAAGCACTCCAGACAAATTCTCAGGGTTGTAGATATGGCACAGGCTGATGTGTGACTGCCTCCACTGTATTGCCAATTCACTGGGTCAGATGAATGACACATTGGAACAAGGGGTGTCTGTGTCAGACTGAGGGGTGTTTGTCATGGAATGAGCAGTGTCTGTGATAGAACATCGGCTGGGAGGGGAACAGCATCCTCGTGGCTGTAGGTCAACAACAACATCTGCTGATAGCCAATGTGGCTGTGCCCAATCATGCTCCTGTAGTGGCAGCACTTCCACTGGTCCATCAGGGAGTATGATGTTCACACCCAGACATGGTAGGCCATGAGGTCATGTCCTGGGCATTCCTGTGAAGAGAGCATGTCCAGCATACATCAGTCATGTTCAGGTAGCAGCACTGCCTCTGACCTTGGGTGCGGAGGTGCCAGTTAAACTCCTGGCAGAACTAGTTCTCATGGTCAGGGGTAACAATAATGATCTGCTAACTCAACCATGCGTGGCTCACACCAGTCTAACATACCAAAATGCAGAGCTAGCACTGAGCTTGCCTGTGTTCATGCAGACTCTCATATGCCACTTTCATATGGATGAGCCCTGCAGATGCACACAGACAACAGTTACATGGTTCAGCCTGCCTGCATCCTTTGTTTACTCACACACACTCACCAACATTTTGTGTCAGCCTAGGCCCACTGCCCCCCCCCTACAATAACCTGTAAAAGTGATGATAACTGTGCCATACCCCTGTTTTCTCTCCTTTGGAGTCAGGGAGGCAAAATCTTTATCTCTGATGCACAGGGTGCATAGCTAAATTAGTGCTTAGTATATCTGCACTTGTTTTGTTGAACTGATAATTGTACCTGTCACTTATATTTGCCTTGCCAAGTTATACAGTGGATAGCATCATCATGTCATTGCTTTCTATTCTCTTGTAAGGGTTGGGAAGTCAGGAACTGCAATGTGCCTCATTATTTTCTAACTTATCTTTAATGATTTCCCAGTACATACATAGGGTGCACATCATGCCACATTCAGATCTTATGATTGTATGACAGCAATGTAGTCAAATCTCATCAGAACAGTGATACAGTATAATGCTCTCTTTTGCATGAACCTCACCAGGCACATGCAGCAGATGGACAGACCACAGGGATTTCATATCAAAATAACACAGGGCCTACTAACCATGCCATTATGTATATGGATAGATTAAAAGACATGTCGCTATAATCTGTCTGGTATCAGATATGACATCTGCCTAGGCTCCAGGCCAGTGTCTGATCATGTCCTTGTAGGATGATTACATATGCGATAATCTGATATAGCTGATGACATCAGCATTGTTTATTGAGCATGTGGTAATAACAGTGTCCCACATGCTTGTGTAAAATGTTCTCTGCAATGTCAAGTAACAGCTGAAATACACACACACACACACACACACACACACACACACACACACACACACACACACACACACACACACACACACACACACACACACACACACACACACACACACACACACACACACACACACACACACACACACACACACACACACAGTTGACTGCAGTGAGATCAGAATCCCCACCTAAGTGCACAGACTACAGAACATAGTCGATTACGTAAGGCCGCAGCAAAAGTCTGACTTTTACATAACTGCAGGTCAACTTATAGTGGATGATATTAACAGGCCATGTGGGAGAGAAGTTGTTGGGGGCCTGCCTGGAATGGATCTGTAGGCAGATGCAAGTATCAAAATGCTGTCAGTTTATGGGACTGATGTGGTAACTGCAGGATACTCACTTGCTTTACTGGCTAAGATCCACCCCACCCCCCACCCCCACACACACACATTTGGCCACAGTGAGACCAGAACCCCTACTTATCTACTTACACAGACTACAGAACTCAGTACTTACGCAAGCACCACAGCATAAGTCTGACTTATACAAGACTACAGGTGAACTTATAGTAGATGACATCAGCAGGCCATGTGGAGGATAACAGGTTGGGAGGCCTGCATAGACACATACTGTAGATTCATAGGTTCATATGATGCCAATAGCCTAACACCACTAGAGTGTATAGAAGCCTAGCTGTGTAAAAACACAAGTACCCTTATTGAGCATACTTGGATATTTGAGTTTAGCAGAATAAGGTTGTGAGCACAACCAACTGGGCCAGTCCATGAGGGAGCACATGACATTATATATTACACTTTGCAGTGTGGAAACAAATACTGAGACCCCAGGGTTGTACTGCTTGGTCGGGGGGTGTGGCAGGTCAACACATGGATTTATTGTAAATGTATTATGTTTAGTTAGACTGTGGCCTTAGTTTGCAATGTTTCCCCATGTAGTTTTATGTTATGTAAAGGAAATGAACAATAAACACCAAAAAGACAGCGTCATATATACAGTCCCATAGCACAGTGAACAGCAGATTTGCGTGATGGTTAATAAATTGTGTACACATATGAGTTACACCTTTTTGTGTACAGATAAGCAGTGTGCAATTGTGAAGTGCATTGCTAATGTCTGACAAGCAGAATGGAACAGTAGCAAGCAGTTTCATGTATAGGCAGCTGTGTATGTGTTTTTCACAAAACTTAAAGTCATGCCAGTCCAGATAACAGCAATACATTTACTCATGATTCCTGCAGTCATACATTTGGTCTTAAATGTGATAATACACAGATTACTTCATCAGTAATAGTAATACTGCATGGAATGTGCTGTAGTTAAACCCAAGACCATGTGTATGGTAGTCCTAGTTATCTATGTTACACCTCACTGCTGGAAACTGCAATGCCACAGCAGTAAAACAAAGGATGTACATTCTGTACTAGAACCCAGTACCATCTGTACTCCAGGCCAGGCTTTCACTATGGCCAGGGGCATTCACTGAATGTATTTGGTTGCTGTTTTGGCCTAACTGCTTACTAGGTGGTCCACCTCACTTCATGCAAAAATGAAATAAATACAAAAATACACTGAATTGGGTGTCTGGATCCAAGAATGTCCACAAAAGACTCTAAAAATTCACTTTAATAACCATTAAAATTACTTAGTTAAGCGCTTTCATTACGTTTCATCAGAACACATAAATTAATTCCATCCATGTTTAAATACAGTCGTAGACCAATTAGCTCCACAAAATAATCAATCAATTAATTCATCATCTTGTTATACACATAACTTAAAGTGCACTATGCCTTCAATCAAATAAAATATATAGTCTTTATATTTTTTAACATACAATGGCTATGCCCATGTGAAAATCCAGATTAGTTGCCTGAAATAGATAACAATATCCTACCTGGAAATCCAGGGTTGTTTGATTTAACCAAATTCTAAATTATGCTGACCACTATCCTATTTTTGTTGGTTTCACATTAGACAATTTCTTCATGGTCCTTCTGAGTTCTATAAAGAACCAGTCACTGTACTGAAAATTGAAACATCATTGTCTTCTGAGCTTTGTTTAATGTTATAGTTGCCAAATGTATCTAATTAAGTAATGCATAATAATATGTAAACCTGTATTTCTCTCCTTTTCCTATATGTGTATTGTAACTTACTTGTATTGTCTTCTCTGTGGAGCTTTTCTCCCAGGGCCTCCGCTGAAAATGGACATATATCCAGTCGGACTATCCCGGTCAACAAATGTAAAATAAATAAATAAATAAATAGTCTAACCCTTTTACTGTAAAAATGAACATATATATATATATATATATATATATATATATATATATATATATATATATATATATATATTAAATTACCCTAATAAAATACAAAAACCACAATGACAAATAATCTCATTTTATAAATAAATAATGATATAAAACAGTAAAAATGTAAAAAATATTATATAATGTGTACCTTTCATAAAGGATTTTATTTCCCCTACCACTATGAAAGATGTGGTGCCTCTTTGGACCTCTTCAAGAGGAACCTTGACGATTGGATGGGAGAAAGGAAATTCACCCCAGGGATCACGTCAGTCGCCCTGCTAGACAGGGGTCCAGAAAAGTAAATAATGTGGGAAGAAATAGCCAGGGAATTGTTATGGCTAGGCTTGTATAGGCCCTAGGGCTGATAGCCTAGTACTAACCTATGAACCTATGAAACTATGAACCTATTAAGCCTTTAGTTCCAAAATAGGCTTGATGGATATACCATCATTGATTCCCAGATGTGCTGTTGAGTTCAATAAAATTTGCCATCTAGTTTCTCTTTCCCTTAATTTCTTACTAATATTACCACCCCTGGGGTTAGCTAATACATGTTCTAATATGGCAAACTTGAACTCTTCACAACTGGGGCTTTTGACAAGGTGTCTATATAACGCATTAGTTATATCTTTTTTCCTAATGCAATAAAAATGATCATATATTCTATTTCTTAGACACCTGTCAGTTTTACCCACATAAAAACAGGAACATTTTGTGCATTTAGCTAGGTAAACCACGTGTTGTGTTCGACAATTCCCATTCTGAAACTTTAAAATAGTTTGACTAATATCTTCCAGTTTTATAGTGGCATCTTCCAAAATGGCAAAGCACTGGTTACAATGACCACATTTGTGGGTACCCCCCACTCTATTTCTATTCCCCCTATTGCATACCTTCATCTCAAATTTGTTCTTGAGATTGAATCCAGTCTTATGCACAAATGTAGGCTGCTCGCCTAATAATTTGTGAATATTTTCGTCTGATTTCATAATATTCCAATTGTCTGTAATAATTTTCTGGATATCCTTTGAATGTGTCCCATATTGCAATATACATGCCCCCTGGATCTGATTCTGATTCTCAGGGATATTAATATTCGTAGGTTGCATTTTCTCATTTCTACTTCCTAAAAGGGGTTTGTATTTATTACCCCACTCATCCTTTACATACTTGATGGTAGTGTCTATAAGGTAAGTGGGATATCCCCTTTTCCTAAACATACTCCCAATAAAACCAAGTTTGTTGACCATGTCATTAAAAACAGAAATCATTCTTGCTGCCCTGATACATTGTCCCTTGATAATACTAGCCTTTTGACTATACAGATGGCAGCTGGAATATTGTAAGTACGCATTGCTAAAGGTACTTTTTCTATGTATTTTAGAACAAAAATGATCACTTTCTGTGGATATATATGTGTCCAGGTAGGATATACCTTTTCTATCCCTTTTATAAGTGAATTTCAAATAATCAGTAGATGTATTTAAATAGTCAAAAAACCTCTCCAATTCATACATAGAACCATTCCATAGAATAAAAATGTTGTCCAAAAACCGGACATAACAACTAATTAAACTGTACCATTTACTTTTGAATATAGATTCCTCCTCCCACTTCAACAAAACCAGGTTGGCAAAAATGGGTGTACAAGCTGCACCCATTGCAACACCATTACTTTGTCTGTAATATTCACCTTCGTAAAAGATGTAGTTGTGTTTTAAAACTATTTCCATAAACTCTAATATTAACAGTACCCTGTCCCATGAAAAATCGGCATATTTTTGTATACTATCCTTCAAACTTCTAAGGCCATCCTCCTCAGGAATACACAAAAAAAGATCAATTACATCAATTGTTACAAAAATAGTTCCTTCGTTACATTTGTCGGTGGTTAACCGATCCAAAAAGTCCCATGAATCAATAATTATATGGGATATATTTTTATAGCTTGGTTTCAACCAAGTGTCTATCACTTGCCCAAATGGAAAGGCTTTGGATTTATTACCCAAAATGATGGGTCTAAAGGGTGGGTCTATCAAATCTTTGTGTACTTTCGGTATCCCCATGATAGTAGCTAACACTGGATGTTTTACACATAAAAAATTGTACAATTCAGTATCAATTCTATTGTCCAAAAGAAATTCTTCTAAATATAAATCTATTTTATGATATCCGATGTTTACTTCATTCAAAGATGAAATTTCATAATAGCCTGAATTTAATAAAATAGTGTGCATTTTATTAGTGTATTCCTGTGTGCTGTAGAAAACAACCCCACCCCCTTTATCAGGTTTCATAACCCAAATTTGATGGTCCTCCTGTATTTGTCTTAGGAGCCCAGACTCATTTTTGCTTAAATTGTAACTCATTTTTTTTATTTTTACAATTATTATATACTTTGTATATCTCGTCAGTCACTACCTTCTCATAGGTGGCCAGTGTGAGATTCATGGGGGGAATAAAAGTGCTAGCCTTTTTGAACATTTTATTTTCTGTTACCCTACTATTCTCTTGAAAATGTACAGCTAAATTAAGCTTCCACGTGTATTCTTTGAATTCCACTATATAATCAGTGATATTTAATTTTGTGTTGGGAACAAATTTCATTCCTCTAGAAAATAGTACAAAATGTTCTTTCTCCAATTTAAAATCAGTATAATTAAAAACACTGAAATCTCCTAAACTAAAATGAACATCATTGTATTTAACTATGTTATACCCATTGTCTGATTTATCCAATTTCCTTGGTATTTCGTTTCCCCTCCAATTGGTGTGTTCTGGAGCTAATTGTGTTTCCTGCGCATACCAGAAACTTCTGCTTGTCCCTAAAAAATTCCTATTGGTGTTATTTCTGCCTTGATATCCTTTATTTCTATACCCGTCTCCCCTTTGGAAGTGTCTATCCTTTCATTTTAATGTCCAGTCTGTGTCTCCTTTATGGTTTCCCCATCTATATTCCTTATGTTTCTCATATTGGTCCATGTCCCTTTTTAATTTCTTACATTTCCTGTCAAAATGTTTTTTACAGTTCTTGTCAACCCACTCATATTGTTTATGAAAAAAACTTTCCCATTCAGTAAATAATAGATCATTGGTAATGGTCTCATATAAATGTTCAGTTTCAGCCATTAGTCATGCCAGTCCAGATAACAGCAATACATTTACTCATGATTCCTGCAGTCATACATTTGATCATAAATGTGATAATACACAGATTACTTCATCAGTAATAGTAATACTGCATAGAATATGCTGTAGTTAAACCCAGGACCATGTATATGGTAGTCCTAGTTATCTATGTTGCACTTCACTGCTGGAAACTGCAATGTTACAGCAGTAAAACAAAGGATGCACATTCTGTACTAGAACCCAGTACCATCTGTACTCCAGGCCAGGGGCATTCACTGAATGTGTTTGGTTGCTGTTTTGGCCTGTCTGCTTACTAGGTGGTCCACCTCACTTCATGCATCCAGGTAAACACAGCCAAACTTGAAATGTATTTATTCCCTGCTTCCACTGTCTGCGTTATGCAGCACATCATGCAAAAAGTGCAACTGAAAACGAGAAGAATAAGACAAAAACTTAGTAATGGACACATATAAGTAAAATAAGTGTCTGCTGTCACATGTTAAGGTTCTTTCTGTACAAATCCATCACTATTTACTTCATTACTGCAACAAGTTAAGAAATACAAAGATATACCATAATATTATTAAAGAATACATTCTAGGTTTAGGACTTACCTTGCACATGCAGTAGTTGACACAATTTTATTTCATTGCTAAAATGTCCTTGTCTCTACTCCCATGGTATTGAAGTGTTCAAGAAAAAACAGAATGTAGTCTACATGGATGCTTTATAACTTTGAATTACCCCACCACACTGAAAATCACATGCTTATGCTGTAATTAGTACCTATGAAAAACATCTGCTGCTTTACTGAATGTATCAACTCCATTGGTGGTCTTTAGTGGGTGATGCAAACCTGCACATTGCTGCACCTACCGATGCTGAAAAAAGGTAATCTTTTTATTACTTTTGTCCGTTCCTGTGATATCACTCAAACATGCAGCTCAAAAAATGAAGGAAAGGTTGATGACCCTGTACTAGAAAATAGGACCAGCTATACTCTAGCCCTAAACATACAAAACCAACCTGTCCTGGTGTACAAAGAGCTCTTGAGGATGAAGCAACAAAGATATCCAAGAAAAAACAACAGGAGCTCAATGCCAAAATGCTTTAATGAGCAAAATAATAAAACACAGCAAAGCTTTTGAGTTACAAAACTCTTTCTCAATGCAATTCAGAAAGAGTTTTATAACTTGAAAGCTCTTGTTGTTTTTTTCTTCCATATCTTTCTAGCCCTACACATTCAGGGGTCTATATTATAACATCGAAGTCTTACAACTTTGAATGTTATAATATCAAACCCAGTAGAATGAAACACCCGAAAACCGAACAGTCAGAATAGTGAATTTTTTCCCAGGGAAAAAAAATTGCTGTTCCGACAAACATACACACAACACAAGAAAATCAAAATAAATAATCCAGACATACACACACTTCACAAAACCCTACACTAAACCATACATACACCACTAGCTATCCACTTACCTTAACCCAACCCTAACACTAAGATCCATCACTATCACACACTCACCTTACCCGCTCCCTAACCCTAACTCACCTACCCCACCCTAACCCTCACATCCACACAATTGCACACTTACTTGACCCACCCCCTAACCCTAACTCACCTAACCCATGCCCAATCACACACTCACCTTCATTCGCTCACTTACCTTAACCCAGTCCGTAACCTTCACTCCACAGTCGAGGAAATAGCGAAGCTGCAGAAACAGCCCACTGAATACTTTCCCTAGGAAAGTATTCGGTGTTCTGCAGCTTTGCTATTTCCAGCATTCGCTCTACTGGGTTCGATATTATAACATTCGAAGTTTAGGACTTTATGTTGGTCACAGTAACAAAAATCTTAACATCAGAATTTATAAAACTATTCAGGTCATTCAAAAAATAAAGAAAGAATGATAGAAAGAACAGAAGGGATTTGTTGATTTATATCATCACTGTATTAGTTGTCATAGTTTTAAGAGATTTTAGTTTTATGCAGAGGACAGCGTTGGGATATTTTTATGATGGATGAAGGTTCCCCTGACAATAATAACTTGCAATGTACACTCAGTGCTAGTCAGTGTCCAAATATTTATTAGCACTTGAATGCCAAATCTTGTTTGGGAATGAAAGCGCAAAAGCACTAGGTGGTGTGCTAACATTTCTTCTTAACATTATTATGCTGAAGATATAACTACATATTATTTTTAGTTGCTGCATTTGATTTGATTCATGTGACTGTATGACAATTTTTATTGGCTAGTTTAATTTAAAGAACATTTGCAAAATAAACCCTAGTGTAAGGAAGTCTTGGGAAGTTTACAAGATGAAAAGGTTATTTTCAATAACTTTGTCTGATCCATAGTTTTTCAAGGACCTGTTTTTGTTTTTTTTTTTTTTTTTGCAGTGCTATTGCACACTGCTTTGGAATTCTCCTCAGATTTTTTCTTGGTATCTTTCAAAGGCCCTCACAAACCCCCTAAAATGCTATGTGCTGTCAATAAGTAGTTGTCCAACAAATGACCCAATACGGAATGCTGTCTCACTTGTGCTGTTTTGATTTATAGTTGCCTCCTTATCTTTCATGTCAAGTCTTCCATTGGAAATAGGAACCACAGTGGTAACAACAGGCATCCCTGTCTGGTGCTTTTCTCGACCAACATCATCTCTGCTCATTCATCACCCCCATCTCACCACTTTCTCCCTTTCCCTCTGCCACCTATACTAGTTTCTTATGAATTTCTCCAATGCCCCTCTCTATTCATTTCTTACACAGTCAGCTGTGTCCAGATATTTGCATCTCCATGCTGCACATATCCTCTCTTCTTCTAATTGGAGGTACATGTATGCAGAAAAAAGACATCACATCACTTTTCTCAATTTATGTTAATACACAGATGAGCTTACTCTAATGTGTGCTAGAATAAATACTATGAGGCTGGGTAAGTATGTGAGGTCTGTATCTTGGCAGATATTGGAGCATTTGTTAATAATATTGGGGAATCATAGGGATGGACATCTTTGATCTGTAGTGGAGGCAACAGTGGGGCAGAAGGAGTAAAGGAGACAGAGATTATAATGGGGTCTACATTAGAACATCGAAGTTTTAGAACTTTGAATGTTCTAATATCGACCCTTATTCAGCAAATGTCGAAAATAGCGAAGCTGCAGAACACCAAATTTCTTCCTAGAGAAGGAATTTGGTTGGCCGTTCCTGTGGCTTCACTATGTTCAGCACTGTGGTGGAAAGTTACGGGTTGGGATCAGGTAAGTGTGCGATTGTGTAGACGTGAGGGTTAGGGCGCAGGGTAGGAGAGTTAGGGTTAGGGTGCGGGTCAGGTAAGTGTGCGATTGTGTGGATGTGAGGGTTAGGGTGGGGTAGGTGAGTTAGGGTTAGGGCGCGGGTGAGGTGAGTGTGTGATAGTGACGGACTTTAGTTAGGGTTTGGGTTAAGGTAAGTGGATAGCTAGTGATGTGTGTACAGTTTAGTGTAGGGTTGGATGTAGGATTTTAAGTATATGTGTGTGGATTGCTGTTTGTTTGGTGTGTTTGCGTTGTGTGTATGTGTGTCAGAACAGCAATTCTTTTCCAAGGGAAAAAATTCACTGTTCTGCATGTTTGATGTTGTCAGCGTTCGCTGAATAGGGGTCGATATTAGAACATTCGATGTTTTTAAAAGTCGATGTTCTAATATAGACCCATTAAAATGAATATACTGATGGAGGCAATACAGCAAAATAAGGAGAGGATGAAGTTGTTAGGTTTATATATGCTGAAACCAGGTTAAAACAGTAGTTTGAAAAACAATGATAGGGGATAAGACAGACAGAATGAAAAAAAAGGAGAATTAGAAAGCCTAGAGGGGACATTGGGGAGAACTAAAGGAACTAGTGCAGATGGAAGGAAATAATGAAGGAGAATAAGAGCTGGAATTTGTTTCCAGTAGCATTCCTCAGAGTAAGTCAAAGTTTATCTAAGACTGTTCTAGTTTTGTGTTAGACAAAACCATATTCCATGACTGCCCATAAGTACACATGACAGTGTGAAATTTTGAAAATATAATAAAAAAATAAAAATACAAAACTATACTTAACTAAGCATGGTAGACAGGGGGGCAAGCCCACCTGCACCCTCCACACCCCCGTTACTTAAATATTCCTACTCCAAGATCGCACTGCATTGAAGTAAAGGGAAAAATATTCCCTATGGCGATTTCCATGTTACACACATGACGTTTTGACATTTCGACCAATCGGGTTTGCTCAATACGTGTTCGCCATTTACAATTTTCGATCATGCGATAAGAACCCTTTTAGATCATTCTGTGATTTTTTAAGAGTATGCTATTTTAAATAAAATATTAGAGATATATAATCTGAGATCGCAAGGGCTGCAGTAATGCCTAATACAGAAATTAACTTTTCAGTGTTAAATGCGTCTAGATCAAGAAAAGTCTTACCTCTAGTTGACATAGTGACCAGTTGTAAAAAATGTTGTTGCTGAAGATATTCCAGAAATTTATTTTCATAGAAATTATAATCTGTATAGCTGTTGTAGTTATGTCCCCATAATTAAAAATCTAACAAACTGTGGCTGGAACATTCATATTTGCACACTGGAAATCAAAACGGAATTGAACATGTGTGTTCCAGGCTAATAAGTTAGTAGCGACAAATGAGTACCTTAGCTACATTTTGAAAATGTGGTACTGCTGCATTGGCATGGATGGATACCACCCTGTCTACAGCCCAAATCTGCACATGCAATTAGTGGCTCAGGCAGATGACTTAGTGGCAGGGAGTGGTGTGCATTACCACCCCTAGGGGGTAAGTGGTGAAGTGGGCATCTCTTGTAACAATCCCTGGTGGAGACTGAGGACATCATGAAGTGAGCATCTCATCCAACAATCCCTGGAGGAGACTGTGGACATCTTGAAGTGTGCATCTCATGTAACAATCTCTGGTGGAGACTGGGAACATCATGAAGTGGGCATCTCATGCAACAATCCGTGGTGGAGACTGGGAACATCATGAAGTGGGCATCTCATGCAACAATCCCTGGTGGAGAATGGGGACATCTTGAAGTGTGCATCTGATGCAACAATCCCTGGTGGAGACTGTGGACATCTTGAAGTGTGCATCTCATGCAACAATCCCTGGTGGAGAATGGGGACATCATGAAGTGGGCATCTTATGCAACAATCCCTGGTGGAGAATCGGGACATCTTGAAGTGTGCAACTCATGCAACAATCCCTGGTGGAGAATGGGGACATCTTGAAGTGTGCATCTCATGCAACAATCCCTGGTGGAGAATGGGGACATCATAAAGTGGGCGTCTCATGCAACAATCCCTGGTGGAGAATGGGGACATCATGAAGTGGGCATCTCATGCAACAATCCCTGGTGGAGAATGGGGACATCTTCAAGTGTGCATCTCATGCAACAATCCCAGGTGGAGAATGGGGACATCTTGAAGTGTGCATCTGATGCAACAATCTCTGGTGGAGAATGGGGACATCATGAAGTGTGCATCTCATGCAACAATCCCTGGTGGAGGATGGGGACATCATGAAGTGGGCATCTCATCCAACAATCCCTGGTGGAGACTGTGGACATCTTGAAGTGTGCATCTCATGCAACAATCTCTGGTGGAGACTGGGAACATCATGAAGTGGGCATCTCATGCAACAATCCCTGGTGGAGAATGGGGACATCATAAAGTGGGCGTCTCATGCAACAATCCCTGGTGGAGAATGGGGACATCATGAAGTGGGCATCTCATGCAACAATCCCTGGTGGAGAATGGGGACATCTTCAAGTGTGCATCTCATGCAACAATCCCAGGTGGAGAATGGGGACATCTTGAAGTGTGCATCTGATGCAACAATCTCTGGTGGAGAATGGGGACATCATGAAGTGTGCATCTCATGCAACAATCCCTGGTGGAGGATGGGGACATCATGAAGTGGGCATCTCATCCAACAATCCCTGGTGGAGACTGTGGACATCTTGAAGTGTGCATCTCATGCAACAATCTCTGGTGGAGACTGGGAACATCATGAAGTGGGCATCTCATGCAATAATCTCTGGTGGAGAATGGGGACATCTTGAAGTGTGCATCTCATGCAACAATCCCTGGTGGAGAGTGGGGACATCATGAAGTGGGAATCTCATGCAACAATCCCTGGTGGAGAATGGGAACATCATGAAGTGGGCATCTCATGCAACAATCCCTGGTGGAGAATGTGGACATCATGAAGTGGGCATCTCATCCAACAATCCCTGGTGGAGACTGTGGACATCTTGAAGTGTGCATCTCATGCAACAATCCCTGGTGGATACTGGGGACATCATGAAGTGGGCATCTCATCCAACAATCCCTGGTGGAGACTGTGGACATCTTGAAGTGTGCATCTCATGCAACAATCTCTGGTGGTGACTGGGAACATCATGAAGTGGGCATCTCATGCAACAATCCCTGGTGGAGAATGGGGACATCTTGAAGTGTGCATCTCATGCAACAATCCCTGGTGGAGAATGTGGACATCATGAAGTGGGCATCTCATCCAACAATCCCTGGTGGAGACTGTGGACATCTTGAAGTGTGCATCTCATGCAACAATCCCTGGTGGAGAATGGGACATCATGAAGTGGGCATCTCATGCAACAATCCCTGGTGGAGAATGGGGACATCTTCAAGTGTGCATCTCATGCAACAATCCCAGGTGGAGAATGGGGACATCTTGAAGTGTGCATCTGATGCAACAATCTCTGGTGGAGAATGGGGACATCATGAAGTGTGCATCTCATGCAACAATCCCTGGTGGAGAATGGGGACATCATGAAGTGGGCATCTCATCCAACAATCCCTGGTGGAGACTGTGGACATCTTGAAGTGTGCATTTCATGCAACATTCTCTGGTGGAGACTGGGAACATCATGAAGTGGGCATCTCATGCAATAATCCCTGGTGGAGAATGGGGACATCTTGAAGTATGCATCTCATGCAACAATCCCTGGTGGAGAGTGGGGACATCATGAAGTGGGCATCTCATGCAACAATCCCTGGTGGAGAATGGGAACATCATGAAGTGGGCATCTCATGCAACAATCCCTGGTGGAGAATGTGGACATCATAAAGTGGGCATCTCATCCAACAATCCCTGGTGGAGACTGTGGACATCTTGAAGTGTGCATCTCATGCAACAATCCCTGGTGGAGACTGGGAATATCATGAAGTGTGCATCTCATGCAACAATCCCTGGTGGAGAATGGGGACATCATGAAGTGGGCATCTGATGCAACAATCCCTGGTGGAGAATGGGGACATCATGAAGTGGGCATCTCATCCAACAATCCCTGGTGGAGACTGTGGACATCTTGAAGTGTGCATCTCATGCAACAATCTCTGGTGGAGACTGGGAACATCATGAAGTGGGCATCTCATGCAATAATCCCTGGTGGAGAATGGGGACATCTTGAAGTGTGCATCTCATGCAACTATCCCTGGTGGAGAGTGGGGACATCATGAAGTGGGCATCTCATGCAACAATCCCTGGTGGAGAATGGGAACATCATGAAGTGGGCATCTCATGCAACAATCCCTGGTGGAGAATGTGGACATCATGAAGTGGGCATCTCATCCAACAATCCCTGGTGGAGACTGTGGACATCTTGAAGTGTGCATCTCATGCAACAATCCCTGGTGGAGACTGGGAATATCATGAAGTGTGCATCTCATGCAACAATCTCTGGTGGTGACTGGGAACATCATGAAGTGGGCATCTCATGCAACAATCCCTGGTGGAGAATGGGGACATCTTGAAGTGTGCATCTCATGCAACAATCCCTGTTGGAGAATGGGGACATCATGAAGTGGGCATCTCATGCAACAATCCTTGGTGGAGACTGGGAATATCATGAAGTGTGCAGCTCATGCAACAATCCCTGGTGGAGAATGGGGACATCATGAAGTGGGTATCTGATGCAACAATCCCTGGTGGAGAATGGGGACATCATGAAGTGGGCATCTCATCCAACAATCCCTGGTGGAGACTGTGGACATCTTGAAGTGTGCATCTCATGCAACAATCTCTGGTGGAGACTGGGAACATCATGAAGTGGGCATCTCATGCAATATTCCCTGGTGGAGAATGGGGACATCTTGAAGTGTGCATCTCATGCAACAATCCCTGGTGGATAGTGGGGACATCATGAAGTGGGCATCTCATGCAACAATCCCTGGTGGAGAATGGGAACATCATGAAGTGGGCATCTCATGCAACAATCCCTGGTGGAGAATGTGGACATCATGAAGTGGGCATCTCATCCAACAATCCCTGGTGGAGACTGTGGACATCTTGAAGTGTGCATCTGATGCAACAATCCCTGGTGGAGACTGGGAATATCATGAAGTGTGCATCTCATGCAACAATCCCTGGTGGAGAATGGGGACATCTTGAAGTGTGCATCTCATGCAACAATCCCTATTGGAGAATGGCGACATCATGAAGTGGGCATCTCATGCAACAATCCCTGGTGGAGACTGGGAATATCATGAAGTGGGCATCTCATGCAACAATCCCTTGTGGAAAATGGGGACATCATGAAGTGTGCATCTCATGCAACAATCCCTGGTGGAGAATGGGGACATCATGAAGTGGGCATCTCATCCAACAATCCCTGGTGGAGACTGTGGACATCTTGAAGTGTGCATCTCATGCAACAATCCCTGGTGGAGACTGGGAATATCATGAAGTGGGCATCTCATGCAACAATCCCTGGTGGAGACTGGGAACATCATGTGTTGACATTTCATAACTTTTGAGGCCATGTTATTTGAATATCATAGTTTTCTCCTTTTTCATTTCCATGCTTGCTAATCACAAAGGGTCATTGCTTTTGTGATTTTTTTTTTTCGTTTTTCCATCTTTCTTCTGTACTATTGTCAAATCTCAGGATTAAAGCTTTCAATAGGTGCTGCCACACCTGCCCTCTTCCAAAGTCTAGACCCTTCAGTTTTGATTAACTTTATAAAAATAGCTTCCATGTTCAAAAATGGAGATTCTGTATCCTTCTCCATTTGAGAACAGCAAATATAAGACTTTTCTGCTCAAGTTATTGCTAGAATTACACTGAGGATTGACCCTTATAGAGCACCAAAGTTTTTTCTACTTTTTAATGTGGCTGTAGTCACAGTATTCCATTTAACATATTGCACATAAATATTCCTGTTATCACATCGCCTTTGCTTGTTCTGGAAAGGACACAATTTTTCATTCCCTGATCTTGGAGGTATTACAAACAGCACTACAATTTCTGATTTCTAATGGGGCACATAAGAGATATTGCTTACATATCTGTCCTGCTGGCTCGATCATTGTCTCTATCAGCCTTATGCATTCTCTTTTATCAAGTCTGTTCCTCCTATACATTGTATGTATCAGTATGTCATAGTCATGGGTCGGATGCATACTGTGAGTTAACGGAATTATATCAGAAAACAGGTATGGAGCTGTTAGACATTATTTTATGTAACAATGACATTAAGCTTAAAAAGTTGCGTGAGGAGATAGCCATACTTGATTCGAATATCACGGCAGATTTGTTATTTTTTCAATATCAGAACCAGTTTGAAAAGGTCATTAAAAATGTGGAAACATATGTTAAAAAGAATATCAGTACAAAAAACAAAAAATTGTCTAGAGATTGTGTCGATTACAAAAATGGGGTTGCCTATCCACCGGGGCATAATGTAATTGACAGGACACACGCTAGGGTTGATTCCTACCATTCCAACAAGGATGGAATCGACGTGTGTGAGGACAATGAGATTTTTTTAGAAGAACCAATGTTGCCACGGAGGTCGGAGAGACTTCAGAACAAAGGGCAGAATCACAACAAGTTTCAGCCAATGAGCCCGAGGAGAAGGAGGAGAAACTAATGGCTGAATCTTGTAATTTCGAATGTGAACACTTTGTCAATTTTGAAGTATGTAATGATATCAATGCCCTTTTTGGTATGGATAGATCACAGGACTGTATTTTTTGTGATGTTTGTGAGACGAGGGGGGTTAATGACCTTGATACAACTTACACATCCATTATTTCATGTAGCAATTGTGTGGTTGATGGTGTTGGAGGTAATGATAGCATTGCCAATGAAGGTAGTTTATACACTTTGATTAATGTAAACAATACGGATCTTCCTGAGAGTACTATTTTATTTGGCAAGTGTCAAGAAGTATCCGGGATTGATGGCCATGAAACCAATTCATATGATGGAACACTATTTAATGAAATACCGACATCTTTTGGGGTGATGAAACACAGTATAATCAAAAATAAAGGATTCATCATATACAATTACACTGAGCTTACATTAAATGAATCACATTTTAAATTATTCAGTAGGGGTGACAAATTTGTACCTAGTTATAGAATGGACGTGACACAGTTATTAAAGAACCTCAAACTATATGTGAGAGAATTACATTTAAAAATACATTTTTTTGGGTCCTGCCCTGTCACACTTGGTCAGGAAAAAGGGCAGAACAGCACCATACTCAAAAGGAGGAGCATGTTTGTGCCACCCAATAACAAGGAATTGATTGTTTTTGAAAACATTGCTGAGTATGAACTTAGGAGAATATGTGCACAAAAGATTAGTTATGGTGACAATTTGACCAAGGATGAGAGAAGTATACTTCATGAATTTAAATCTTCTGGACAATATAGATGCATGAGGCCAGATAAGGGTGGGGGGATGGTGATCGTGCACAATTTTGATTACACATGCCAGATCATGAAATTGTTAAGTGATGACAACACATACTACAGGGCTTCCATACATGAGGTCAACTTAGCATATCAGAGAATTGATTTATACTTATTGGATGCTTTATATCAAGGAGCAATTAATGTGATAGAATATAACTATCTGGTAGTTAAATTTGCTAAAATGCCAAAATTTTTTGGCATACCGAAGGTACACAAGGGAACGGAACATCTACAGTTTAGACCTATTGTTTCTGCAAAGGGCTCAAAAACTGAACCCTTGGCTGCCTATGTTAACCTGTACTGTAAGAAAGCTGTATTGGATGCAGGACACATATTGAAAGACTCTTGGCATTGTCTTGAGAGACTGAGTTTAGTTAATGATTTAGATATGGACAACTTTGGTTTCCTGACAATAGATGTCATCAATTTGTTCTCAGTAATTCCACATCAAATTGGTCTTGATTTATTTCATGACAGTCTTTTATCCAGTCCTAGTTTTGACTTGGAAAGATTAGAAATATGTCATGGTTTGATGGAACTTGTTTTAAAAAACACTTTTTTACTATTTGAAGGAGAAGTATACAAACAGCAAACTGGGGTGGCTATGGGGGCCCGTTGTGCCCCAGTGTTCGCTAACTTAATCCTTTTGGCTTGGGAAAAAGGAAATATATTTGATTCTAGTTTCACTGACAACATTTTACTGTATAACAGATTTCTTGATGACCTGTTAATTCTTTGGCGGGGGGATGAACAAAGTGTCATAGAATTTATGACATATTTAAACAGCAGTTCTGGGTTCCTTAAATGTACTTACAATTGGAGTCAGGATTTTGCTAACTATTTGGACATCAGGATTTCCAAAAGCAAAGTGGGATTCATTAGTAATATTTATAGGAAACCCAGTTATGCAAATTCCATGTTACACTTTGCAAGTTGTCACCCCTTGCATCAAAGGAGAGGATTGGTGAAGGGCCAAATGGTCCGTTTGTCTAGGTTAATCAGTGATGATACAACGTTTAAGAATGAGATATATATACTCATTGGTTTATTTTTAGAAAGAGGTTACCCACTGGCTTTGTTAGTCAAAATTAAACGGGAGGTTTACAAAAAGAGGAATAGTAAATACTCCCCAATTTTGAAAACAAAGGCTACCCTGGCTCACAATATTAATATGACCGAGGACTCACCAGGGGACAACATGGGTGGGTGTGGACCCAAATTTATTCTGAAATACAATGATATCTCACCGGATATTTGTTCAAGTTTGAGGGGTCTTTGGGAGTATTTTTTGAGTAGGGACATGAGAGGCATTTTGGGTGACACTCCTACTATAGTTTACAGCAGGGGATCTAATTTGAAGGACATTTTGGAGAGTACTGGGAATGGCCATAGACGTTCCCTCATGAGCAAATGTGGTTGTTGCAAATGATGCAGGTACATAGCCGCAGGGGCATACATTATTATAACTGGTTATGGGCGCACCATTGCATGCCCTGGACTGTGTAATTGTACGACAAAGAATTGTGTTTACATAGCGTCTTGTATGTCATGCGACGCATTTTATGTCGGCATGACTACAAGAAGTTTGAAAGAGAGAATTAGAGAACATTGTGGCTCTATTAGAAGAAGAGATGAACACAATGCACTATTTACACATTCCCGGGGATGTCATGAGTTTAAAAAATTTTTATTTTTTATCGTAGATAGGGTTCAATCTAATCACCACGGTCACATCAATAATTATGTAGCATTACTGGAAATGGAATGGCACATTAGGCTGAATGCCACCAAATTCCCTGGGATCAATGAGAGTATTTCCTTGAAACCCCTACTGAAATATAGGGCTAGTTTTATTTAAGCCATTCAGAATCAATGGTATTTATTTTATTGTATTTTATTTTAATCTGGATGTATTCAATAATTATTCAACCTGGATGTATTCAATAATTATTCAATAGTTTTTAGGTGGCATATGTATTTAGGGTATATGTTTAGTATACACATATTATTATATATATATACATTTTTTAATTATTTAGTATTTACAAATGTCTGAAGTTTAATGTTTGTAAGGGCTGTTTTTGAAGGTTGTTTCAGTTGATATTCAATTTGATTAGTTGATTGATTAATTGAATCATTGTCAATTGAATGGTATTTAAGAGCAGCTTGCTGGATGTTTTCTATGACTCTGATGAAGCCAGTGTATCTGGTGAAAGCGCTTAGTCTGTGTTTTACGTTGGTGGAATAAATCATTTTTTTTTTATTTATACCTGTCAAGAGTTTCTGGTTTGTGCCTCATTGCCGTCTGCTTCTACACTGTGGTCGATGATTTTATTTTCAGTATGTCATAGTCTCTTTGTTACTTTTCAATGTCTTAATTTTTCAGACAACCACATTATACAAACATTTTAAGATGTTCAGGCATTTGTGTATGTGTGTATGTGAGAAAGAGAAAGAGAATATGTGCGTGTGTGTGTGTGTGTGTGTGTGTGTGTGTGTGTGTGTGTGTGTGTGTGTGTGCGTGTGTGTGTGCATGCGTGCATGCGTGTGTGTGTGTGTGTGTGTGTGTGTGTGTGTGTGTGTGTGTGTGTGTGTGTGTGTGTGTGCAACGTGTGTTTATATGTGTGTATGTTTTATTCTTTTACCTTATTACATTTGATCATCTCTCTTCTAACAGCTCTGTTTAATGAATACAGGTTTTTTATTCAGTAACACATTATTCACTCCATTGGGTGACTTTGCTATCTAGCTATCTATGTACATAAAATCATATATCAAACACTGTAGTCCATTGAATCCTGACCAGGAAAAGGTTCAGTGTCAAATTGATGCTGCACGTAGCATTCACTTTCAGAGAATTGCACACTGTGTGATCATTCCTTGATACAACTTACGTCAACAAATCTGTGTTTAATAAATCTTTTTTGTTGTTTGTGTCTTTTGCATATTTAGACTCACCAAATTTCATCCTACTCTTAAAATCATTTTTTTTTTCTCAGTCAGTGTGAGATTCTGTGCATTAATTCTTGTCAATGAACTTTTGGGAGGAGTAGTTTGCTATCTGTTTGTGAAAGCTGCCCACTTAAAAATCTTTGTACTGACCTGTTTAATCTCATGTGACCTGCCAATGTTTTTGTCTCCTGACATAGTCATCTAAAGTTTGTATTTCTTCCAGAATTCATTCCAGATATATTCCATTCTCCACTGCAGCATTCTGTTTAAAATCCATACTTCCTTCCCTGTAATTTCCCAGACATAGGATTAAGCATACATTGTTTAGTGTATAGCAATTTCTGAACTTCCACTGGCTTGTAAATTTTGCAGATACTACAAATGCCTCCAGGATTTACTGTCTTTTTCTAACTTTGGAATCTTTACCTGGCACATTTGTACTTATGGAACAACATCCTCTTTGTCATATATCTATAATCACAAATATTATTCATCAGATCTTTTTCCTTTTGACTGTATTTGTTGAAACCATACCTGTATCCTGTGTACAGATTCCTCTCTGCCATCTTCTGTTAGCAGAGTCAGTCATCTTTTTCTTTTAATAGACTAGACACAAATGCAGTTCAGAGCTTCTATCACCACATTTTGTAATGCTAAATTTCTGTGAAGTTGCGTGTACAGACTCTAAACTCTTAACGACTCTTCTTGTCCCCACCTTTACCATAACTTAACTCCTTACTTATCTCAAACACAAATTTAGATTTTCTCACATTTTTGTTCTATCTGAGATCTGAAGAACAAGCTATCAAAATGCATCCTTCTTTCATATGACACCTGTTTTTTTTTTTATTATTTTTCTTTTAATTCAAGTATCCCCCCTTCAGTGTCACTCCTTTTGCCAGCCAACACATTTTATGATATGATTATAGCTTGTTGCTGTAGATTAACATGGAAACATTAGTAGCTAGTCTTCTTTGCCCCCCCCTGCCCCATCTTGTCAGCTAAACTGCATGTCAAACTGCATCAGATTTTAATTTAACTGATTTTTCAGTGACTGTCTAGAGAATTGGATGGTCGGTTAAAATGGCAAGGAGGAAGACTTAGAACTGTGATGTGTATGTTAAATGGTACTTCCTGGAAATTAAGCATGATGATGTGCTTACATCACTAATACCTCAAATGTGAATAATTCATATGTTTCTGAGTAATGAAAAGAGAAATAGTGAAGTAAGTGGACAGACTCCTCTCATGGTATGTGTATAACTACTCAGAAGCATTTGGCAGTTATTTTATTTAATATTAATTATAAATTTCTTTTTCATAGTAGAAGAGTTAACATTGTGCCATTTTTTATCAGTAGATAGAAATGCATCTTTGCAGACCAAAGGTTATTTAGGTCTTAAGTCTTCTCATAAGGAGTTGGTTCATATGTTCATCAGTCATGACAATAAGAAATAAAGTTCTTGATGATGGGATGAATATTCACCTTTCCTCTGGTATGCAGCCAGTTTGCTACTGCACTATATATTTTCTTAGCCACTGGCATGATTATTTTAGTTACAGCCAAAAACAAATGTACAGATGTTATAGAGTAATATGTGACCTGTGTTATGAAGCTATGTAGTTAATAATATTTAATGCTAGCTGTGGTCTGTATGCATATAAGATTATATAAAGTACTGTATGTTATCAATCAGGGTAAATGTTTTAAGTCAGAAAATATAAATCAGCATGTGTGGTAGTAATTAATGGCAAAGCCCTGCTCTGAGGCAGGACTGTGCATCATTTTTGTCTTCTGTGTTAAGCTAGCAATGGATTTGCTATGTGCATCTGTTGTTTTTAAAGTTTTTAATACCAAAATGATTTGAGTCTTAGAGGATGTGTATGTGTATGTAGAAGTTTCTTTATGAAGACATATGGTACAGTGGGTCACGTTGCTGTCAAAAGCTCTTAGTCCTATTTCTTTTTGCCAATGTATTCCTCTGTGAAACTTGAGGATAAACCTGGTTGCTTAATTAATAGTGCTGAAATGGCAATATTTTTAAACACCTGTATTGACATCACTTGTAACATAGAAAAACTTAACATTTATTTAAAAGTAAAGAAATATTAACAAGTTCACATTTACAAATATTATACATCATATATATTGTTATATATCCTATAATCTAGGCAATATTGTATAAATTATTCAATGTCTGCCTTCTCTTACACTTCATTTTAACTATGTGCTCCTGGTATACCTGTAAATATGTGTGTTCTGAATTGTTCTGTCATGCACCATTGATTTATGAGATAAAACACAATAAATACAGCCAAAATTCTTACAAAACAATTAGTGATAACCTTACCTCTCAAGACAGTACTTTAATGCCCTGAAGTATCCAAATCCCTTACTCCCCCAGTTTTCATTTACAGAAAGTGTTAACCAAGACAAAAAATACTTCCTCTATGGGCCCTGACAATATACCTGCTTGCTTAATTAATAATGTTCAACATGCCTTTGCAGACACTTTCCTTAAAATGCTTAACATAAATGTAACTACTGGTTTTGACCCTAATGAGTATCTCAGGTCACTGGTGATGCATCTTCATAAGGGTAGCCTTGCATCCAACCAGGGTAATTACAGACCTATTTGCCTTAGAATATTCATCTGCAAAACTACTGTATGGAATATATTTTAAACATCCTCAAAAACAGAGGTATCAAGAATCTTAAACGTGATCACCAGTAGTTTGGTTTTGTGAAGGATAGAGCCAACCCAATTCATCTGGAAAACTTCTTTGAAAGGGGTATTGATGCTATAAATGATGCCCTTGCAGAGCATTCAACATATTTTGTCCCGGCCAAGGCTTCCAATAGCATCCCTGGACTACTTATCAAACATCAAAAACCTCAGACAACCTCACTTCTTGCAAACAACTTAGAAACCTAACTAAGAAGCAAATATTATCTGACAAAAAATCTTATTTTCTAGCCTGTTAACAAAACCACATAAATAACCCACAAAAATGTTGGCAAAACATTAACTACCTCCTCAACCTGACAAAATCTCTACCCCTGCACTATCAGCAATAAATAGCATTGAACGTTTAGAATCCCAATTTAACACTCATTTCATCACAACTATAACCTCACTTTTGAACAGCAACAAATCTAACCAATCACTTACAGTGCCTACCTCAACTAACTCTAAACCTGACTACTTCTCTTTTAAACCCATACAAGCCTCTTATATAAAAAACTCCTATCAAAACTAAAACCTACCTGTCTAGCAACTGACCAGCTCCCTAATGACTTCTTAAAAACTGCTGCAAGCTCCATCGCCTATCCCATATCTATCCTAATCAATTGTTCCATTGCAGAACAGTATGTCCCGATACTCTGTAAAATATTCCATATCATCCCCCTCCACAAGGGAGGCCCATCTAAAGATCTCTCTAATTATCAGCCCATTGCCATTCTCTCACCCCCTAGCCAAAATCTTACAGAAATGTATCCATAACCAGCTCCTAGACCACCTCACTACAAATAACTTCTTATCTAGTTCAGAGCACGGCTTCCATCCAAAACCCAGTACCTCCACAGCCCTCATGAGTTTAACTAACTACATCAAACTCCTTAATAACAATGGGGAACTAGTCTATACTATATTCTTTGATATGCCAAAAGATTTTGATACGGTATCCCACCAACTACTACTCAACGCTCTAGCCTCCTTCAGCCTCAACTCTACTGCTCTCAACTGGTTCTTTAGCAACCTTACTAATCAACAACAGGCAAATAAATGGGATAGTAAACTCTCCACACTCCTCCCAGTCTCTGTTGGGGGTTGTCAGGGTTCCATCCTTGACCCTCTCCATTTTATTATATTGATAAATAGTCTAGACACTGCCAATAAATCCAATTCTATCATTCAAAATGCCAACTATGCCACTCTTATTTGCTCTGCTCCCACACCCCAAGAACTCCAGGATAAACTGCAAAACTCATTTCTAGATATTGCAAAGTTACCTAAATGAATTTCAACTCATCCTAAACCCAAACAAAACAAAATGAATGATCTTCCCCAACAAGAAATCCAAATCATACCCAACTCCTTTCTCCATCTACTCCACTAATGGCACTATAATAGAACCAGTTAACACACACACACACACACACACACACACACACACACACACACACACACTGGCTAGGATAATGTTGATGTTAGAAAATGAATGAATAATAGCAAACACTGCTTGCAGTTAAAATTGGTTAAAAAATATGAAATTGAAAGTAGCCATAGTGAGTAAAGATGCATCTTCATTACAACAACTTTTTTTTATAGCAGTAGCTATCAGAGAGTTAAACGGATATGACCAAAAAGTATACTGAAAGACTGCAACATACAGAGTCAGCACTATGTGGCAAAGGGATACAGCCTTTATCACTGCAAAGGGGACCCAGGTTCAATTAATGTCATCTGAAGTGCTGGCAGGGAGGATGGGAAGATCCATCCTGGGGGGCATGTGTGATGTGCATGGAGTTGTCTGTTAATGGCTAGGGAGCCAGTTATGATTTGCTTCCAGCTGAGGGATGAGGTAGCTTGATGATATCAACTATATTTGGAAAAGTGTTGCAGCTTGGTGCAGTCTGCCCATTGCATGCTCCCTCAGAGGTTGTTAGGGCAAGTGTTGGGATGGATTTGGGAAGGTCATAAGAAAGATAATGTCCCAAAGCAGAATGGCAATGATAGCGACCCAGGATGCCCTTAAGGTTCATGTTGGCCCCAGTGGTGGGGAATACAGCATACAAATGGGCACATCATTGGCCCCAGTGGTGAGGAATGCAATCCAAGTACATTTTTGCAAAATCCGTGACAGCTCCAAATAAAGGCTGCATATCAGTCAGGAAACATGCCAATGGCCAAGTATAAGGCCATTGGCATTGCAAACAGCTTACAAAATTAAAAAAAAAAGTCAACTTTTATATTTTTTTAGCCAATCTTGGGTGTTTAAGCGTAGGGCAGAGGAGCACAAATGGGATCGGGGGGGAAATAATAAAATAAACCTAAAATGAGCATTCTAACTAAAATCAATATTCTGCCATGAAAGTCAATGGCAGGCAGAAGACAACATAGCCAAAGAATAGTGGTTGCTAAGGGGGGAGGCTCAGTGTGAGACATGTAACAATGCATTAGCAGGCAATCCTATTCAAATGAGGGGAATGATAGTGAATCCCAGTTTTCCTCATCATGCTAGTCAGGTCCCAACAGTGTAAGAGCAGGAATAGCTTGGTGCAAGCCTAGGAGTTAGCTGACATCATGAGGGGGGTGTCAAGCATACTGTAAGTGGATTGGAGTCCTGTGGCTCAGGTTTGCTCATAGCTAAGCACAGCTAAGCAAAAGGGTTTGTCTGAGTCTGCCTAGCACTCTTTACATTGCCTAAGAGGTTGTGTGTGCCAAGCAGTGGGTTTTAAAGGAAAAAAAAAAGTTAAACCAGGAAATAGCACATTTGAGTGCTCTGTTTGTGCGGTGCACACCCGGGCTTAAAAAGGAAGGCAATGGGAAGGGAAAACAGCAGTAAGAAGGTAATCAAGGAGAACTAGCAAAGCTGGCAGGTGAAATGTATCAGAATCAGCCAATTACACAGGCAGCAGACCAGCCCAGCCCAGAACACTACTATAAACTATACAAACACCTTCCCCTCTGGTTTTTCCCACACTGTACACCACCAGTGTATAGAAGCAGGGAACTTTTAACAAACAAAACTACAAAATGATAGGGGCTGAAGCAGTCATCATAGAACAACATGTGCAAGAGGATGAGGGTAGTGAGGATGTGAATGCTGCTGATCAATCCACAGTGAGGAGATGGAGAAGAGTGTACAGACCCAGGGTAACCTACCAGGGGCTACATCAGCTGGAGATACTGGAACACTATAGGGTGGACATGGACCTCCTACAGCAAATTGTTGAGCTGTGCCAGCCACACTTGACACACCGAACTGACTGAGGGGAAACCATCCCAGTGGATACCGAGGTATGTGTTGGCCTTGGAATACTAGCCACAAGTACCTCCCAAAGCTCAACTGGGGATATCATGGGGATCTCACAGGCATCAACATCCAGAGTATTCCACCAGTTCCTGGATGCCATGTCAGCACATGCCAGTGAGCACGTATATTTTCTCAACACTTGTGAGGTGTTGGCCAGCAATATACATCTCTTCCACCAAATAGAAGAATACCCAGAGGTAGTGGGCACATACACATCAAAGTACCACCCAGTGTTCAGGGTAGGGCCTACATCAACCGCAGGGGCCTCCTCTCCATCAACTGCCAGGTCGTGTGCGATGCCCAGGGCATTATAATGAATGTGTATGCCAGCTGCCCTGGAAGCTATCACAATTCCCACATCTGGCATCTGACCCAGCTGTACCAGAGATTTGCCAATGGGGAAATCCCCTATGGTCACCTAGTGGGGGATGCTGGTTACACACTGGAGCTGTGGCTGATGACACCCATAAGAAATGCACACACATCTGAACAAGAATTCCATAATGAGCCACACGCATAGGCCAGACATATAATAGAGCATGTGTTCAGGATGCTCAAGTCATGGTTCCGGTATCTGGACACATCCGGTGGAGCCTTGCAGTACTCACCAGCTACATGTACTCAAATTGCTATGGTATGTGCCATGCTACACAATATGATCCTGTGGAAACAGCTGCAGCAGGAACAGAATGGGCCAAGGCCACACAGCCCCCCACCAATGCCAAGGCCTGCACAGCCACAGAGTGACTCGGAGGAGGAACTACCTGAGCCTGCCCCAGTAGGCAGATGGAGGCATACCCAGTATGACCGGGCCTTGGCAAAGACGCAATGTATAGCAAATAAACTTACACAGTAGGGATCCAGGGAATGACACCTCTCTCTGACTCACACATACAGTAAACGGGATGCCAAACATAACATTACCTGCGCTCAACCATGTATAGGGAGTGTACTATGTGCATCCGACATAGGCAGCCCTCTAGCACCATCCTCAATCCTGGCACACCCACAAGGTAAGTCAATCAACCTACCAAATGCCAAATGGAGTAGAATGTGATGTTACCTGTATCTATGGTATGGATGTGAGCATGCAAGGGAATTGGTTGGCTGAATGTTATGACAGCAGATAGTAGACACCCATAGAGGCACCATGACATCTGTAACATATACTGGAGTCACCATAGTAGCCAGTACTACACAGGGTGACAAAACCCACTGTAGGAAATGTGGGTGACATGTGTTTCCATATGACTCACACATGCCAGTCAGGGAGATTCACATACCCAACAACAGTCTCAGTCAGCAGGACAGGTGTAGACAAGCCCAAACGGAGCCTGTGCTATGACCTCTGAATGATGGCTATTGGTAACCTCCCCCCCCAGACCTACACAGACAGACTACAGTAGGTCAGGCAGTGGGATGTTAGTTCTGAAGGGTAGGAAGTTAGACACTAATATGTAGGGCAACCAAAGCTAAGACCTGGAGTACACAGATATGCCTCTAGTCAGTATGATACGTTAGAATAAAGAGTGAAATGGAGTACCTGACATACCAGTACAGTCATAGCAAATGTGTGCAAGTGTCAGGTGTGCCCCCCCATCCTATGTATAAATGTAAAAACAGTCAGGTGTGACCCCCCCACAACCCTATGTAGAAATGTAGTAACAATCAGGTGTGCCCCCCCACTCCCATGTAGACATGAAGAAACAGTCAGGTGTGCCCTCCTAATCCTGTGTAGAAATGTAGTAGCAGTCAGGTGTGCCCCCCAATCCTGTGTAGAAATGTAAAAACAGTCAGGTGTGTCCCCCCACAACAGCCCTATGTAGAAATGTAGTAACAGTCAGGTGTGTCCCCCACACTCCCATGTAGACATATAGAAACAGTCAGGTGTGCCCCTGCCTCAAATCCAGTGTAAAAATGTAGTAACAGTCAGGTGTGCCCCCACTCCCATGTAGACATGTAGAAACCGTCAGCTATGCCCCTACCACCAAGCCAGTGTAGAAATGTAGAAACAGTCAGGTGTGCCCCCCACACCTATATAGATACGTGGAAACAGACAGGTCTGCCCCTTCCCCAAATCCAGTGTAGAAATGTAGTGACACTCAGGTGTGCCCCCCCCCCAATCCTGTGTAGAAATGTAGTAACATGTATGAGTAAGTATAATACGAGTGAAGCACAGATGCCCAGAGGTGACCAAGGTAGCAGGATAGGTTGTAGCATTTGCACAATATGCAGGTCTGTATGTTAGGATGGTGTGTGCTTCATAATGTGTGAGAGTGGTCAGTATGTATGCATGTTGAGGTAAGACCTGGTGGCCATTGGCCACTACTGCTGATAACAGGGACAAGCCCTCATGACAGCAGTGCCAAAGTCAATCCCCACCAGTATAACACATGCTAGCAGTAAGTCATTGTAAATGTATGGTGATAATATGTGTCACCATCTGAAAGACTGACATGGCATGGCTGTTGGGCTAGATATACAAGCAGGACACAGGCGAAAGTACCCCGACATACAGTATATATTGTGTCACTGTGAAATGGAGACAACTTTTGATTTGTACATATAGGTATACATCACAGTAACTGGACCTGTAGTAGGGGATACCGGTGATGTCTGCCTGAACACCTAGAGATCACAAAGGAGGTAGGACTGATGTATTGGGGATCAGCTGATGTACTTGCACATGCTAGTATAACTGTAGTGCCCCATGCATGTCTGTGTGATGCAAGTAGTGTCCACAGCACACATGCACACATCCATGCAAACACCACCCACAGGCACCTCTCTGGCAATATCCCTGATGTGGGGAATGGGTCCAGAAAGACCCAACCTGTATATGGCAAGAGTGGAAGACTGCAGTATGCAGTGCAGGTGTCCCATGCAGGTGTCTCCCTAGCTGTAGGTAGCACCTTGCCAGCATCCACACCACCTGATCAAGACTGAAATAAGGTATTGGCATGAACAACTATCACACCTACTCTGTCACCCCAGGGGAATATACTGTATGATGGTCTGGGACTGTAGGACTGACAGAATGCAATGGCCTGCCACATCTGGCCTGCACCAACACCTAATGCCCCACAGGTGCCTGCCAAAGGCCCGTGTCCCACACATACTGCCAATGCATGTTATGTCATGGACACCCAAATAACAACATAACATACTTCACATAAGCCATATGCAAGGCCATGTGGATAAATCACAGTAACATGTTCACCATGTCCCACTGCATGAACTGTGGGCCAACACTAACACACACCTGTGATGTGGTGATACTCTAAGGGAAAGTATCAGAAAATGTATGCATGATATATGGAAGAGTTTATAATAATAGAAGGGGGAGTGAGAGCATGGGCAGCATGGAATGTGCAGGGTCCGACACGAAGCTATATGCACACACTATCCCTGGCTGCAAACACATAAAGGGGTCGCTACACACCTGCCCCTTACACCACAATAGGGTAAATGTCCTGACCCATGGCTCCTGCCTCTGGCTAACCTGTGCAAATCTGTACAGCTGTGAGGCATTGCCACAACAAGATAAGGCCATACTGCCATGTTGATGTGCGGACAAGTATGGGATCCTCTGCCAGCACTGTACCAAGGTGCTGAACTGGATACACAAACCCAGCACCAAGTGTCTGCAGCTCCCCCTCCAGAATGGCATAACTTACCATGAATACGTAGGTGTCTGCCCACAATACTGGACACAGCTGCAGTCACCCTTGTCCACCAAGTCATCACTGTGAGCAAGAATGTCCACCTGACAGTACATGAGGACAGAAAACATCACTGTGTATAACAGTACACATGTCTGAATATCTCTGCTAACAGCAGTACTATGCAACTGAAGCAGCACAAACACAATCACCTGCAGTACACACTATCCCCTGCACAGTTAGTCCCCATATTGCCAAATGATCGACAGATACCCTGCAGAAACAGTATGCTACCTGTAGGTGTACAACACAAAGGTCAGCATTGCAGTACAAACTACCTGGGATCGATCCACACATTCAATACAGAAGGGCATACTAGGCAAGCTCACACACTTAGAGAAATGAAGGCAATAATGAAGGCAATGTCAGCCAACAGCATACCGAAAGGTCATACTGGGCATGCTCATACACTTAGGCCATGTCTGCAAACAACAGTGGACCAGACATATCTGGCAGTTGCAGATGTTAGTGTAGACACTCCACATTATGCAGCACTCATGCTTTGCACACACACACACACACACACACACACACACACACACACACACACATACACTGGATAGGAATACAGGCATATATCCAAGGACAACACACTATAATAAGCCAAAAGTAGATGTACACAGATGTGTGGAAGAGAGTGACTGTCACAAGGGCCCATCCATTATGAGGCTTGTCCCACCCAGCACACAGCCAAATGGCTACAAACACATGAGGTTTGGATGACATTCACTGTAGACCTTAGCCCTTGGTATCTGTCAGCATTATGGACTATGTGGTGCAAGTGCTAGCTGTGAAACATGACTGTACAAGGAAGTAGTCATCTAGCAGCTGTATACACGTACCTGTGGAATATAACCCTGCGTGTGCCCACATGTGGTGTGTCAACCTCTAGATGAATGGGTTATGGCCCATGCACACACTGCCCTCCCCATGGCCATACTATGACAAGCCTTCTGAGGTCAGCCACTTTGAAATGCACCCTTGTGAAAGGTGTAGGCCAGTAATCTCCATGGTGCTTCCTATAACTGCATACTGCTGTAGTGAGATAAACTAGTTAGGTAGGAATTCTAATCCCAAACATGGCAACTGTGTGAGTGTCTCTGTCTTTGTAGAGAGCAATGCTTTTCAGGCTAGTCACACTCACTAGTATTCAAATGCCCTACTTTGTCAAGGCTGCTGATGTCATACACTGTGAAATACACCTTTTGGAAAACTGTAACCTAGTAATCTCTGGGGCATGTCCTATAAATCTGTACTGCTGTAGTGTAATAAACTAGTTAGGTAGGAGTTCTCATTCCAGACATGGCAAGTGTGTGTGTGTGTGTGTGTGTGTGTGTGTGTGTGTGTGTGTGTGTGTGTGTGTGTGTGTGTGTGTGTGTGTGTGTGTGTGTGTGTGTGTGTGTGTGTGTGTGTGTGTGTGTGTGTGTGTGTGTGTGTGTGTGTGTGTGTGTGTGTGTGTGTGTTTGTGTAGAGAGCAATGCTTTTTAGGCTAGTCACACTCACTACAATTCAAATGGCCTACTTTGTCAAGGCTGCTGATGTCATACACTGTGAAATACACCTTTCAGAAAGCTGTAGCCCAGTAATCTCTGTGGCACATCCTATAACTCTGGACTGCTGTAGTGTGATAAACTAGTTAGGTAGGAGTTCTAATCTCAGACATGGCAACTATGTGTGTGTGCCAACATCTGTGTAGAGAGCAATGCTTTTTAGGCTAGTCACACAGTTCAATGAAATTGCCCTACTTTGTTAAGGCTGCTGATGTCATGCACTGTGAAATACACCTTTTGGAAAGGTGTAGCCCAGTAATCTCTGTGGTGTGTCCTACAACTGTGTACTGCTGTAATGTGATGAACTTGTTAGGTAGGGGTTCTAATCGCAGGCATGGCAACTGTGTGTGTATGTGTGTGTTTGTGTGTGTGTGTGTGTGTGTGTGTGTGTGTGTGTGTGTGTCTGTGTAGGGAGCAATGCATTTTAGCCTAGCCACACTCACTGCTCTTCAAATGCCCTACTTTGTCAATCCTGCTGATGTCATTCATTGTGAAATACACCTTTGGTGAAGGAGTACTCCAGTAATCCCTGTGGTGCATCCTATAACAGAGTCATGCTGCAGTGTGATATAGAACTCTGGTAGGGGTTGTATTCCCACACATGTTAGTTGTGGATGTTTTGTGTGTGTTTCAATGTCTGTGTAGGGAGCAATGCAATTTAGCCTAGCCACATTCACTACACTTAAAATGCCCTACTTTTGCAATCCTGCTGATGTCATTCATTGTGAAATACATCTTTGAGGAAAGAGTACTCCATTAATCACTGTGGTGTGTTCTATAACCGTGTCATGCTGTAGTGTGATATAGAAGTCTGGAAGCAGTTCTATTCCCACACATGTCGGTTGTGGATGTTTTGTGTGTGTTTCAATGTTTGTATAGGGAACAATGCATTTTAGCCTAGCCACACTCACTACACATCAAATGCCCTTCTTTGGCAATCCTGCTGATGTCATTCATTGTGAAATACACCTTTGGGGAAGGAATACTCCAGTAATCCCTGTGGTGCTTCCTATAACAGCATCATGCTGTAGAGTGATATAGAACTCTGGTAGGGGTTGTTTTCCCACACATGTTGGTTGTAGATGTTTTGTGTGTGTTTCAATGTCTGTGTAAGGAGCAATGCATTTTAGCCTAGCCACACTCACTACACTTCAAATGCCGTACTTTGGCAATCCTGCTGATGTCATCCATTGTGAACTACACCTTTGGGGAAAGAGTACTCCAGTAATCCCCATGGTGCATCCTATAACAGCATCATGATGTACTGTGATTTAGAACTCTGGTAGGGGTTCTATTCCCACACATGTCAGTTGTGTGTGTTTCAATGTCTGTGTAGGGAGCAATGCAATTTAGCCTAGCCACACTCACTATACTTCAAATGGCCTACTTTGGCAATTCTGCTGATATCATTCATTGTAAAATACACCTTTGTGGAAGAAGTACTCCAGTAATCGCTGTGATGTGTCCTATAACAGCATCATGCTGTAGTGTCGTATAGAACTGTGGTAGGAGTTCTATTCTCACACATGTCAATTGTGGATGTTTTGTGTGTGTTTCAATGTCTGTGTAGGGAGCAATGCATTTTAGCCTAGCCACACTCACTACAATTCAAATGCCCTACTTTGGCAATCCTGCTGATGTCATTCAGTGTGAAATACACCTTTGGGGAAGGAGCACTCCAGTAATCTCTGTGGCAAGACCTATAACTGTGTAGTGCTGTAATGTAACAAACTAGTTAAGTAGAAATTCTAATCCCAGACATGGTGTGTGTGTGTGTGTGTGTGTGTGTGTGTGTGTGTGTGTGTGTGTGTGTGTGTGTGTAACTCGTATCCTCTGCGGTGGTGGTTGGTGTGTAACAACTGGGCTCAATGTGGAGCAGGTTTTGCAGATTTCTTATATGGTGGCCCTAGTACAATGTCCACCGTACAGGGATAACAGATGTGAAATAGCATAAGGCTGAGGTGCAAATCCATACCCCTGCATGTGACATCAACACCAGGCAAACAAAGTTAGCAACCCTAGTATTACCCAGAGAACACTCTCAACCGATGTCTCATACACACATACACTTGCCTAGGCAACAGATGCCTATGTTGGTAGTACCCTGCATATTGCCCACTGATAGTAACCATGTTGTGATTTCAGTGGGCTACAGAGAGCATGGCACCCTGTCCATCTGTCCAATAGGCACGTACATACCAACAGTGCACCTTCCCCATGTTCCCCACTGGACACCTGCAACACCTGTGGTGCCATCAAATGTGACCCATAAAGGACATACCATGCCTGAAAACATGCCCTGTATGGACAGATGCCACTGACACCAGAGAATGCCGGTATCATGCTATCAAAGTAGGTGCAGGGTAAACCTGCTGTCCATTACCAGTTCCCACCACATGAGGCCAGGACTGGCACATCTGATGATAATCTGTGTGCACAACATGGGCTAGATACCCCAGGTACAGTTCCACATGTCACTGTACATGCATGTAGGAGGTGTGCACATCGCAGACACCATCCATGTCATGGACTAAAGAACACATACATGGCAAGCAATGCACAGCATTGGCCACACACAATAGTCATCCAGGTGACTGGATGGTGAATACAATACCCACCTGTGTGGGCAAATCCAGAAACTACACCCCTGAACCACAGTGCAGACCATTGTCGTGTGCTGATGCCAAGGAATACCCATCACCTAGCCTTGTATAGCTGTCTGGCACAGTCAACCACTACACACCCATGAAGTAATGCACCCATGCATGTCAGTACTGGCACATGTGTGTGTGTGTGTGTGTGTGTGTGTGTGTGTGTGTGTGTGTGTGTGTGTGTGTGTGTGTGTGTGTGTGTGTGTGTGTGTGTGTGTGTGTGTGTGTGTTGTACAATGCGTATAATCACATTCACACTCATTACAACCCCCACTGGCATACTGAAGCATGCTGCCCAATGTCAGACACTTCCACATACCCTTTGCACATACAACCTCTGTATGACCCCTGTGGTGCATGTGCTACCTGCACAGTAATGTGTTGTGGCAATCTCACTAGTGATGAATTGTATTCCTGGCCCTGCCGTGTGTATCAATGTGTGTGCGTCCCTGTGAAAATGTGTCTGTATTGATACTGGCACCTGTTCATGTGGACAGGCATGTGTACTACACCTACTGTATAGCTACCATATCCCTGTTGCAGATGCCACTCACCATCACATAAACATTTTGAGGGCTCTTCAACATGTACCCTATGTGGTGCATTCGATAACTGCATAGAAATGTGATAGCACAATATAGTTGTCAGGGGTTTGATACCCTGTGCTGGTCGCTTTGTGACATAAACATGCTTATGTTTTACTCTTCCGCCCCTCCCTGACTTTACTTTGCCTCTATCTGCCTCTCTCACTCTCTCTCTGTTGGATGTGGAGACCTACGTCTGCTTTGTTTAGGCAGCAGCATGTTTATTTTAATTGATGCTCATAATCAGCTGATGGCTACTGCATGGATTGCAGCCCTCTTCTAACTGATTGCATGTGGAACAGCTGTGGTAACTTTCCAATTGCCAATTGCATGGAAACACACTCCAATATCTAGGAACATCATGTTGGTGTTGGGCCTTTTCATTCACTGTAAGCTCAAACTCATTCTGTTGTTTGGCAAACAGCATCTCGGATGGATTGGGGATTTACCTATAACAACATACACTGTGGAAACAGGGCAACACATAGGCAGGGGATGTGTCTGGCTTGACTACAGACTGTAATTGCTGCTATACTGCATTTGGAGTAATGTTGGTTTAACAGGGTGTGTGTGGATATGGCTGTCCTACATGTTTTAATAACTGCCATGTCAGTGCTATGTTTATTAGGGAACCCCATCTGTAGGATCCTCTGCAGACTGGGCAGTGTGTGGTGTCTTTTGTTTCATGTGTTACCCACAGAGCACCTATCTGTGGACTTCAGAAGATAGTGTGAGGATTGCAGTCTGTAGTTACTGATTTCATATCCCTCATAGGGCATATGTTGCAACAAACCTTGTTACAACAGTAAATGTATGAGGTTATCACAGCAACATGTTAATAATGGCCCTGTGTATGTGCCTCCAGCCACAACTCTGTCAACCTTTGTACATATGCCATGCAGTAAGAGGTGCATATGTGCTGTACACCATAATTAGTGACATCATAACTGATAACAAGCCAGTGAGATATCAGACTGCTACAAATGTTATGTATAGTAGGGGTTATATCTGATGACATCACCTGGACATTCTGTGATTGTGTGTACAGTACTGAGGTCTGTGTATGTAAGGTGAATGTCGACAGTGTGTATATTGATTATATGTACATTGGTCTGTGTATAGACTGTGGTAGATGTCATTGTTCTTGATCCCGTTCTATCTGAAGTTACATGCTGCTCGACTGTATGTTACCATATTGGATTACATGTTTGTAGGGCCATACACACACATGTCCCATACCACAGACAGACATCAGAGCACACTATGTAGCAGCCCAGTATATGTAGGGTTAGTGAATGAGTGGCACATATGAGGATGGTGTTGAAAAATAGTCCATATACTGTAATATAATGCTAGCATACCATAAGTGGCTGTGGCTGTGTTCACATTGGCTGTGGTTATGCACTTTCACACTGATGTATCGTACTCTGTGCTGTGACATGTCTGTAGAGCCTGCTGTATATGCAGGTACATGTGCATTCCCCAATAGGAAATGTAGGCCAATGTTGAGCCAGTCTGCCTGTAGCCTGCACAGTGCTTTGTTACATGCCTAGCAGATCAGTGTACGTTCCCAGTGAGATGTCATGTCCAGATACTTGCCAGATGTACAGCTGCTGGTCCTCCCTTAACAGTCATGTATGTCATACAGAGCAGTGGGATGCTGTACATATGTATGGCAATGTCTAGTGGGTAGTATGTGGCCATGGCACATCTGTAGCAGTGATTATTATGTGTCAGGGCAGCCAGGGGTGTGAGAATGCATAACCTATGGGGGCAAATGTATACCAGTCATTACGTGTTATACCCATCTACATGGCTGTTAACATCCACATTGTTAGGCTTGGTCCACATGTCTTGCAGTAAGGGGTTCTGTGTACACCTCTGGAATGTCCAGAGTGTGTCAGAATGTCCACATATTTTAGCCAATATCTCTGCTGTAGTCCAAAGGAGCATTATGTGCTAGCAGTGGTACTGTATTATAATGTCCTTAAGATGCCTATCAGTAGCGAATGGTGTACATTTTAAAAGCAGATATGACCTCCCACATGCACCATGTCTGTGAAGACAATCCCTCTTACAGTAGCAATAGTCTACAAATATACCTGCTATACACACCTGACATCCCCCTGCACAGAGAGCATTACAGACACAGCAGGTAGCAATACATCTTACAGAAGAACCTGCACCCTCAGGCCAGCTACATATTTGTAGGAGGTTCCAGAACTACAGACAGAGTGTGAGTAGAGATGTGTTATGCTTTGTATAGTACTGGTGATACAGAGTTTGTGTGTACATACTGGTTTACCTTGGAATGCAGTCTGCCTGCATAGCTCTCAACTGTGGGCTTATCCTCTTGATGGCCAGAGGTGTGCCTATCATGTTTTATCTGTCCACCACACAGGTCCTGTGTCAGATAATTCACTACCAGTGTGTGTATTTAGTGCTATCAGTACATGGCTACATCCATTTAGGTTTCTAACCTCAAATCCCTGACTAAGGGTATGTTGCAGACTATCCTGTAGCACCAGTGACCTGCTTAGTGTATGGCAACAGTTTTCCACATATGGACAAGTTTTCCAGCCTCTGTCCTACATCTACATACCAAGCTTAGCACATATGACATGCTGTCAGAGGTTGTTCTGTAGTGGGTTCTGAGTATATCACTTTGGCATTCCTGCCATCAGTCCACTGCTGTTGCATCCCCCACACATACGGTGGGGTTGGTACCATATATGTGTAGGCTTCACTTACATAATACATGTGTGCCCTTATGCACTCCAGAGGCCAGTGTATGTAACAGTGGTATATGGCCTGATATTATTGAGCCTAGGGGGTATGCACTATAAATAACCTAGGCTGTTAGAACATGTGGGGTATCAGAGGTGAGCTGCCTTAAGGTATCTGGATGTACATTACCATGCAATTCACCTATATTTAAATTAATTACATAAAATGGATTAATGTAGGCCTACTGCCTCCAGCCATACAGACTGCTCTGTTTGTCAGTGTGCTTGTGATGTTGTCAGTTATGTCTTGTTATGTAACAGTTACATCCCATTGTGTCAACTGAGGTCTTTACCACCTAGTGATTGTGTAGAAAGTGTAGATAGAGGCTGCTGAACTATACACCTTCATTACTTACTGTTGATTTTTGGTATCCTGTGGCCCAGTCTGTCTTTACTATTGTACTATTTGAAGGGCTCGGCCTGGACAGCAACATTTGTAAACCTTTCCATATTACTGTATTAGTATAACTGTTTCGTAGTTGCATTAATCTGTTTATATGGATGTCAGTGTCTGAACAGCTATATGGCATGGCATATGCCACTGTAATAGTACACAAATAAAGGTTTTCCATTTATGCAAACCTGTGTGTGGTGTTATATCCTATGACCTCTCTGTGGGTATATGTTGCAGGCAATGATTGTGATTTGTATGGGTGGCTCATACAGTGTCCAGTTGTTAAGGTGTTAACTGTAGGCATAGTGGCTGTTCCATATTGTATTCACCTTCGACATATGTATCTTACTGTACATATCTCTGCATGTGTATGTGTAGTCATATATATATATATATATATATATATATATATATATATATATATATATATCTGTATATATATATATATATCTGTATCTGCATATATGTGTCTGTGAATATGTATCCTAGGGATGTTGATAGCTTCCACATTGTACATTTCCTATAGGAGCCAGACTGTACTGCATGATATGTAACCAATACCAGCCTGACATCATATAGGTGGGATGTAGTACTGTTAACATCTTGTGCCCATGTCGTGTCAGGTCCTGGTTATGGGATCTGCAACACTTGGTAGTGTATTGCAGGGCAGACATGTTTGGCTGTGGGGGGTATACCTATTCATACAAGACATATATTGTTTGGGGCCTCTCAACCCCCATTAATAGTGCATGTGGATATATATGTTTTAGTTATTTTCCCATTGTTATCTACAGATGTATGCCTATAATATATATATATATATATATATATATATATATATATATATATATATATATATATATATATATCTGTTTACGTAAATATAACTATGTCCGTATATACCTACATACATATATTTAGACATATAGATATAGATATATATGTCTATAGATGTAGGCATTTGCATGTATATATGTTCATATATATTTATATATAGGTATATATGTGTATATATATATATATATAGATATATATATACATATACATATACATATATTGATATGTTGTATCTGTTTAGATATTAGTATATTTATACACACACATACATCTATATGTTGGAATACATTCTATGTACTGTTGAATGACTGGGCTGGATGATATGTTTGTGAATACATCAGGGTTATGTATATCTGACATAGCTTAGTGGTAAATCACTTTGTCTATGGTGTGCAGGATCCTGGGTTTGAGCCTTGCAGAGGCTGTTTATTTTGTTGCTGTGCAGAACAAGGGCAATTGGATACAGAATGATTAAGGCACTTTTGAGCAGTTGTAAGCAGGTTTGCGCAGGTTTGCGTGAAGGTAAGCACTGCTAACGTCCGGTTACAGTTTCTTATACTCAGCTTCTAAATTACTTAACCATTTTAGGCATTGCTTAACTCCATACAAACAGGCTTAAACCCGCTTACTGCTGCTTAAAAGTACTTACTCCCACTTACCCCCATGCTAATTTCTTTAAAAGAAAAGGAAAAGGGGTTGGAAAGTTGTGAAAAAAGGACAGAAAGAGGGAAAGACAATAGGGAAACTAGCCAGAGCTGTGCAGGAAGGGTGTAGGGAAGGTTCATAGCTGTTTATTTCTTCTACAGCAACAGCTGTGCATATACACTGAATTTGGAGGTAGATTTGGATACTCAAACCCCTGGGAGTGGGTGAGGACAACTATAATAAGTTATGATGCCAATTAAACTGGATTACATGTGTCCAGTGGACATGTGTGCAAAATGGACAGCCATGTTTGGGGCATGATTTCTTTGTGGGAACAGATTGCCCTTTTTTTCAGGTGAGAGTGGGATGTTGGGGAGGGGTAGTAGGTATATTTGGGGAGTTAGGTTGGGTAGATTAACAGACAAGACAAACAATGATACAGAGGCAGTATATGACAAATGCTGTGGGTAAACACCTTGATGGGGAGGGTGCTGGGAAATCGGAAGTCCATGAGCTCCCTAGTGGAAAAAGTGGGACTGAGGTACCCACCCATGGGCAGTCACCACTAGACCTTCACAGCCCCGATGGTGGCTGTGCTGGGGGCTGAGTCACAAAGCCAGACTGAAGCTATAGATCTGACACATAGCCCTCTAGCTGGCATAGAAGATCATCAAGCTGCTGGCTGATCTCTCTACGCACCTTGACCCCAAACTGGTGACGGGTGACAGGTGCCTGTCCATGCCCACTCTCAGGGGGTGGTGAGTCCCATCCCCTGAGGCAGTTCCACCTGAAGGTGGTGCAGGACCAATGGACAGGGTGGTCCCGGGTTGGGCCCCAGACATGCTAGTGTCCAGTGCCATGGCCAGCTGAGGTGGGACAGGTGGGTCCGCTGGGACCAGCCTTCCCAAGCATGCTATAGTGTTAAGATTTCATCATCATATGTGGGTTAGTAATAGTCAACACATTTTAGGGTTAGGTATAATAGCATGCATAGATATTCCCATTAACCCAGACACCAGATACTGAACAGTTGCATAGCAAACAGAACACATGCATATATGGGACCACAATGGTAATAAGAATAGCATGCAGGTGCATTGATGGCACCATGCCACCAATGTTGGAATAATTCAATATAGCACATGCATGGAAACAATTAAAATATTTATCAAACAATTGGCCATTATCAGAACATAGGTGTCATTACATACCAGTTGGGGTGGGTATGTTGATTATTGTTGGAGATATGGTGGGGGGGAGATGTCAATTAACAGCTAGTATATTCCTGTAATCCACATTACTTTCCGAGTCAGTGCTGTCATCTGTACCTTATAAGTCTTACTACACTTCCCTATATCTTTAGTTTGGGCAGTGATATGGCTGTCATCATCATTACACGTTAACTGGATTTACCTGCAGTATACACCTCTTACCTGGTATACCTGTTGATGGAATGTTTGTTAACACTAACTGTTTCTACACATACTCCCAGATTCCGTGTTGATGTTATGTACATAGCTATCCAACTCTTTTTGCACAGACTCTGGCCATGTGTTGACCACATGCTGGTGTGCCGGGACATATCTAGAATATTGCCCTCTTCCACCTTTAGTGACCTGTCACACACATATACATGCTTTCCTACACAGTTATATTATGTAGCACAGTGTGGGTGACAGTGATCAGTGATGCTTTATTATTCAGAGAAACTGCAACACTCACAATTCCCTACAATACCAGAGTGAACAGTAGCAGTACAGGTTATAATGGCATTTATTTCTCAGCATAGTGTTTGTATCTGATGTACCTGTGGGAGCAATGTTTGTTAGCACTACCTGACTGTTGCCACACAAACTTCCAGATTACACATTAGATTTATGCACATACATCTCACTCTGTTACTGTACACACTCTGGTCACAGCTTGACAACATGGGAGTGTAGATAGGACATACTTGAAATATTACTCTCCTAACAGTTTCAGGGGTTGCTACAGTGACAGGTTTGTTTTCATAGATGTTTGACAATCACTTGTATTCCCTGATTGCTGGCTAAACATCTGGGATCATCCCACAGACTTACCAGTGGGACAGGAGGACAGGCAGCAGATATGGGCCCATATACTGGACATTCTGGCCTCATCTGTACTGTTGTGGGGTATGATTCTTTATGCAGCCTACATCCTCTCCCAAGATTCAGACCATGGCTGTGTCTGCTACAACTTAAACACTGTCCATCACAGTTGTGTCTGCTGTATAGATATTGCTGTATATGTCCTATCTGCTTTCTGTCTTATTAATCCCCTGCTTTTGCATTCCGACCTTGTATTACAACACTCTTATACAGATCTCCTAGACAGTAATATTTTGTAGGACAGTGTGGGCGACAGTGATGTGTAATACCTCATTATTCAGAGCAACTGCATCAGTCGCAATGCCATACAATACCAATGTAAACAGTACCAGTACAGGGTATCTTTCTTGTATTTCTGGGCACAGTGTTTGTATCTGGCAGATCCATGGGAGAAATATTTGTTAGCATTACCTGAATGTTCCCACACACAGTACCAGATTCCACATTACTATTATGCACATACATCTCACTCTGTTACTATACACACTCTGGCCACAGCTTGACAAGTTGGGGTGTAAATGGGACATATGTGGCTTCTTAGTCTAATAAGGTTTTGGGGAGTTGTTAGTGTGCCAGCTTTGTTGTCATAGATGTGTGTCAATCAGTTGTATTTCCTGTTTGCTGCCTATACATCTTGGGTCATCCCACTGATTTTCCAGGGGGACAGATTAATAGGCAACAGATATGGGCCACTTTACTGGACATGCTAGACATATCTGTACAGTTGTGGGGTATGATTCTGTATGCAGACTACTACTACTGGCAGGATTCGAACCATGGCTGTGTGTGCTAAACAAAACGACACTTCACATCTCAGTTGCATGTGGTATTTGTGTTTTCTGTCTATGTGTCTCTCAGTTGTACTAAATAGCCTCTGAGGATTGCACCAGTCATATACTGGCATTTATACACATTCAATTTATGGTGCATGATGTGGGTAACAGTGCTTAATACAACAGTACTATTACATGATTTCAAATCTACATTACCATATGATACCAGAGTATACACATGCAGTCCAGCAGTTAGACCTTTATTGTCAGACTGTTATGCTTTTATTTATATACATACTATATGAGACTCTTCCTGCCATATTCTGCAGTGTATGCAATACTTGCCTTGAACAATACAGCCTTTATACAGGCAATTGATTTACTACTAATTTTAGTTTTATTTCCTATGACAGTAAATGCATGAGTATTATTGACCTGCCTTGCATCACAACATTGGCAGGCGACTGACGTGGACCTCCTGGTTCATGGCCCACTCCGTTGCAGCTGTGAGGGACATAAGAGGAATATTTAGCCATACCTATCCATGATATACCTGAGCTGATAATTATTACACACATAGGGGGGGTGATACTTACACACAACTGGAACATCACCTACCGCTCTAGCCTCTTGGATCCACTGGTCCAAGAGGTCCCCCTTATATCGTTTCAGGTCGGCATAGTGATGCCTGACCTGGCATAGTGATGCCTGACCTGCTCACCAGTTTGGGGTATGCCAATGGCACTGGTGAGGTCATGGGCGAGATGGTCCCAGGCCTCTGCCTTATATTGGGAGCCCTGGTACTGGCCCTGCAGCAGTCTTTGATCATGGTCTTTGACAAGGAGCCCTGCCATGACTCTGAACTCCTGGATGCACCAGTGCTGCACCCAAAAGAGCACACCTTCTCCCCTTACTGCCATTGTGCCTGCAAGGGGAAGCTACAACCAGTTATGAGATGTATTCCCACCTCTTGAGTTTAAGTAGGGCTGATTTCCCACACTTTTCCAAGATTGGACAGTTTTGACAAGGCTAGGCTATGGTCAAACCTGCTTACCTATGGTTGGCATTATTTAAAGGGGTATAACACTGAGCACATTGAGTTAGCTGGCCTACACATTGCTTACACCTCCTAAGCTGGCCTGTGCAATGCTTAGCGTTGCTTACATTAGACTTTGCATTATAATTCCTTTTTGACATTGAGTTATTCTTCATTACACCTTATATGTATGCGTGGTATCCATGATTCATGTGGACGTACACTGTATGAGGTCCTTGTGTTTTATTAGGGACTTCAACACTCTATTACAATTACACCTGACTTCTGGGCTTACTGCTTTACTCCACTTTACATATTTATGTTATGTAGTGGGTTAAGGCACATATGTCTGTATACTGATTCCTTTCACAGTTTCTGTTTGGTTTTACTATGGTGAAGACTTGTTTGGTGATGCCTCAATCTTCTGAATGTCTGTGATGGCTTGGTGGTTAACTACTGTCACTGTGGTGTATAGGGTCATGGGTTCGAGACCTGAATGGCTGTTTATTTTGTTGATGGACAGAACAAGGGCCATTGGATACAGAGTGATTAAGGCACTTTTGAGCATTTGTAAGCAGGCTTGCGTGGGTTGACATGAGGGTAAGCAATGTCTGGTTACACATGCTTACAGAGAGTTAGCTTCAGAATTGCTTAAACTGTGTGTGCATTGCTTACCCCTACGCAAACAGGCTTAAACCCGCTTAATAGTGCTTAAATATGCTTACTACTGCCTATTGGTGCTTATACCTGCTTACTAGTACTTTATTCATTATGACACTGACACCTCACACATGCATTTACTGCAGTATTCCAGTTCATAAATATATGTTATTTAGTGGGTTATGCAACAAAAATATTAGTCATAACGTGCTTTCCCATGGAAAATGGAATGTGCTGCAGTGAGACTCAAACCGAGAATGCCTGCTGTAAGGTGGATGCACTGCCCAATACACTATTGCTATGCTGTTTCATTTGCATATATCTTCCTTGTTATCCTCTTCAGCCATTTAAGCTGCATTATCCATAGCTAAGCGATGGGCACACCCGCACACCTACGGTTAGCTTTAATCAGATTTTTTTAAAAATAACACAGGTTTGTTCATTTTATTTCTGTATACTTTTGATGTAGTACATGAGGAGGACTGTTGGTGGGGATATGCGGACACCTATGAGTGGTCTCACTCATTTCTTACCCCTCTCTGCTATTCTTCATTGCGGAGGCGTGTATATTCTGAGTGGTCTGCTCTCAGACATCTCCCCTGCACTCTTACACGCTCCGTGTAAGATTAGGAGCTCAAGCAGCGCACCTCATTACTATGCATGGCGCGCTGCTGTCCTGCTCCTAAACGGCTGCCTCCATGCAGGACTAAGCTAGTCCTGCGTGGAGGAATAGGAAATCCGGGATGGAGTCTCTTCTATGCAGCAGGATTGAGAAAATGTTGTTACAGTGTTATAAAACTGAAGAAAATACAGCAAATATGTTTACTGCTATGTTGCCTTGGTAATGAAGGAATAACCCATCAGATCATGTAGTGGCATCTTAAATGAAATGGAGATTTAAAACTAGGAATATTAAAAAATATATAAATAAACCTTTTCACTTAAGTTCTACCTCTTGTTGTCTCTTATCAGCATTTGTCTAATTTGATTTGTTTATTTTTTTAATTGAATTAGCATATTTAAAAAAAAATGACCACATTCTCTTAGGACAGTGTGTTAGTATTAGCCCAGTAACTGTGTATATCATCATGCAATGCATTAGTATTTTTGATAATCAGCTTCTCCACATAAAGATCATCTCAGAAAATCTGCAAACAATGTTATTTTCAAAGAGTTCAAATTGCAGTCTTATGATAAAGCAAAAACTTCGACATTTTAAAAATAAGGCAATAAAATGTCAAATGCATTAGCACGCATATTCTTTAAACTGTAGGAACTGAGATATGAAACAAAAAAGCAATTAAGGTGCCCCTGGAGAGATAAATTGGAAAAGTAAGAGTACTCTGATTGGCAAGGCTGAAACAGTCAAATAGTTATTATGGAAGAAATGCAAATGGCAGAAATCAGTTACAAAAAAAAAAAAAAAAAATTGAAAAAAATCTTTGCATTTATCTCTAGTAAAAATGATAGCTCACTGTAAATTACAGTTTAATATAATATTCAAGTTAAAGCTTATTTCATAATTATGAAGGGTGGCAATTCCTTTTAGATTGTGCATGCAGTTATATAATGTTTACTGAAATATATTTGTCCATCACTGTTGAAACAATATATTTCTTTCTAATTTTGCAGTAATAGCACAGGGACAGGACTGAAGTGCAATTGCAGCTCTGGTTTTAGTTCTACACTATATTTTTAGGCTACTTTCTAACTTATTTTTATAATACACAGGGAGACAGCATCAGATTATAAAACCAATGATAACTTAAACTCTTTCTCACTTCTTCTTTGTGAGGAAGCTATATTTAGAGAAAAAGGGCATTATTGTTAAAATAAGGTAGAATCCCATAGGAATGTAATTTGTGCTAGATGCAAAACATGTGGTAGGTATATTAAAACTAAATCAGTTTATATCCCATTTTTAGGACTGAGTAACACTACCGGTGGCATTCATAGTCTTGGGTTGTGTATATGTATAGTGGTTATTGGCAAAAAGCACCTCTACACCTATATACAAATGCAGTAAGCACAGGTTATTCGTCCTAAGGAAATGGATACGCATTTTAATAAGCATGCCTACTTATGGCAAAAGAGTAAAGACATGAAGATAAGTGTTCAGTATATGCAAAGGATGCACAAAAAAATAAATAAATAAAGAGAAAGAGAAAGGGTTTAGTATGTTTTATATAGGAGTATTTTTACGTGTACACCCTGTTGTTTTTTTAAAGAGTGGAAAGGGGAAGAGAGCAAAGACTGAAAAAGGGGAGATACAACAAAGAAGGAAGCACAGAAGGAGCACATCAAGAGGGTTGTGCTGGAGGAGGTGGCAGAGGAGGGGTATTATGTATCTGCTGGAGGATAGACACACCTAAGTTTTCATTTTTTTAATATAAGAGGGTAGTGTGGATGGGAAGCAGGTAAAAGGGTGTAAGAAAGAGGATAAGAGAAAGAACAGGTGACAGGGAGTACAGTCCAATAAAAGTCCCAGGTCTACAGGGCCACAAACATTTCTAAAGAGAGAGGGTGTTGCAAAATGACAGACCTTAATGGTGAATGAGCAGAGGCCTGAGGTGATGTGGTGGCAAGCACTAAATGGTAGAGCAATTCTTGCAAGTGCCAGATGCCTATAGGACCAGTAATACCACCCCAATCCTGAGAGGAAATCCCTTGATGAGCAGTGGATGAAAGTTCCCTAATATGGGAGTCATGCAGTTGGACTGCTCTTGGAGAATTTGAATCTGAAAAAAAAAATGAACAACTGAACAGAAATGGAAGAAAAAAATAAAGAATAATAAGGGATTGCATAATTAAAGCAAGAAAGAGAGTGGGGAAAGAAGAAGAAGAAATACACACAATAAATTTGTACATTATGTCACCCATTGTTTCATTTATTATTATCAATCAATTTAATTTTTATTAAATATTTACTGAATTAAAACAAAATGCATGGGAAATGCTTATGTATACATGAGAACAATGATATGAGAAATGGTTATGCATACATGGGACAATACATGTATTGCTATCAAGTCTTAACGTAGTATATATTTGCACTCTACTGATAGTAATATATAAAATGATAATACATTTTTATCTTTGTGTCTAATATGCATTTGGATGCAATATTGCATTGAAAGCACTTTAGGACTTCAAATACCATCTTTTGTAAATATTACTTGCAGTTATTTATGTGTATAATAATGAAATCTGTTAAAGACAAAACAATTCATTTACAACATGACATATCTTTCAGATTTGGTTGCAATAGTGGACTGAAATCATTTTAAGCCTTCAACTACCACCCTGTATAAATACCTGTAGTTATACAGATAGTAATGAAATTGATTAACTGTTGTACAAGGGGCAAACTTGAATGCAGATAACGAGGTTAATGGAAGAGCGAGTGCGGATATCAATGAGCAAAAAGAGAATACTTTTTTATTGACTATGCGGTTTAAATTACAACGACCTGTTCAGATAAAGCAATGGCCGAGGGGGATGGAGCAGAAGTCGGAATACAGTAGGAGCAAGAGGAGCTTTCAAGTCAGCAACACAGAACAAGGTAGGACCTGTTACAGTGAGCAAGAAAACATTAACAACATGATTTTTGTGGACAATAATATAGTTAATTTGTCTAGTTATGTATTCAATGAAACTGAAATCAATGTTTTGTGTAAAGGTATGTCATTTATACCTTCATGCCAAGTTAGTATTACTGAGCTTTTGACTGAATTACATTTGTTTACAAGAAATATTGATTTAAAACTTATGTACAAAAATGATTGTGATAATGAAAATAATGTATTTAAGAGATCTAGTACATTTGTGCAGATTAGTACACCAGCTGTTAAAGCTTTTTATACAATGTGTGAACAAAAGATTTATGACCTGTATTTTAAACAAAGTGGAAATTGTAATTATTTTAATATGGGTTTAAATGAGTTTGAAGTTATGTGGAATCTTGTGAAAAATGAAAGTTTTGTTATAAAACAGTTAGAAAAGGGTGGAAAAATAGTTTTACTGGATGTTGGAAAGTATGATGAACTTATGTTTGATTTATTAATGCAGGATGTTGCCTTTAAGAATGTTGATAGGTCTTTTACTCTTAACATTATCACTAAAGTGAAAACATTTTTTTATGACCTATTGATGGATGGGTGAATTATACTAGATGTTTATAACTACTTATATATGTCAGATCCAGTAATACCCATGATTTACGGGTTACCCAAGATTCATAAAAATCTTTATAAACCCCCTATGAGACCAGTTGTCTTGGGAAGTAAATGGGTTATTGCTGCTTTATCGAAATATCTGGAACAACAACTTGCACTCTTATTATCCCATAGTATGAGCTTCATTAAAGATATGAATGAATTTTTGAAGAGTTTAAAGGCATGGTCTGATGTCCATATAGCCAAAGGGAATCTAATGGTAACCATGGACATCAGATCTTTGTTCACAGTGATACCCAATGATTTTAGGCTAGAAGCACTTAGTGAATTTTTATATAGCCATACCTCCTTTACAAATAGTAAGGTTGAACTTTTATGTCTCATGATGGATATAGTTTTAAGTAACAGTGTGTTTATGTATAATGATTATTATTTTCATCAATGCTCAGGGGTTGCTATGGGCACCCCTGCTGCCAATTCCTATGCAAATTTGGTATTGTCTATATGGGAAAAGAATGCAATTTACAATTCTGATGGCACACATAGAAATGAACATCTACTTTTCTTTAAAAGATTTGCAGATGATGTGTTTTTATTGTGGCGTAGGCATGATGCAAACTTAGATATTTTGTACAATATCTGCATACAACTACCAATTTTTTGAAGTTTGATGTGAAGTCTTCATATGAACGTATTAATTTTCTAGATGTGGAAATTTTGATTAATAATGACAATTTTGACACTAGAATTTATAAAAAGGCTGTACAAGCCACAAAATATGTTAATTTTAAATGTATATATCTGAGACACATGTATAAGGGTGTAATAAAAAGTCACATCATGAGGGCAAGTCACCTTAATATAAATGAGGAGACTTTTGTGAAAGAAATGGATACTATGGCTAGTGATTTTAAGAGTAGGGGTAATACTGATGTGATTATTAATACCGCAAAAACGTTAGTTATTGATGAGAGACAACATTCAGCAAGACCCTACATGTGTGCTTCTGGAACATCTCAGAATTTGGAAGCAAATAGTGGCTTAATGTCCTACAGAATGGGATATCTATTAAAATATAACAATTACACCAATATGATTAAACAAATTATTGATAAGAACTGGACTATTTTGTGGTCTAATCCTGATGTTAGTTCTATTGTTGATGAGAAACCCAAGTTTATCTATAAAAAAGAGAATAATTTGAAACAGATTCTATGCAGTAAAGATGTAAGGAGAGTATATAAGGGAAGTAATACATTTAATAGATTAGGTACCATTCCCTGCTATAATTGTGATCATTGTAGTGAGATTAATATGGATAATAAGTTCATACATCCTATTACCAAAAAAGAGTTTACAATTAGGGCTTCTGGTACATGGCATACTGATAACCTTGTGTATATTGCAAATTGCACAGAATGTGACAGTTTCTACATAGGTAAAACCAACATCAAACTAAAAGAAAGAATAGGGGCACATTTGTCTGAGGTACATAGATGTATAGACACTAATGCACTCTACAAATACATATATGAGAAAGGCAGCTCACATAAGCTTAAATTTAGGATTTTACAGAATATTTATGGGAATAAACAAGGTGGAGATATTGTTAATGCTACTGAAACTGCTGAGTATAAATGGAACAATTATTTTAGGTCTCATATGCCACCATGTCTAAACTCTGCTAATAGTATTAAACCAGATTTGAAAGCTAAATGTAATATATTATAAATTTTAAAGCCTATAGTTTTAATGTAAAATGCTTTGTCTGATGTCATTGTCACATGTATGGAATGCTTTTGTTTATTGGCTGGCCTAGTATTTAAAAATGGAATTTTTTATGGTGTGTTTGTGCATTGAAGAAGAGTTTGCGACTCAAAAGCTTTGCTGTTTTACCATTAAAGTGTGTGGACATTGAGATAGTGGTCTTCTTTTTTATATTTGAATTTAATAAGGCCTGCACAGTCTTTTTTTACCATGTAGGCATTGTGGCACACTGCTTACATGAAAGTAAGCAGGTTTGCGATCCAGTAAGCACTGCTGAGCAGCGGGCATGAGCGTGCCAACACAGGAAGTTCTGTGGCATGCAAATCACTTCATAAAGAGATGAATCTCATGCAAATGAGGCAAGTAGAGTGATCCAGCAAGCAGATAGACAGCCCTGCAGACCCCATGTTGGTGTCCATATTGTGGAAAAATTCTGTGTAAAGGATTTGAGGAAGACAACAGGGGCTGTAAAAACGCAGGTAGATGGACAGGCATGGCATAGCATATACAGATATCAGCAAAACTATCCACCGTGTGCCCAAAAAATGTAAGGGAAATAATTTAAAACAATTTTATTTTTATTAATGATCTGGGTATGTCTGCACTGAGTGATGCAGTACACAAGCATGTTTTTATGAAAAAAAAGAGTGGAAAAACACATTTAATAGTATGTGACAGAAATGTATTATAGAACCCTGCATGGAGTATCTGTAATGGTGGAATGGTGCTGTTGCTAATGAGGCAGGGCCTGGAACCATGTTGTTTGCAGGTTGTATGCACAGATCCCTATGCAAATGAGGTGGGGTTACTGAATAGCACAAATGGGTATCCGTGTCTGAATATCCCATCTGTGTAGGCACCGTGTAGGCACAGAACCATGTTGGTGTCCACAGAAGAGGTAGCTAATATCAAGAGGGGATGTTCCTGAGGACTTGTAAGCTTATTGGAGCTCAACTGACCCTGTTTGTGAGGTGCCCCACTGTGCTCAGCAGTGGGGTGTGTACAGTGGCTGCTAAGCTTTTTTTACCTTCACAGTGCTTGTTTTTGCATGTTTGTGCAATGCGCCGCCATGCTGAGCATGACCTTTCAGGGAGGCGTGTACAGTGATGGCTGAGCTTTGCTTACCTTTGCAGCACTTGTTTCTGCATGTTTGTATGGAGTGCCACTGTGCTGAGTGTATCCAAAAGCCAATGATATATTAATTACTGATGATCCCTGTTTCATTTAAACTAGAGCCATTAAATCTTGTTAATGATGTGTCTGGCAGGTAGAATGCATCATAGGTAGCCAATCACACAGTCAACACCTACAGTAGAGCACTATAAAGTATACATATATCCTATATTCTGATTTTTCACCGATACTCTGCACCATTAGAGTACAGTCTTGGGAATTTTAACTGAAAGAATGCTAGGGGCTGCTGCAGATCTGCTACATCTGTATGTGCTAGATGCTGAAGTCAGTGCAACTGCTCATGCCTAGGCAGAGAAGGAGAAGAGTGTTCAGGCTTAGGGTAACCTTCCAGGAACTATATGAGCTGGAGATTGTAGAGAGATACAGGGTGGACAGGGGCATGCTACAAGAACTCACTGAGCTCTGCCACCCTCAACTCAGACCCAGAGCCAATAGAGGGAAACCCATGCCAGTGGAAACAAAGGTATGTGTTGCCCTTAGGTTAATAGCCACAGGTACCTTCCAAAGACCAACTGGGGACATAATGAGGGTCTCACAGGCACCAATATCCAGAATACTCCACCAGTTCCTGGATGCCATGCTACCACATGCCAGTGAGCACATTTATTTTCCCCACACCCGTGAGGTGAGGGCCAACAATATGCAACACTTCTACCATGTAGTACACTGCCATGAGGTACTGGCTGCCATAGATTGAACTCATACACATCAGGGCACCACCCAGTGAGGAGGGTGGAATCTACATCAACCGCAAGGGGTACCACTCCATCAACTGCCCAGTCATGTGAATTGCCCAGGGCATTATCATGAATGCGTATGCTGGCAGCCCTGCCAGTCATCACAACTCCCATATCTGGCATGCATCACAGCTGTGCCAGATGTTTGCTAGGGGGGACATCCCACATGGCCATTTACTGGGGGATGCTGGCTACGCTGTGGAACCATGGATGATGACACCCAACAGAAATGCACATACATACCCACCAAAGAATACCATAATGAGGCACATGCACAAGCTTGGAACATCATAGAGCATGTGTTTGGGCTGTTGAAGTCACAGTTCCCATGCCTTGATATATCTGGTGGAGCCCTGCAGTACTATCCACACATATGTTCACAGTATGTGCCATGCTATACAATATGAACCTGTGGAAACAGCTGCAGCATGATCATCAAAGATAAGGGATACACAGCCCCCCAACAATGCCTAGGTCCCCACAACCACACTTACAAGAGGACTCAGAGGAGGAGCCCCCCTCATCATGTTCCTGTAGGCAGATGTAGGCATGCCCAGTACGCCCTGGCATTGGCTAAGGGACAACACATAGCACATTCACTGACAACTAGGTCCCTAGGGACTGACACCTTATTCCTACTCACATACATATATTAAAATAGTTGATGCCAAGCAACCCACACAACCTGTAGCTAACCAGGTATTGGTTTTGTACTGCTTACATCACACACAGTCAGCCCTGAACTACAGGTCTCTCAACTGCTGCATTCATAAGGTAAGTCTCTAAGATACACACCAATTGTAAGTATTGCTATAACGTAACATTTGTATGGATCTGCTGTTATGCAAGGAAATGTAGAGGGCTAATTGGACAGATGTAACATCCACATGGGACTACAAATACCCAATATAATAGTATGTGTTCCTTAACAATCGCGAGGTCTCATGGTTGGAATATTCACTACATCAGTCAAGGGAGATGTTAAACAGTGGGCTCTCATAATATTTGGAGTACTCTGTATCCCAGCATATCATGTGCCATTGTCCCCAACCCCCAACACAGCAGTGTACCCATACAACTGCTTTAACAGAAAGTCACCTATGGTATATCAGTGGACCAGGCAATCTCAGGGCTGTAAGACAGATATTGCTCACACCATTGTATGTCTCTCCTCACGCAGGATAACGATGTACATATTTATGCTTTTGACTGTGTGATGAATGACTCCTCTCTGTCTGATGACCTGAGTGGCTCAGTGGACTAGGGAAGCTAGCATGGGTAATGGTGTTGATGGTGCTAATCTGGAATTACTCACATCTTTTGCATGTGAGGTAGTACAATGTTGGTGTTTTCACAGACTGTCATACCTCTTACTGCAAGAAATCAGGACAAAGCCAGTAAGATTGGAGGGGGGGGGGGCAAAGGCCCAAACATAGGGTCAGATTTCAAATAGTGTCCCTATAAACCTAGAAAGTCACTGAAAATAAAGGTGTTGCATTATTACATAAGTTCTGAATGGTATAACTCTGAAACACAAATATTTGTCTGTATGTTGTATAATGAAATGAACTCAATATTCAATACTCCAGCAGAAGACCACAAATGGTTGAGGAACAGACCAAACATATGTGGCAAAACTCTGCACAATCTGTGGAAATCAGGACAGTTGAGAGGTATGCAGAATGTCATTCTGTTTGAGGTGTAATATTACCAACCACAGTTACAGATTAAGTACAGCACACATCAGGGGAATGCTGTTGACAGTTTGAGTGAAGTGCAGTACCGCAGAAACAGGGGTGGATATTAATGTTTGTAACATACAAAATCCCAGACTGGAGTACAGGTAGATGTGTATAGGAGTCACCTTATTAGTACTGACAGTCCCACTGAGCATGCCCATACACTTACTTAAAATGAGCACAATTCTGTCGCCCCTGCATCAAAATGACCTGTTATGTATAACTATCTTTACAGACAGATATATGTATACATATCTGTCTGTCACTATCTCTTTCTCACATGCATAGTATAACTATTGCTATGTAGTGTCAAATAAATATGTACTGATATATATAGCTATATATATTTAAATGATACATACAACCCCCCATATATCTACATAACACATAAACATATCATACACACACAGCTACAGTTATATATGCATCCATATTATACACAAAAATATGTGTGTGGATGTCTGTATTTGCCAACATACTCTAATAATGGTGAGTAAATCTCCTCTATCATACAGCCATACTGTTGCTCAAAGGATCTAAGCTAAGGGTGCAGTACTACACATTCCACTTACCCATGGACCCCTGTGCCTGCTGGATGTCAGCATGTAGACAGACACAGGAGAGCAGGTGCTGTAATGTACAATGTTATCAATGCATGTATGGACAGGGCAACTTGTCCTGCCCCACAGGTATGCCTATGTAACTGCAAGCAGCCATATATGACCATACTGGTAACTGTACAAACATAGCTAGGATAATTAGTTATCCCACTGCTAGGATACTAACTGCAGATAACAGTATGAAGCAAAACCACACTGCAGGCCACAGATGCTGGTCAACACAGGCATAGTTTGTGTAAAGCACAAGTACTGTGCCTGCAATCACACACAAAACAGACTTAACTTGTGGCATGTGTGATAAGAACTGTGATCTATAGTGCATAAGTCTAGCTAGGTAGGGGTTCTAATCTCACTCCAGCCTACTTGCTGAGTGACTGTGTCAGAGTGTATGTGTGTGTATGTATATATATATATATATATATATATATATATATATATATATATATATATATATATATATATATATATATATATATATATATATATATATATATATATATATATATATATATATATATATATATATATATATATATATATATATATATATATATATATATATATTACATACATATATATATATATTACATATATATATATATATATATATATATATATATATATATATATAGATAGATAGATATATCCATGCTAATGAATGAACAGACCCTCATGGACTATCCACCTGCAATGGATATATAATTTTTGGCCCCATAACTTGCTGCTAGTTTCCACACTGCCCTCTTCTACAAGGCCTGATGATGTCAGCCACCTTAGTGCTACCAGCTGACAGTATCATATCAGATGTAAGCCGTGGCGCATGCAATAATTGCCATGATCTATAGTGTATAAAACTAGAGAGATAGAGGTTCTAATCTCACTCCAGCCCACTTGGTCCATGTGTATATATCCATATGCCATAATCTTCGTAGCCTAGACATATATAGGGTTCTGCAGTGTTTTATTTGTAGCAGGTGATGTGCCCCCCCAAAGGGCTGACCACAATAAGTCCTGCATATGTCTCCAAGTATAATATGTCCTAAAATGATAGCACTAGCAGACATGAGGTGTGTTGCGTGCACCATGTTCTGTGATCTATAGTATGTACCCTTACATAGATAAGTGTGCACACCTAGATATAGCCAACCTGCACTACATGTGTGCCTTGTCATATCCTGTATGCACTGATTGGAAGGGATGCTAGCCTCAATCTTGCCATGTGTTTGTGTGAGCCTTTTAGATAATTTTATAACATGTTATAGAATCATGGGTTGTATGGATTGAACACAGAGGGTACTGTAGCCTTCAGCTGTCACTGGTCAGAAAGATGTGGATGCATTCACTGTTGTACAATCAATATTGACAGGTTTGGGATGTACATCCCAGAGGTTTGGGATGCACACCCCAGACTGGTACTGGTATACTAAATGTGGCAGTCATCACAGCTATCATTGTGTGCAATGGCACCCTTGCCATATCACTACACAGGCATATTGTACAGCTGTAGCAACTACACAGGTTCTAAGGTACACCAATACACATTGTAGAGAACATGTGCTATGGCGTCTATGTCAGGACCATACATGTGTAGTCTATCTCCGAAATGCTTCGGAAGGGATGTGTATGGCTCCATACAGGGAGTTGTCAGTTCCTACTGTGTACCTCCTGTGTATCAGTGACAGGGCTAACACATGTGTCACCTGTGCTACACACCAACAACATCAGTGTGGTATGCATAGTAAATGCCGGTGAGACAGGTATGTAACACAGGCAGTACAGCCTACATGAAACAGGCCCCCCATGCATGTCATGCACACATCTGCTGTAACACACATTATGTGCAGATTACACATTGGGATACAGAACACAACAATCATAACTTTTGCCAGGCAACTGTTGGTACTGGACACAGGATATATGTAGATGTGTCATCTTCATCAAAACTCTGGTGGTACTTATGAAGGGTAGCAGACCTTCTCACAGATTAGGGATGCATTAGTATGCTGAATGCCAACATTGTCCTTGTTAGCCTGTTATACACATATGAACTTATGGAGCCATGCAGTTATAGTGCTATACCTTGCTGACAACATATGTCTGCTGTGCTGACATGCCATCCTGTGCTGCTATATTTCTGCTGTGTATCCATAGGTTATCCCAACAGACCACTGTAATAGAAACATAAACAGGCTTGTGACACACCTATCATTGTGTAACTATGGATCCAGTTCAGCAACATACAACATAAGGACAACATAAGATACACAAATGCAGGCGACATATATGTGACAAATGCCAGAATATAGTACCTCTCATTAACCACTAAAAGTGGCATGGTGAACCAACACTGCATTACACAAGTATGTGTTAAGTAATATAGTCACCCTGTGCATCAGACACATAGCTGCATTTCCCTGCATTAATGTCAAGGATGACATGGATGTGGCACAGTTATCATCAGTTGCACAGGGTGTTGTGTGGGGATGCAGGAGGCGTAGGCTGGCCCAAATGGTAGACAGCATGTGTATGAGTCAGGGGGGAGCATGTAAGATAGACCATGGAGAGGTGCTGTGTGTGTCTGTAGGTGACCTGCATATGACAGTGGTGTAACAGCGTGTGTATGTACACAGTTATATTCAGTGCTAGCCCTACACATATTTATGTTGGACAGCTGTGGACCATACATGGTAGAGTTGATAGTTCACCTTCTCCAGCCCCGAACACGTGAACTGGCTGCACCTGGAGTTGCACTGGGACCTCCATGCCCAAGGGCAGAAGCAGTGCTAGTACCTGACCTTGACTGTTGTTTGCTGGGACTGTGTTCCCCATGGTACCACCCAGAACCACGAGCCCATGGCCTGCTGTGTCATGGTGTGGACAGCACACTCCCCTCTGTAGCACTGGATGTACTGTCACTAAGGGACTGTGAGTGTGCATGGCCATGTGGACTCTCAGTAGATGGTGTTGCCGACCTACATGCATGGGTCTGACACTCAACTCCAACCACACATTCCAGCACAGACAATGTGCGGTCCAAGACAGACACTGTCTCAGCCCACTGTCTGTCCACTGCAGTAGTTGACCAATCCGGGATGTCCCCAATGTGGTAGAGGCTGTCATGGATGTCAGACTGTGTGGCAACCATAACCCTAAGCATATGCCTGGTGTATTAGTGTGATAGTGATCTATTAATTGCTGTCTTCACAATAATGTAATTGAAATGCATCACAACACTAGATTTTAGACGTGTCCAACCTGCGGCCCACGGGCCGCATGCGGCCCTCAGAGCTCTTCCATGCGGCCCTCAACCTCTAACTGCAACATCGATGTACACATGCCCCAAAACACTTTTTTTGTTTTGTGTTTTTCGCTCCTGTGACCTGTAACGCTAATGTCGGTGTGCGCATGTGCCAAAGCACCATTCTAGTTTTGTTTTTGAGCCAAAAAAGGGTCAGTGTGTTTACGCCATCATTTTGCGCCGAATAATCTGTGTGTGTGTGTGTGTGTGTGTGTGTGTGTGTGTGTGTGTGTGTGTGTGTGTGTGTGTGTGTGTGTGTGTGTGTGTGTGTGTGTGTGTGTGTGTGTGTGTGTGTGTGTGTGTGTGTGTGTGTGTGTGTGTGTGTGTGTGTTCTCGCTGAAGAGGGACTCATGTATGGATTTGCTGCTGTTGCCTTTGAAAGGGACAGCAATTACCTGTGTTAATAGGTAAGTACGGAGTGAGTGAGTGCATGCATGAAAGCAGAATTGTGTGCATGAAAGTAGAAGAAGAGTGAGTGTGTGTGTGTGTGTGTGCGTGTGTGTGTGTGTGTGTGTGTGTGTGTGTGTGTGTGTGTGTGTGTGTGTGTGTGTGTGTGTATGTATGTGTGTATATGTGTGCATGACAGAGAGAGGTGCATGCAGAAAGAGGCTAACAATGATCAGTCTACCTACTGAACACAAACAAGTTAGCTCACAAATATATCATACATTAAAAGTACACTTTCATTAAATTGTGGCTTTCCTGACAGGGAGAGTGTTGTATTGAACATGAACTCATACCTCTTAACTGTATGGATTTTCAAAGAATGTCTGAATTTTTGCCTCATCTTCCAATTTATGTCTTTTGCTTAGGAAATAAAAGTAGTCATCCAAGGTAATGCAGTTCCAGGGAGTAAGAATGAGACAGCAGCCTAGGGTTAATGGGTCAGTAGTGGACTGACTATGTAGGACTGCAGCATATAAAGTTGTATTGTTTTTTCAGATAACCAAAATAGCACCTAGTACTGTTTTTTCATTGGTGGGTTTTAAGCAGTGATAGATTGGACAACAGTAAGCATAGCTTTGGTGGATCATCAATACTGCCAAATCAAGTGGGCACAATGTCATTTTTTTTAATGTTGGGGATTTTAGTGTGTATGTGTGTGCTTATTTGTTGGGAGTGCTGCAACATTCGATGATTATTAAAGACAGAGACTTACGGACTGTGGAGAATATGTTTCTTTGTTTCAAAACCTAATACTTGGGTACGCAGCTTCTTGCCATTTACAGTGGATGGATATTTACATTTAATGGACAATGTATTAGCGTGGGCTTGTGGGGTTCTGATGGATGCCAAGTCTAGACAGCCAATGTCTTGTAAAGTGACCTGGAAATGGATATTGGGATGTTACTGAAAAAATATAGTTAGTGGGCTTAGAAATATAGTTTAATAAACAAAGTGTACTTTCAGTTTACAGGCCATAATTTAATTTATTTCAGGTAGTCCAGATACTGGTAGATTGTATACCATTAGACTTAATTACGGAGAGCTATCATTCTGGGGAAACAAGCAGCCCTAGTTTCAGTGAAAGCTCTGTGGTTGCTTGCAGGTTTATATGTTAGTACTAAGCTAACTGCCCTTGCGAGCCATTTTAAGCTTAGCCAATTATCCCTTGTGAGACTCAAACCCTGCACCTTGTGTTTGTAAGACAAACACCTTAACCATTAGGCCACCCTCCCTAGGAAGTTGCAGGATGTTGATGCAATGTGTTTTATTTATTATTTTTAATGCATTTGTCATTTCAAAGCATGGTTTTCTTTGATGCAAAAAAAGGCATGACTGAATGAGCCATATAATGTTTGACAATGATGGGATTGAAAGATTATAAGTGATGTATAATGTTTGCAGCTCCAGTTGTTTCAATGGTGTCTGTGATGCATAACTATTTTTGGGCCCGTGTCCCACTTTTATTTTTTGCTTTGTCCACATTTCTTGCTCTAAGGATGAGAGGTATGGTTCCATACTAAATCAGAAATTGTATTTACCTTGGAAGACTTTTAGGCATAATTATGAAAAACAGAGCCTTTTTAATATCTCTGCTTATTTCCAATATAAACTGCCATGTAACCTTGCAAATAACCTTCTTATTAAGCTACTTTACTTCTTTTGGAATTGACAGGTATGAATCATCTGTTCGGACATAAGCATAGAGTGCTAATGTGACTTTGATTTCTTGCAGCAGTTTGTGGTTTACATAATCACAATAACTTTTCTGTGTTTCTGGGAGTGTAATCAATTTAACAGTTTTAAAGATGTTTTCCAAAAATAAATAAATATATAATAAATAAATAATCCTCTCTACACTTTGAGCTATTGACAAAGTCTGGGAATTTGTTTTTTTCAAAAGTGAAGGTCAGCATTACAGCTCAGTAAACTGTCAGTCTGTGAGTAACTTCTGCACAAATTAAAATGTCTGAATGTCAAATGGCTTTAGATTGGAGGGAAGTTTATTTTTATTTATTTAATTTTATTTTACATTTGTTTACTGGGAAAGTTCGACTGGACACAGGTCCATTTTCAGCGGAGGCCCGGGGAGAAAAGCTCCAAAAATAACATAAAACAATATAATACAATACATGAGACAGAGAGACAGCAAATTATGGATGTAGTACTCACACAATATGGCAGAGATTACATCTCGTAACAGTGAGAATCACTGAGGTACAGAATAAACTTAAAAATATATTTTTTACAGTTATAATTACAGCAAGGCAAATATCAATGATTTAAGTTTTTAGAAGAAAGCTCTGAAACAATCTTTTGGTATGGATAAACCTAAGGATTGACACAAGTTATATGTTTACATCAGTATGTAGCATTATAGTTTATGGTTTTCTTATTGATTTACTTTTTGCCGAGCAGTTGTTTGTTGATTTATTGATGGTCCTTTTGGTGGTGGGAAATTACATGGATGAATCCATCTCTATTATGATTTTTTTTTCAGATATTTTGACTTCCAGACAATTTCATTCAGTGAGTGGGTGTCATGTGATTATTGTGTGTGTGTGTGTGTGTGTGTGTGTGTGTGTGTGTGTGTGTGTGTGTGTGTGTGTGTGTGTGTGTGTGTGTTTATGTGTGTGTAAGAAAGAGAGAGATTTAATATGTATACTGAATATAATTTTGCAAATGGAATTCTTAGTTAAACATGCCCCTCTTCTTGGGCAACTAGACTTGAGTAACCAATATTAGATCTTAGCCATCCAGCTGGGAAAGGTTAGTATGTGGATTTTCCATCTGGTTTGATGAAGGCTATGCTACTTACCCAAGGACTACATTTATGGCTATCCATCCAGCCATCGTGTTGCTGAACTACATTGTTTGATAATGAGAGGAGCTTTTTACAGAAGTTGAAGGTTTTTATGTCAAGAACCTGTCCATAAAAAAGTGGCTTGTTTATGTTGCAGTGAAGGCTGTTGTCTTTGTAGTGAGCGTTTTAAGTGCAACCAGTATTTCTGATGTAGAGGAAGTTTCTTAAGGCAGGATCTTTCTTAGCCTGGAAAGCAAGCCAATGATGAAATTTATAGGGAACAGTGAGAGACAGAGGAAAGCAAGAAGCTTTTTAGTATGTTTGGATAACTAAGTGAACTTAGTCCTTTAACCTTTTTTTGTCAGAAATGGTTGTAGTCTTTGTTTTGGCAGGGTGTTTTGCTGAGGCACATGCCAAAAGGGGCATTGCACTCAATAATGGCTCTTGTAAAGGATGAATACAGGGATGTTATGACCTCCTTATCCCTGGATGAGATACCCTTACTAATGAAGTGGGCCATGTAAAAAGCTTTCCTTACAATGGAGACAACGTGGTGGTCAAAAGTCAGGTTTGTATCAACCGGGGTGCCCAAGTACCATATGACTGTGTGGTTACAACATTGTTATTAATATGATAATTTGTGGGGGCATCACTCTCCTCAAAGGGGATGATGATACATTTTTTGTCATTTAGCTTGAGGCCATATTTCTGGCACCAGTTATTTGTTTGGGTGAGACCCCCTTGTAGCTTATTCAGAATTGTTTTATTAATTCAGTAATGTGAATTCTTTACTTTATTGCAAATTTGTTGGCTTATTTTTGTGGATTATAATATTGTAGGACTGCTGATGTTGACATTTTACGTAGTTGGACTGCTGGAATGTTTTCCCAGTGAGAAATGCTAGTGCTGTAGTGAATATCTGTTTATTTGAAAAAAAAAAAAAAAAAACACACACACACACACGTATATATATATATATATATATATATATATATATATATATATATTAACTAAGATGTTAGAGTTAACTGTTAGATTAGAGAATTAGAATTAGAATTTTAAGGCAAATATTAGGCATTTATTACATTTATTCATTGTTCAAATGCACCTACAGTACAGCCAGGAGGTCGACTGTGGTCTTCCGGAGCAACGAAAGAGTTAACTATATGATATATTTTATATGCGGCCCCAACATCATTTCTGTTCACTCAATGTGGCCCCAGCAAGCCAAAAGGTTGGACACCCCTGTGCGGCTAGACTGTCTGTGGCAAAATGTACTGTATGCAAGTCATTTAAAAGACTGAACTACTGAGTCAGTGCTACAGAAGGTGCACTTGCAAGATATATGTGCACACATACAGGCTGTGACAAACATTGTCTACATCCATCAGTATGAGTCCCAGGTGAACATATATTTTGCCATGAATGCCTTAGCAGGTGACTTTCTACATGTTGCTGATAAAAGGAAAAATGTAACCCCCATTTCAGGCCTCAGTTACTTCCATTATCATGTGTTTGGCTGTCTAGCAGTGTACTATTGTATCAAAAACCAAGGTATACTCCAATTTTTTCCATTACTGTTTATTCCAGTTTGCCCAGTGCTGTGAATTGCACAGATCAGCTGAAACATGCCTAATGAGTGTAAGTAGTAATTACTATGTTTTATTTAAGCCACCTTCTTTAATTAAGAGCTGAGTGGCATGGTGGGTTAATGCAGTGTGATGCGCTTGGGTTTGAAACATGGCAGAGGTGTTTATTTTGTACATGTGACTTACAATATTAAGCACACATATACTCATTATAGCTCTATTTAGCTGAGCTAAGCATAGCTGCATAATGGGGTGCACTTCCCAGCTCAGTGCTAAAAAAATATAAAGAAAAGAATAAAGGGAAATAGAAAAGTGGTGACATGGGGGCAAGAAGGGCAGAAAAATTGAAAGGCAGAGAGGGATGTTCAGGAAGGGTGTAGGAAAGAACCATAATTATCCATTTCTTGTAAAGCAACAACTGTGCACTTTGACAAATTTGAACATGAATTTGGCTTCTCAAACACCAGAGAGAGTGGTGATGTCAACATAGCTGCTTTGTCAAGCCAATTGGACTAAATTACATGTGCCCAGTGGACACGTGTGCAAAATGGAGTGCTATGTATAGGACAATATTTTTTGAGGGGGACGGGTGCCCATTATTTTTTTTAAGGTGAGAGTGAAATGTTGGGGAAGGGACATAGGTATGTGTGGAGGAGGTAAGTTGGGTAGGTGAGGATGCATTTGCAAACAGACAAGACAGCAGACAGGGGCAGTGTGTGACACATGAGGGGGATGAACACCTTTGACGAGGATGGTGTTGTGGAATCTGAGTCCTATGTGTCACCAGACGGCAGCAGTGTGACTCATGTCCCTATCCATGGGACTGGAGTCCATGGGATTGATGGCACTGCTCATTCACTGCCCTGAGGGTGGCTGTGCTGGAGGCTGAGCACAAGGGTGACACTGCCCCACCAGGTTGGCCAGCATGCCCTCAATCCTGCAGGCATTGCTTATAGCCATGGTGGACTATCCTGCACACTAGGACTAGTAGATCATCATGGGTGACCATTCTCCCTCTGCCACCACTCCCAGAGGGGGACTAGGCCCCATCCCCTGGGACAGTGCTTCCCAACACCGCAGATAGTGTAGGGCAGCAGAGGGACCACCACTGGTCTGCGTCGCAGACATGCTGGGATCAGGTGCCACAGCCAGTTGAAGCAAGTTAGGGTGATCAGCCAGAACTACACTACCTTGATGTCCTGTGGTACATGAGGTAAAGCAATATGTTATGGTTAGTAACAACCAAACCGTTGCTAGTATTAAATGGATGGAACATCATATTTATTAATCCCAATACATATTAATGAATAGTATGTGCAACACAACATAATGTAACATAACAGTCCATATGGTAACAGCATGCCAGTGTGAAATAAACCATATGGCCAACAAAACAGTTAGTTTAACAAAATATGTTAATATTAAATCATAATAAAACATAACAATAATCAACCACATTTTCCAAAATATAGTTAGATTAACAAAATATGTTAATATTAAATCATAAAAATACATTACAATAATGAATAAATTAAGATAAGGGGTGGGGAGAGAGAGAGAAAAGCATTCCATTAGTGAGATTGTAGATTATATCCCTGACAACACTGGTCAAACATACTTCTACAGGTGTGTACTGACAGTTGTGATTACAGTGACTACAATTCTCTTATTACCTGTTGCAGCATGTACATACCTCTCAAGCTGATAGCATGAGACAATAAGGGGCAAGCACTAACAAATGCAGGTGCAGAAATATTCAGAATAGTTTAATATAATGTGTACTTATATAACTACCAGGGTGTTCTGTAAATAGATTTGGTAATACATTGCTTTCCATTTAATAATTAATCTGGTAACTATGTAACAGACAGATTAGTCAGTTCTAATTACATTATGAAAATTCATGACACTTGAGGGTCATGTTTGTGTACAGTTATTAAACTAGACAGCCTTTATGGCTTAGTTGGCAGGCATGGGAGTAAAACCTACCAGCTGTGACTGTAGGGGTCATCTGAAAATCCTTTAATAATTGACTGCAGCAGCATATTATGGACAAGCAAGATATACAGGCATACTGGGATTGCACAGTTTTATTTCTGAATCAACAATACTGATGCAAACTTTCTTGCTATTGAGTATAACATTCTGCGAGATCTAAACACAATATCTGCCCATAATATGGGCTAACTCACCCATCACATTTTTGTGTTCCTGGGGAGAGAGAAATTGTGAGCGCTACATGACTGATACTGAAAATGTAATGCTACATAGCACTGAATTCAAACCCAGGACTGTGTGTGGCAAAATGTACAGTGTACAAGGAATTTTATAGACTGAGCTACTGAGGCACTGCTGACTACAGGGTGACTGATACTTGCATAGAGACCACCTGGAAACCTACTATGAAATGTGTAATACAAGTTACAGGATTTTGCTCTAGCATTCTAGCACTGTTACAGTGTTTTACTAGACTGCAGTACCAACAGAATACACATGCATGGTATACAATCATACTGCATATATTATTACAGCTTTATTCCACTTTCAACAATACAGGTGAACACATATTACTGTTATTGGTTTGAAATATCTGTGAAGTCCCCACACACAATATCTAGCCATAGAGTGGGCTACCTCACCCATATACCTTTATTACCTGACATCCGTGGAAGACAGAGCATTATTTGACCAGTACTGACCAAGAGAAAGCATTGAACCATACTATGAGTTGAGCAATACAGTTTGGAACCATTAGATTTACATTCTACAACTATTACACTGTTATGCTTGACTGCTGCAATTTTACCTTACAGACTCACTGCATACAGCTCTTCTGCAATGGTTGTGACAAGACAATTCTGATGTACACCCTTTTCCTTGCTGTCACTGGTATTGTTTCTTGTTTTTATTGAACTACAGTTGTCATTATTCATTTATTCCACTAGAGCTCTATTTCACCTTTATTGCACTACAGCTCTAATTCCAACTTTATTGCACTATAGCATGTATTGTGTATACTGTATTGCAGTTAATGCTTTACTCTTTCTGGTTATTGCACTACGGTTGGCATAATACATCCATAATCACCACATTTACTGTGCAACATGGCCAAGTGCTCGTCATGAGACTTGACATTGCAAGTCCTCTCAGCTGCAGCTGTTGGGAGAGAAGCACACAATTATGCATGCTAGTTTTGCAGACATTCAAATTACATATTGGTAAAACAGAGGAAAAAGTAGATATATACTTGTGGAGCATTCCCTGGCCTCTCTTCTTTAACCCAGGTGTCCAAGGTTCCCCTCTTTCATCTTTTCAGGTCATCATGGTGGTGGCAACACTGCTCACTTGTGCAGGGGATGCCAGTAACACTGGTGAGTTCTCTGGTTAACCAGTCTCAGGCCTCCACCTTACATTCTGAGCCCTGGAAACCACCCTACAGTAACCTATTGTCATGGTTTTTCATAAGGAGCCCTACCATGACCTTGGACTCCTGAATGCCCCACCGTTGCACCCAGAAGTGCACACCTTCTCCAAAACCACCACCCATATCAACAGATGATTGAACTCTAATGGATTCTTCAGAATTCCTGCCTACTGCACTTTATATAGGCTGTTTTCCCGCCCTTACACATCATTGCCCAACATTCAAAAAAGCACAGCATTGCTTAGCAGTGTGCAAACCAGCCAAACAGAGCAAGAAGCTGAGCACCGTGCAAATATTGGTAGCTATTACCATGTTTATGCAGTGCTTAGCAGGTTTGAGCACAGTTGTGGAGTGCGCAGCAGAGCCATATTTTAAAATCGTGTCCATAACATTTGTAGCAAAAATACAGACAACTTATGACTTACATGTATTCGAACCCTGGACCTGCTCCACATATAGCCATAACTCTACCCATTAAACTACATGAATATTAAGAAATCTGGTATACCTTCATCTATACCACTGAACTACCGGTCAGCAGTGCTGAGCACCGTGCTGCACCATGCAATCATGCTAAAACACACCAATAAATAAATAATTAATCACATCTGGTTTCTATTTTTAGATGTCTGGTAGGTGTCTGCCATGTATGTATGAGCTCTGCTCAGCTTAGCTGCACTCCACACAGCTCTGTGCAAATGCCAAATTAAAAAAAAGAAAAAAAACCCACATAAAATCTCATCATGCTTATTAATTACTTCCAGTTTATATATTTAGATGTCTAGCAGGTGCAACTCTCTACATATGAGCACAGCATGGCATTGCTGTGCACCACTCCACACCACTGACACATGCATTTAAAAAAAAAAAAAGCTTCAATATCCATATTACTTGGCTCTCCCTCCACAGCGCACCATCATTAATATGCATGGCGTGCTTCTGAGGGGGGACCATGGCCATGAACATGGACACCTTCCATGTAGGCTCTACACTGAGCCTAAACAGAGTTTATTAAATCCTGCGGAATATCTTTACACAAAGATTTCGCCCTGAATAAGAACTACTTATATGTGCACCCTGAGCAGACACCAATCTGGTTGACAACAGGAAAAATGATACTCCTCCTTAAAACTGAACCTGCAAGCTATCTTAAAAACTATAGATCAATAACTTGCCTTATGGCAAGGGTTTATAGTCATATAGAAGAAAACTCAGTTATGGCAATAGAACAAAAGGGCAACAAAAGAAAGTCACATGTAATAAAGGATAATTTGTTGTCAAATAAAGTCATAATGGAGAATTGTAAAAAGGGGAAGAATCTAGGTATGGTTTGGAAAGATTACAAAAATGGCTCCCCAACCATGTGAAGTAGAGTTCCTCCTTAACCCAATTCAAATGCAATTTGGACAATTGGATGAGAAACCAGAAATTCATCCCTGGTTTGGCACCTATGTCTCTAATGCAAACAGGTAACCTGTAAATGGTTCATCTTCCAGGCCCATGCTTGCACTTATCAAGGCTATCAGAACTTGTCAGAGATTTGGGATGCATAGCTAAGCTTAAAAAGGCTCTTGTGATTGTTAGCCTAGTTAAGTACCTATGAACCTATGAAAAAAAGCTGTTGACAGCATCTCACATTCACAGATAGAGGAGTGCTTACAGATGTATAAGATACACCCTGCATTGATTAATTACATTACAAAATTCAAAAGGGAATATTTCAAGGTGACTCTTTGCCACTGTTGTTCTTTTGTCTTGCCCTTAAACCATTATGCTGCCTGCATAACAGATTAGTTCATGGTCACAGTTTGGTTACCAGATATCAAAGTGTAAAGATTTGTGGATAATTTAAAACTGTATAGTTCATTAGACGAGGAGCTGAAAGAACAACTGAAAGTAACCAAAACTTTCTCAGATTATATAAGAATGTAATTTTGTCTTGATAAATGTGCAGAAATAACATTTAAAGCAAAAAAAAAACTGCAGTACAAAGAAAATATTGGTCTGGGACAGGAATGAGATACTTATTTAACATTTGTTTACTGGGAAAGCCTGACTTGGAATGAAGCCAATTTTCAGTAGAGGCTCAGGAAGAAACACTCCAGACACATGTCTTTGTAGCATGGAAGGAAACTGTTGCACCTGGAGGAAACCCACATGGATGCAGGGAGGATATGCAGAGTCTGCACAGAAGGCAACCCAGCCCAGAATCAAACCGGAGAACCTCTTGCTGTGAGGTGACAATGCAACTGCTGTACCACTGCACCATCCATATATATATAATGTAACTTCAGCAGAAAAACTATATAGATATTTTGGAACTGATAAAACATGAACAAATTCAAATAAAACTCAGTAAGGAATATTTTAGAAGCCTAAAATTAATACTGAAAACAGCCCTGTCATCTAGGAACAAAGTCTAAGTTATAAACCAGTTTGCTCTTCCTGTTCTAACTTACAGTTTTGTGATGCTTGACTGGCCCCCAAAGATATTGGACCCAAAAGGTATTGGAAGAGCTGGACAGGAAATCAGCAAAATGTATCACACTTATCAAATGATATATTAAAAAAACAGTGTATACCGAGATCATATATTTCTTTCTCTGAAGGAGGTATGGGCTTCTGCAAAACTGATTACATGTAGCTCTACAGTCATAGGGCTGTAAACATATCTGCTAACCTCATCAGATTCAAACATAGTGAAAGTTTTGAAACATGAAGATAACAAATCTATGATGATTTCCTTGCTTAGTTTAGCAGAAGCATAGCAGTGTCAAGCGTAAATGGAAACCAAACCAAACCAGAAGCAGACAAAAATCTGGCAGCAACTGAATGTGCCAAAAAAGAAAAAAAAATAGGATATAAGGAGAAGGATCAGATGAGAAGGCAAGGAAAAAGCTGCAAGTACAGAAAGGGTCTGGAACAACCTCATCTTGATCAGGATGTGATGCAGGAATGTTTAATGAGAGGTGAGTTTTAAAACAAAAGCTGAGATTAATATTGGTGGCTCAGGATAATGGACTAGGTACATAATGTTTTACAAAGTCCATTGTGCACGTGGGAGAAACAGACAAATGCAGGTTCTGTAAAACAGAACTGGAAACAGCCACACATCTTCTTGCTGGGTGTGATACACTAATGGCAGACGACCTGCATACTGAAAGGTATAATAATGTGGCAAAATGGTTGCTTTGGGGATTGTGCAAACATTACACTATTGAAGTAGCTGAGAAGCATTGGAAATATGATCCACAAAGCATTATAGAGAATGATGAAGTTTATATCACATGGGATCACCCATTACCAACAGTTAAAAAAAAAAACAGATGCAAGAAAATCAGATGTAGCTGTCCATGAAAAAAAGACAAAAGTATCATTGATTATTGAAATTTCTATACCCGGTGATTACAGTGTCCGACATACAGAGAGACTCAAAGTCACAGCATACCAGGATTTGCAGACAGAAATGAGGGCCATGACGAAGAAGGCTACTCAGAGAGTTTCAACAGTAGTAGGAGTAATGGGTCTCATAAAAAAATTGTAAAGTCTTATTTAGATATGCTGCTCCTACATGTAACTCTGTATGAATTGCAGCAGGAGTCCATTCTGGGCATGTTGTGCATGCTGTGAAGAATACTTTTGGTCAACATCAAAGACTATAACAATACTTATTTCACAAACTTTAATCATACTTTGAATTAGGAATGGGGTCTATTCCTGCCATGGTATTAGAGACCCAAATGTCTTGATGAAAGTAAACCCAGAGCCAGTATTTTCTTTAACACAAGTTATAAGTAGTAGGAGTGCATCTTCCTTCAAATTGTTACACTTTTATATGTGTGCACAACTTGTCTGTTTGGGGGAGGGGGTTGTTTGCAATCATTGCATACACTTTCAGTCTAGGTTAAACTGTCATGGTTTACATAACTAAACTGCATTCTCATGTAACAGTCTATGAATTTTCTTCAGACAGAAGAAGCAAAATTTAGCAATTGAAATTAATAAGATTGCTTTCAATGCAGCCTTCATTAAACAAAACAATATTGTTACAGATGGATGCGGTACATATACTTCAGGACAATAATGTTTGCTTTGATAATTTTCTGCTTAATAACTGTAAGTATATAAGAGGTTTTATTAAAATTATATACAGAAGTAATGCAACTGGTAATTTCTTATTAAACTATGTACTGGCCGTTCACTAGTTATTGCAGACTCTACCCCCTTTGCACAATCTCCACTACGATTAGGGTACGGTGCCTGACAGAGTTCAGACATCTTGTATGTGCAGTTCATATTGTGAAGAAATGACTGTCTTATACAATTACCATATTAATAAATATTTTGGTCTACACAAAGAAAATCCTTTCTTCTTACAAAATATCTGTATGTACTTCAACTTCTAAGGTAATATACTGTAAATAAAATTATGTGGTAATGCATTTTTTTCTGTTTTTAAATAAATACATTTACATACATGAAAAAATACTAGCAAGTGTACATATGTATATGAATGTCTGTAATTTACAGTTATACGTATGCATACTTATATTTCTTTGCTCGTATATGTACATTTATATTTATAAAGAGACTTACATTATCAGATAAGCATTTCATATATATGTATACAGAATACAGTTCTGTGTACAGATATGCTTTGCCTCCTTTTGCATTATTATAATAACATTATAGATACATATTTGCAGTTACACTTATTTTCCTTATCCAGCAAATACATTCAATTATACAACCTTCTTACAGTTTAAGTTTCTGAATCTATATTTAAAATGACTAAAACATTAAAAATATTATACTTACTAAAGAGCTCTTTTCACTGCTACCGCGTCAACCCACTTAGCCTGCTGGTAAGGCCTATGCTTCTGTAGGCAATTATACTTGTTTCTGCATTGGGAGCCAGAGTGAGTGATACCTGTCAGGTATGACAGATGCTCACCCAAGACCTGCAAGATGTCAGTTTTCTTCCAGTCAAACACTCTGACATGTACCTTGATCATAACCAGATATGAATATCTTAGAAGGCGGAACATTATTTTGGTCTCTATCAAACCAGCTCAGACTGTGACCTCATGCTTTAGCAGGTGCTGTCATCATTCTAAATGCCAGTACCAGAATGCATGAGCAAGGCTGTAGTTTACAGGTCTAGAGACTCTGCTCTAAGGTGTTAAATTACACTAACCAAACTGAGTTAACAAGCAAGGGCATTAGAACTAGTACTGTTATTATTGGCAAGATTGGTTTTACCAAAAATGCTTTGTCACCTACATATTTTTTAAAAGGAATACATTCACATTTCACTTATGTGGTAGATAAAAGTCATTGATGAAAGCATCTGTTTTTTTTTTCTTTATTTTATCTTACAGTTGCTACTGCTGCCATGCATTGCTTTTAGTACATGGAGTATTACAGAAAAAAACATGAGTGCCGATGTGAAACCCTCAGTGCTGTAACTCCTTAGCTTCAAGCTGATAAAACATGCACTGGATCTCCAGCTTGACACTGACGATATACAGCACTGAGGGTTTCACATTGACACCAGGTTTTCTGTATTACTTTCAACTGTCTTGGTTAATACTTGGAGTACTACAAACGGAATATCATGTATACAGCATTATTAGTATTTTGTTTCCCAGGGAAGGGGTGCTTTTTGCAGGAATAAATATCCCTGTGTGTGTGAGTATCAACTTTTAGTAAATGTTCAGTGCTTTGTGGTGATGCTTTGTAACACACGATGTTAGATGGGCAGGGACAATACTTCATTTTTTGTAAACTTACATATATATGACTGCATTTTGCCTTTTTTAAAATGTTCAGGTTAGGGAACAATTGAGGTAACTCTTAGATTATTCTGTCATTTTAGAGATGGCTCAGAAGTGCTGTGGACCGAAGGTTGCATTCATGAGTATACAAGACCTAGTTACACAAATAAGTTAACACATATGTTTGTGTATTACTGCGATTCATGGAGATAAATGTATAGGTGCCTAATGTGCTTACAAAAGATGTCAGTGTTCCAGAGCTTATGTGAATAAGTTTAATGCCACCATATTAACTTGGGATTACTTCAGTTAGGTGATAAAAACATAGGAAAGTTAGAATGCCTTCAACATATTTAGACCAACAGCAGCACAGATGGGCTAAAGGTGGATGTGTCTTGATGTACATTTACAACAAATACAACTTCAGGTTGGTTAAACAGGATGGTGCCCTGGAGTTCACCCATGTCCATGTATCCACAGACAAGGTTTCTTACCTTGTCCTGGATAGAGGATCAAACATATTGCATCTAGTACTCACCAACATGGAAGAGCATGCAAAACAATACCCCATTCAGGTATTGTTGACAAACTATCAGAACTAAGCGTAAATTCCTACCTCCTCAATGGATATGTGGCTGGCTCACAGATATGACCCAAGATGTCAGGATCAGTAAGACCACCTCCCCCAGAAAACTTGCCAGCAGAGGAGTACCACAGGGGGCTATGTTGGGCCCTCTCCTGTTTGGCATCTACTTCACAGAAGTTGAGATTAATGTCAAAGTTTTCTGTCTCACCAAGTTTGTAGATGACTGTAAATTAGTAGCTATCCTAGATCCCCCTCATCACCAACACCCTACAAGATTTTGTTACACAAACAAATGACTGGTGTTAAAGCCATGGATTAAAACTCAATGAGAAGAAATGCATTATATTGCCTTTGGGAAATCGTCCAGAGGAAGTGGATTACTCCATTGACAGAACATCCCTATGAGCTATACCAATATTTAGGGATCTAAGAACATATGTGTAAAGTAATCTGGCTTCAAACAACGTGTAACCAAAATAGTAAGACAAATCATTCAATGTCGCCCAACCTATAAGCAGGGGTATGGCATCCTGGTCCATGGAAGTTATTGTACCACTCTATTCAGCCCTTATCAGACACATCATTGAGCACAATGACCCTTTGTTTGCACTCAGCCAGGCACTTGAAACAGTTGGAATGCTCTCAAAGGTTCCTCACCAGGATAATACAGGTTACTAATATCCTGCCCTACACAGATCACGTTAAGACCCTCTCTGTTTATTCAGTCTAAAACAGGATATTGAGAGATGATCTATACCTAACATATAAGGCTTCCTCAGAGCCACAAAACAACCATCACCTGAAATATTAGATCTAAGGACCTGAACATTGTCTGTGACATAAACAGAATGTATTAGAGAGATTGATATGTGTCTTAAAAGATCCCTTTACTCTAGAATAAGCTCTGCATCTACATGAAGCAGAGTTCATGGTTGACCCTATTCAAAAGAAACCTTAATCACTGAATAGGAAATTGCAAATTCACCCCAGTCTGGATCCTACATCTCTAATGGACAGATGTCAATAGTAAGTAAATTAATCTCTAAATAACATACCCTACCATAACCCTTAGCGGCCTCTATACTAACATAGCCAACCATATAGGTGTCCAAGGAAATCAAAGACAAAGCTGGGTTGAGTTGCACAGCAAAGATTCCAAAGACCTTGGTAGTCATAAGCCTAGTATAAACCTATGGACCAATGTGAGGATTTCCAGCACTACATGGAAATGACACAGAGTGGAGATTGTGACATGATCACATTGATGCACAGTATGATGGCATAGGAAACATCAATGGCCCTCTACATTTCTAGACTAATTAGGACTTAACAGAATCTAGTAGGAGTCAGTCTTGGAAAGATAAGAGGGTGGGGAACTGTTTAAAGGTGTGGGGGCAGATGACATGAGACTACAAGTGCTTCTTAAGAAAGGACTGTAATTATTCAGGGGAGGAACAAATATAACAGATTTCATGCAGGCCATATCATCATTCATCTACATCAAGCATAGCCTCTCATTCTGCGTGCCTATCCTGTTACACTATCAGACTGGTGTCTGTAGGATCACCTGCATCAAATAGGTCACAGCATCAGACCCACTCACCATCCAGCTCTCATGACAGCCTCTCTTCAAAATTACTTGTGCCGTCGCCTAGTCTATCACTAGCAGGTATATATGACACATTTGAGCTTGATCTTCTGTAATTTTACTTACAATTTGATTTTCACACATGTCAATATTCAACTCAAAGGGGAATCAGTTATTAAATAAAGTAAAAAAATGGGGGCTTGACACTTTTTAACTGCATGCATTTCATTGCTGTAATGTACTGCTTAAAACTTCATGAAACTGGGGAAAGATAGCTTTATTTCATAACATAAAATTGCAGTCATTAACACCATCAATGTTCAATGCATTACCATTGTTGCAGCTGGCAGTTACCTACACCTGAAAAGTAGTAATACACAAGTATTCAGGGAAATGTTAATACCTAAATTAAAGATTAAAATTATATCTTGACATGCAGACAGTCACTGCTGCCACTTCACCTTCATCACTGCAAAAATGATGATGCCTTTGCCTCTATGGCCACAATTTATTATGTATGACAGAATTAAATAATCAGATGTGCAGTACCTCAAGAAACAAAAATAGTTCAAACTAAGGAAGCATTGCATAATATAAAAAGAGATATGATGTATTTTCATTCAATTGCAAGTTATGAACTCATGTCAAATACTGAAATAATGCCTTTTGCTAATTGTATCACTTCAAGACATTCAATGCATGCATACTGAGGCACACCAGCTCTGCAGAATATATTGTACAAAACAGTTAAAAATGTGATTATTCCTTATATGATGCCTTATGACATATTCTGAAATTATAAACAAAATAAATAATTATTTAATGATGAGAAGGAATCTCTGATAAACAATGACAGCAGACCAGGTACCATACAGCATAGCCCGCATATACCACTGCATGCATCAGTTATGTGTTTTTTACAAGAAATGAAACATTAACCTGATTGTCATGGTCCGTAGCTCTGGACTAGATGCCAATTTTTTATCTACACAGCTGTAAGCCATAAAAAGGGCTTGCTGCATGGATTCCCTTACTACTGTTGCCAGCTGGTTACCATTAGTTGTAGTAGGATTGGAACTTGGAGCTGTAGTGACAGTATGGATCACTACACCATCAGACTGGCACATGATCATGTTGTACAGAATGCAACATGCGGTAAACATCCTATATGCAGGAGCTGGGTCATACTGAAAGGCACCCACCAGACTCATCCGATCACCTAAAATGACTCTTCAAGAGGCCAAGGACCCCGTTGATGACAATACATCTATTCTGCACATCCTCTTGGATTTCTCACCGGTGTCATAAGACATGGTTCCAGCGAATATTCAGCATCACCTGAAAGAAAAAAAGAGAGAAAAGGTAAGAGGTAAAACAAAGGAAAATTGGTTTAGTATTCTGCAATACATTATACTGTGAATAACTACTTAAAAAAAAATAAAAGAATACTTTCCCCTTACCAACAAGATGATTCTTGCACAATATGCTGACGATTCAGTCCCTATCTATTGTATCTCATCCATAACACAATTACAGGAAGTCACTCAAAAATCATTCAATGACATTGAAATATGGCAAAAACATTTCTAATTTGCTGCTTAAAGCCAAAAAACCCAAACTTATGCTATTTAATCCAAAACAACACCTTAACCAGAAACACACATTTCATGATACCTCAAGTAAGAACACAAAAATAGAAACCACAAGCCAAACTAAACTACTCAGAGTCATAATAGATGATAAACTCAAATTTGATTTCCACATACTTCATTCCATCAAAAAAAAATCACCAAAAACTTGTGTCCCTCTATAGAGCCAAGCACTACCTGGTAGATCAAGCAAGGAATACCTTAGCAGAAACATACCTCCTTTCTGGCCTGTTATATGCTTGACCTATTCTTGCAAATATCTACACTGTGTATAAAACTAAAAACTAACATCCTGCTACTACAAAATAGCTAAATATTCAACCAAACAACCTTGTACAACACACCACTGCCTTGCATTAAAATGTATAACTGGCTTGAACTCTCATGCTAGTTGACATACTCACAGCTAATTATTGTCTGCAACCTATTCAAGTCTCCAGAGAAATGCCCAGCACTACAAAATACTCCACTGTACTATTCACCCACTAGAGACCTGCTCTACCAATCAACTTGTGCTTTGTATCAGTAAGACTTTCAACATTGCTCTCTACTCTCGTTATTGTGTCAGTTCTTTGGAATAAAATACCCACACAGTTAAAACAGATGGAAAACTTAAATAGTTTCAAAACTTTGCTTAAACAGCAACTATACCAAAGATGGCTCTGTTCTTCCTGCTCACCCGGCTAGATTTACTCAGATTACTTTTCTGCAACTCTCATAGACACTTTGCTTCCAGATCTTTTTGTACCGTATTGCTTCCCATACTGCACTAACTTCCTAAACTCTTACTTTTCCTCCTTCTCTCTTACCCCATGACTAACTGCAGTTCTCTCCCTGTCCATTTATGCTCCTGTTCATTTCCAGAACTTCTCCTTTCATATCTCTCATCATATTTAAGCTACATTCTACTTGTCTGTCTGTAAATTATTACTAAACTCAAAAACACCCAAGTTTAATCTTTTCTCCACAGCCATCATGCTATAATACATTAATTGTTACTATATGTTATTTCTCTATTCAGTCAGTAGCAAATTTATGTTAATTTGTGTCTTAAGTTTTGTGTTAACATGGTATGTTCATATAAGAAATATTTAAAAATATTTAAAAATCATGTAAATAAGCTAATATTTTAATGTTTTACCCTGCAATTATAAATGTACATTGTGTGTAACTTAAATGTGGAGCTTTTCTCCCCAGGCCTCCTCTGAAATGGGTTTAGCCCAGCCTGACTTTCCTGGTCAACAAAGGCAAATAAATGGTTTTCTACCATGCAGGAAGAGGCAGTAGAGTGAGCTAGTGTGCCAGATATGAACATCTTGCTCACTGCCAGGATGCTGGGCAGAGACATTGTTGATGCACTCAAATGCATCACAAACTACTTGGCAATTGATAGCATGGTAGCCCTTTCTATTGTGGTACCTCTCCTACTGTGTACCAGATGGGGCCCTAATTACAATAAGGTGCATGCAGTCTGGGCTCCATCTTGAGTTGATTAGAAATAGAGGTACTTTCAAGAAATGACATAATATCTTTGAGACAGAAATCTTTTATAATAAATCAGTGGATGATGCTCAGAAGCATGAAACTTTAACTTTGAATCAAAAGTAGACGAGAGAGCCTCATTAGCATTCATAGTTTTACATTTTTTCTCATTTGCATTTCAATATGACTTAATTTGCTTATGCTTATTCGTGGCCATCACACATTAGTGTAAGGGTCCTCTGTGAACTACTGCTTTGCTGAGCATTTTTGATAGACAGTGAGGATAGCCTTTATGCATTCCTGTAACTACTATAAATACAACCCAATAATTACCAGAGCAGTAATATCTTCACACCAAATGTGATGTAAACATCATGATGACAGCTCACTAAGCAACAAGTTAAAGGACAGAAAAGAGTGTGGAATGGACATGGTTGATGCAGGAAATTTGCTGAATGGACATGGTTGATGCAGGAAATTTGCTGTCAGCCACATTCAAGGCATTGTCAACTTTATTGCAGAAGCAATATAGGATTTGTTAAGAGCACCGCTTCAGAAAGGACAGGCCAGAAAAGAGTACCAAATTACATACTTCTTAGCTAATTCAAAAAATTGTCCATGTACTTATAGCTACTAAAAGAAACTGTTTTTGTGTTGAAGATCCTGAATAACAGTGTTTGAGCTCTTTGATAGGAAGGAAAAACTTCAAGATTCCTAGTTTTAAATCCCACCGCCGCCCATCACTCATTCCAGAGCAGTTGTTACTCGTGGTATACTAACACCACTAACTGAAAAAAATCTACTAAGGAATTCTATTCTTATATGCATCAGATACTAAAGAACTCTGCTAAAATGAAGATTCTTTTGCTCAACAATCTTGTCAGTCAATGTTTTCTATGAATCTGGATTAAAAAATCAGCTTCAGTGATATCCTGAGCCTTGATCAGTGACAACTGCCTACTCCATGCTAACTGGATGTATAGCATCAATGCTGCCCTTTGCTCTCATGTCTTCCAAAGACATTTCTTTCCTATTTATGGCTAGGCTGTATCAAACCCTTCAGCATTATCAACTTTTCCAACTACACGAAGCTCCTTATAATGAGATGATAACTTCAATCTTCTTTTCTGCCCACTGCTCTCTATATGGCAAGTAATGTCCATTAATGAACAAGACAATATGTGTTGGCAGCTCAGTGTTGATTAGCAGAAGTCTATGAAAGCGTAAAAAAAAAGCATGAAGGCTGACAGAACAGCTTCCCAGCCAGTAACAATGGACATATTGGTTGAGATCCAACTTCCTGATCAGCTTTGTTCAATGTATATATTCCTTGCTGCATGTCTCATTCCAGTGTATTTATTGAGGATTCACTGTTTTCTGAGACTGCCATACAACATAACAAGAGTTTTCTCCTTTAAGCATTTTTGTGAGACCACAGAGCTAATGTAAACAAGTTAGGGAGTGTGGACTGCTGGTGGGTGGGCTTGTCCACCCCAAAAAGTTTGTTTTCAGGGAGTGCTGCTAAAACATAGGGCAAATATTTTCTTAACTTTGATGAATGAGTTTCTTCTCAGTCTCTTTCAACTTCTCAAAGTCACAGAAACTTGGTTTATTACACAGAAATAAACATTCAGGGGGATTCAATAAAGCTTATATGGTCACGTTTCACTGTGTGTGCACATGGCTGTGGAAAATTTTAGATTCAGTAAGTGCCCTGTAGCAGTGAACATGACTGTGCAAACAATGTAAACACTGCAGCATGATAATTACTGCATAAGCAGCTGAATTGCATGCTAATTAACAAATCCAACATGGTTTAGCTATTCAACAAGCTATAAGGCATCTGTGCTGACTCAGAGGAGTTTTTCCTGTGGATTCCAAAACTTTTGGAATACAGACATGGAAAGGAGTCTACATGGACAGAATAACAGAGGCTGCTGCTTCATTAATTAATTTGTATGTGCTGCAGGCTGAAGCCAATGCTGCTGCTAATAGGCCTAGGCCTATTACATTTTGTGGAGCTCTGCCTTACAATCCACAGACATGTACAGAAATATTCACAGTCTGCGCCAAGCTACACAACAAAATCCTGAGAAAATAGCTTCAGCAGGATTAGCAAGGGGAAGGGGCACACATCCCAACACCAATGCTAATGTCACCACAGTCACAGGCAGATGAGGAGTCACAGGGAGAACCACCAGCTGCTGTGGGTGTAGACAGACGTAGGAGTGCTCAGTATGCACTTGGATTGGCTAAGAGACAACGCATAGCACACACACTCACCACCTAGGGGCTTAACACCTTCCTCCTACTCACATACATATAGTGACATCGATGCCAGGCAACTCAAACAACCTTCACTTTCCCATGTATTGGCTGCATACTGCTTGCATCAGACAGAGTCAGCCCTGAACTAAAACTGTCTCAGCTGCTGCATTTTAAAGGTAAGTCTTGAACCTGGAGTGTATTTTGATAATATGATTGTGTGGCATATCCTTGTATTTCATTACTTGGTTCAGTAAGTATTAGGAAAAAGTGGGAGATCTGTATACAGAAATTACCTTAACATGTGACAGCAGAGACTTATTTCACTTATGTACTTATACGAGAGAGGGACCTTTGAGCAGCCTATCTGTCCCTAGAGGAGTGGTTTCAGCCCAGAAATTAGTAGTTCATTGGCCATTTTGGTTAATTTCTATCTCTTTCATTTTTCTGCTATAAAACCTGCATTTGGAAGGTTTTTGCGCTAGTATACAGCTCAGCAAGCTCCTGCGTGGTGCCCTGCAGAGTTCTACAGAAGCAGAGAGACAAAAGAGAGACTTTGGAGTGATTATCAGTTTTCTGCATTTTCTTGCTGTCTTTAGCTAATTCCACCTAAAATGCTGATTTTCTATAGTTTTTGTGATTTAAAAAGCTTGTTTCAGCTACATATTGTACTTATTTTACTGCCTGCACTTTAACAAAGTCGTTTTTGTGTTTAAATTAACTGTTTAACTGTTGTAGGCTACACACTCAAGTGTGATAGCCATTTCTGTGCATTTAATGTGTTTTTTTAATTGTATCTGCTTTATTTTCTGAAAAAAAAAAAAAAATGTACTTCTTTTCCCACCTTTCTAAGCTAGTATAGTCCAGTTTTCAGGTTAGTGCTGAATTCAGAGCTGTGTTACAAGTTTCTGTGTTTGCCCATACCTTAATTGGATAGAAGGAAGTTTCTCTGTTCACTGTGAGAGGGAGCTTTGAGCAGTCTATCTGTCCCTAGAGGAGCGGTTTCAGCCCAGAAATTAGTAGTTTATTGGCCATTTTGGGCTAATTTCTCTTTCATTTCTCTGCTATAAAACCTGCATTTGCAAGGTTTTTGCACTAGTATACAGCTCAGCAAGCTCCTGTGTGGTGCCCTGCAGAGTTCTACAGAAGCAGAGAGACAAATGAGAGACTTTGGAGTCATTAAATATCAGTTTTCTGCATTTTCTTGTTGTCTTTAGCTAATTCCACCTAAATGCTGATTTTCTATAGTTTTTGTGATTTAAAAAGCTTGTTTCAGGTACATATTGTACTTATTTTACTGCTTGCACTTTAACAAAGTCGTTTTTGTGTTTAAATTAACTGTTTAACTGTTGTAGGCTACACACTCAAGTGTGATAGCCATTTCTGTGCATTTAATGTTTTTTTTAATTGTATCTGCTTTATTTTCTGGAAAAAAAAATGTACTTCTTTTCCCACCTTTCTAAGCTAGTATAGTCCAGTTTTCAGGTTAGTGCTGAATTCAGAGCTGTGTTACAAGTTTCTGTGTTTGCCCATACCTTAATTGGATAGAAGGAAGTTTCTCTGTTCACTGTGAGTGGGAGCTTTGAGCAGTCTATCTGTCCCTAGAGGAGTGGTTTCAGCCCAGAAATTAGTAGTTTATTGGCCATTTTGGGCTAATTTCTCTTTCATTTCTCTGCTATAAAACCTGCATTTGCAAGGTTTTTGCACTAGTATACAGCTCAGCAAGCTCCTGCGTGGTGCCCTGCAGAGTTCTACAGAAGCAGAGAGACAAATGAGAGACTCTGGAGTGATTAAGTATCAGTTTTCTGCATTTTCTTGTTGTCTTTAGCTAATTCCACCTAAATGCTGATTTTCTATAGTTTTTGTGATTTAAAAAGCTTGTTTCAGGTACATATTGTACTTATTTTACTGCTTGCACTTTAACAAAGTCGTTTTTGTGTTTAAATTAACTGTTTTAACTGTTGTAGGCTACACACTCAAGTGTGATAGCCATTTCTGTGCATTTAATGTTTTTTTTAATTGTATCTGCTTTATTTTCTGGAAAAAAAAATGTACTTCTTTTCCCACCTTTCTAAGCTAGTATAGTCCAGTTTTCAGGTTAGTGCTGAATTCAGAGCTGTGTCACAAGTTTCTGTGTTTGCCCATACCTTACTTGGATAGAAGGAAGTTTCTCTGTTCACTGTGAGAGGGAGCTTTGAGCAGCCTATCTGTCCTTGGAGGAGTGGTTTCAGCCCAGAAATTAGTAGTCCATTGGCCATTTTGGCATAATTTTTATCTCTTTCATTTCCCTGCTATAAAACCCGCATTTGTGTGGTTTTGCATGCCAGGCAGCACCAGTTAGCTAGGGTATAACTATTCCCAGCTCCACAAAGTCTGCTCTTCAAATTTTCCCTTGGAACTAGACAAACTTTTAATTTAAGCACTCAAACCATTCACTTCTCATCCCGACACTTGCTCAAAACCCATAGCAAACACTAATATACCTTAGCACTAGACCCCTCTATACTGTAGAGAAGGACATAGCTCTCTATTTGACCTTACCAGCCAATTAGTAAAACAGTTCACTGTACTTATCCAGGCAAGTCCCAAGGGCAGTTTCAAGTGTACTCTCCAGTCCAACTGGTGAATCTGGGCATTTTGAGGCAATGTTACAATTGCCTCATGTACCCAGACAACCCTCTCCTCCTTCCACCAAACACTAATACATGCGGGAGATGCAATTATACAGCCAAACTGGAGGCTAAGCTCTTTCAACCCAAGACTGGACCAGGCAGTCAAGAGGAGAAGGGAATTACTTGCATCACCCCACCAGTCTCACATAGACCTATGAAACCAGAACTGGCAAAAAACACACATAAATACATGAAAACATACTTGGAGGCTCTAAATAAAAATCTGCAAAAGCAACAGAAACCTCCAATGCAGACATCCAAGCAACCTCCACCCTCCAACACAAACCATGAAATACATACTTCACAAAACCAGTGTGCCACGCAATCACAGCCCTTAAGGCAAAATAACATACCCAACACACTAGTAATAGGTGATTCTATAGTCTAGCACACTGATGTCCCACTCACTAGGCTGAACAAGGAGACGGTTACTGTTAGCTGCCTGTCGGGTGCCAGGATCTGCCACATAACACAAGCTCTCAGGTCACTCCAGAACAAGTACAAATATGACTCTGTCATTGTCCATGTTGGTGTGAATGACCTGAGCCGTACCTCCCTGGACTACATGAAAAAAGACATAGAGGAACTCTCTGATCACATAGCCCAAGCCGGTATGACCATGACCCTGAGTAGCATCCTGCCCTCACCAAGAATGATATCACGGTATAGAGAAAAAATTATCAATTTCAACAATTGGCTAAGCTTCTGGTGTCATTCAAAGGGATCCAGTGTCTGTTAGCCTGGGATGACATGCTTGGCAAGCTATGCTGCCTCACTAGAGATGGCTTGCTCCTGTCACCCTTAGGCTTTCAAATACTGGCCAAGGGTCTTGTCACCCCCATAGTGCCTTTTTTAGGCAAGGCTCAAAAGACAAACCCACCACTGTAAATAGCACAAGTAACAAAAAACTGTGGGTAATTCTACTCAAAGCCAGAAGTCTAAACTTCAAAATGCATGCACTCGAGGCACTCATCAGTATGGAGAAAATAGATATATGTGGAGTAACGGAAATCTGGTTTAAGGTTCCAGGGAGCACCCCAGCACTACCAGGCTACAACTCATACAATACATTTTGGCCACAAAACCCAGACCAAAATACAAAAGGCGGGGGAGTATCCATATTCATTAAGGATACCCACACCTCCAGGTTAGTGGCACAGCATGATGCTTCAGAGATCATCCACGTGCAACTAACAACAGGCAAAACTGCTATTCAAATTATAGCTTGCTACAGATTACCCACCATGTCCCAGGACCCCTACTCTGCATTCCTGGAAACACTGAGAAACATAAAGGTCCTACCAAACACCCTGATATTGGGTGATTTCAAATACCCAAACATTAACTGTGAGAACTACTCAAGTACAAACTCCCTTGCCCAACATTTCCTACAATTTATAAACTCAAACGCCCTAGATCAACTGGTCAACACCCCCACCAGAGGTGACAACATATTGGACCTGGTCATCACCAACACTGGTGACTGGTGTTCCACACCGGAGGTCAATCCCTCACTGGTTAGATCTGACCATAAACTAATCACTCTGGATATCCACATTCTGCCACCGCCCCCGGTCAAAGAAACCACTGTGAAAAACTTTTCAGCAGCAAACTTCACGTTACTTAAGACCAAGGTGGGAAGTTTCAAAGCCCCCATGCTAAAGGATAACGCTGTCCAACCTGCAAAATCCTTTACTAATGCACTCTACAGGCACCTACAAGAATGCATGGATCGTGCTATCCCAAACAAAACCAAGACTCACTCCTCCAAGAAAAGGAACCCAGTCTGGTGGACCTCTGCCATAAACAAGCTATACAATAGAAGGAGGAAACTAGTACAGAAAAGAGTAAAATCCCAAGAAGGGAAGACATCCCTGATTAGTATCAGCAAGAAACTACCTTCCCTCATAAAATCATCCAAGGCTAACTTTGAAAGAAAAATTACCATGGACTCCAAAGATAACTACAAGGCATTCTTTAGCTATGTCAATAATCTAAGTGGCAATTCTCAGATCTACTCAGAGTTAGTGCAGAATGGCACAAAATACACTGAACTGACCGATATAGCCAACATCCTGGCAGACAGGTTCAGTGCAAACTTCACCCCTCTCTTACCCCCAAAAGGACCCATAACTATACCAGAAGAATGTAGTGCCCCTGAAATCACAGCCACTCAGGTTAAAACAGCCCTCTCCAAAGCCAAAAACACAGCATCAATGGGACCAGACAGTGTCCCAGGCTGCGTCCTACATGAGCTCAAAGATGAACTAACCCCTCACCTAAACACTCTGTTTAAACTCAGCCTCTCCACAGGCTATGTGCCCACAGAGTGTTGCACAGCAACGGTTACTCTGCTCCACAAAGATGGAGCCACAATGGACCCTGAGAACTATCACCCTATAAGCCTGACTAGCTTGGTCTGCAAAGCTATGGAGCGCATCATCATGGATCTCATTAACAGAGACATTGGGAATCTCCAAACACAGGACCCTACCCAGTTTGGCTTTGTTAAGGGCAGATCATGCCTCCTAAACCTGGTGGACTTCTTTGAGACAGTTACCAAGGCTATAGATGAGGGAAAGGTGGTCCACACAGCCTACCTGGACCTCGCAAAGGCCTTCAACACCATTCCCCACTCATGTATTATAGACAAGTTCACCAGCCTAATCATAAACCCCTACATCACGAGATGGGTTGCCAACTGGCTCACGGACAGAACACACATGGTAAGAGTTGTGGGGGTTAGGTCTGACTCTATACCGGTTACAAGTGGCATTCCCCAGGGCTCAATCCTAGGACCCCTCCTGTTCGGCATATACTTCTCAGAGGTACAGGCAAGCACAGGAGGACTATAGCTGACTAAGTTCGCAGACGACTGCAAACTAGGGGCTATAATTGTCTCTCCGGCTGACAAAGACATCCTCCAAAAGGGTCTCACTGAGACAGATACCTGGTGTCAAAACCATGGCCTCAAGCTAAATGCCAAAAAGTGCATAGTCATCCCCTTTACAAAAAACAAAGTACCCACAAACTTCCACATAAGTGGTAGCCCCCTAAATACAGAAGATGTAATAAGGGATCTGGGGATCCAAGTAGATAGTAACCTCTCCTTTGATAATCACATTGCCAAAGTGGTTAAAAAATCCTTCTATGTGGCCCACCTAATAACAAAAGGGTTTGCATCCAGATTGAAAGAGGTCATTGGGCCCCTCTACGCATCACTCATCAGACCCATCATAAAGTACAATGCCCCATTTGCGATGTACCTTACAAAACACCTGCAAAAACTGGAAAGACCACAGAAGTACCTCACCAAGAGGATAACTGGCCTCAAGCAAATGCCATATGCAGCTCGACTGAAGAAACTCCAGCTGTACTCGGTTGCAGACCGCCTACTCAGAGGTGATTTCTGCCTGACATACAAGGCCATGTCCTACCCAGAATTGATGGACATGCTCCACCTAAAGAAAAACATATTCCGTTGAGCCACACGCTCCAAGGATCTAAACCTCACCACAACAATTAATAGGACATGCTGGAGGGAAAGATTCCTGTCCCAGAGACTTTCCATGCTCTGGAACTAGATTTTAATCTACATTAGGCAGAGCTCCTCGCTAACCCTCTTCAAGAGAAACCTTGACGAGTGGATGGGAAACAGAAAGTTTACCCCAGGGATCACTTCAGTGGCTCTGCTGGACAGAGGCACAGGGAACTAATCTAAGGAGGTGGCAAAAGCCAATACATTCCAGCTAGGCTTATAAATGCCTTCGGGCAGATAGCCTAGTACCTACCTATGAACCTATGAACCTATATGTCTCCATTACTAAGTAGTAGGCCTCAGGCATCAAAAATTCACACAGTCATACTTCTCAAAAGTACTGATGATCACTGCATTCATTCAGTTTAGCACCATACGTTTGTACTGATAAATGATTAAAAAGAGAAATAGTAAGTAATGATATACATTGCAGTTTCTGACTTCACATCCCTCACAATATTATTCACTATAAATCTGGGACATTTTGATACTATCAACTGTCTAAGTTTCAATGACCAATATAAGTCAAAGGTACAATTACCAGTTTAACACCATGAATGCAGATATAATAAGCACTAAGTTAGCTATGTACCCTGAGCATCGAACACAAAGCTTATGTATCCCTGAATACAAAAGATAAAAAACAGGAATATGGCACAATTATCATCACTTGCACAGGGTGTTGTGTGTGTGTGTGGGGGGGGGGGCAGGAAGTCTAGGCTGACACAAAAGGTCAGTGAGCGTGTGTGAGTAAGAAAGTGAAGATGGCAGAAATGTGGATAAACAAAGAAATGGCCAGTGAGACAAAAGAAGTAACTGTTTTGTCTGTCTGTAGGGGTCCTTCAGGTGAAATTGGTGTGTGAGTGTCTGCATGAACACAGCCAACCTCTGTGCTGACTCTACGTCTTAGTATAATGGACAGGTGTGAGCCTTCTATGCTGTCATCACTTACCATGAGAATTGGCTCTGTCAGGAGTTGCACCGTCACCTCTACACCCAAAGTCAGATGCAGTGCTGCTTCCTGAACATGACCGATCTGATGTCTGGATGAGCTTCCTTCACTGGGATACTCAGGACTATGATCCCATGGCTTGCCATGTCTGGGTATGGACAGTACACTCACTGACAGAACAGTGAAAGTACTGCCACTATGGGAGCATGTTCGGGCATGGACAGATTGGCTGACAGCAGATGATGTGGCTGACCTATGCCCATGAGGATGTCATTCCTCTCCCAGCAGATGTTCCATCACAGACGCTGCTTGCTCCATGACAGACACCCCTTGGTCCATCACAGACACCCCTCATTCCAATGTGTCATTCATCCGATCTTGTGAATTGGCAACACAGTGAAGGCAGTCACACATGTCAGACTGTGCCACATCCACAGCCCTGAGCATCTATCTGGAGCACCTGTGGGAATGTGCCTGCACCTCCATGATGGTCCTAAACATATGTTGAATGGCACAGGAAGAGACACCTGCTACAGGTGGAGGAGGGACAGCAGGCCTCCACTGAGCACCCCATCAATCCTCTTGCATGGCACCTTGTCCACACTTTGGCTATGACCCGACTCAACAGGCACTGAAGCCACAGTAGCCACACTTCCCTGATCAATGACCTTGCCCTCCACCTGTCCAATATCTGTGGTCTCACTGGACTGATTAGGCATAGTCTTACTGGCTGTGTCCAATGGAAATGCAGGGGATGGATGTATGTCACTCTCAGTGTCAAATTCAACCTCTGCACCCCCCCTCGACTATGCCTAACTCTGGCCACCATCATCATCATGCTGATACACTGACATGAGGTGGCGCAGGGACCGCTGTCATGATCACCTGTGATAAAAAGCAAGAAACACAGGAATAAATTAATACGTTAACTATAGTGCAATATATGCTAACAAACTAACAGTGCTGCCACTATTACAGACAGCATAGTAATATACACAACAGGCTTGAGATCAACATCACACACTACAATATTTATTTAAATTGCTCAGCAGTGCTGACATACAAATGTTTGCCTTACCATCTGCAGATGAGATACTACTCTGTAGTCCAGACAGTCCTGGAAGAAGTTAAGCAAGAGGTAAGGGCAGCATCATCACAATTAACAATAACACAGGGTGTAGTACATTTGCCCCTTTATTTGTCAATTAACTACAATTTTAACAACAACATGGGTGACAAATCTATGCTAAGCTTATAAAGGTAACAATCTTCAATCCTCGCCCCCCCCCCCCAAAAAAAAAGACACGTGACACAGAATTAACTTACCGATTTCAATCGTTTTACTATACAACAGTATTCAGCTGTTCAAATAGCAAAGCTTACCTTGAAGCTCCTCCTGGGATGTGCTTCCTGTCTCAAAATCTGTTGCTCCAAAATCCAGGACATGCTGTCTCTCTCCTTGGAGCTGTCTGGATCTCTGATATTGGCCAGGAACTCTTCAATGAGGGTTAGTGTTTTTTCCATAGCAGGCCCTCTCTGGTAACCATCTGGTCACAGCCTACTGCAGCTGCTGTCCTCTGTGCAGATGTGATCTTGTCAGTGCTGCTGTGGCGCACCTACTCATATGTCCTTCCATGGCCACCCACCGCATTGACATCATCCACAATCTGCCCCATATCTCTCCATACCCCTTCTAGCAGAAAAGCACCATGTTGCCTAAAGCCATCAACTATCACTTGGTTCTCTGTGTCAGTGAAGGGGGGGGGGGTCTCCTTGGATTGACACACCTGGCTGGTATACTTGTAGATGTCCTAAAAGACAGCAAAATGATAATGCACATAAGAATCATACAACTACAAAATAACTGTTTTCAGATAAAACAGAAAAGGTAGGCACTCAGTATTACCCACTGGAGAAAATTAAAACAGTCTAGAGATATGAAATACTAACAATAGGCAGGATGCAAAACAGTGAGAGTAAGATGAGTAACTTATCTTTGTGCCATAACAGTAACTTACTTTTGCTCCCCTCCAAAAGAACAGTCGGTCCTTGTTTGTGCCATAACAGTAACTCAGCTTTGCCCCCCCACACAAAACAACAAGTAAAGGACACATTTTCCTAACAAACCATCTTTGAAATGCTAAAACTGCTATCAAAGGACCTGCCCCTAAAACATCTGTACCTATTTATCAATCATCATTCCATTTTCTTGCATTGGCAAGCATGTATACCTGTAAAATGGCTTGACAAACATGCCCATGCCATCAGTACACTTCCAACTAATGCAAATAATAAAACTTTAAAAGTCTTTGTTCAGATTTTTCTTAAATACTTTCTAGCATATGTAATGTGTAGGTAACAAAATGGAATCATACCTTCTGAAGTTCAGTACTCCTGTGTACAGATATACTATATCCTGAAGAAAAAGGGGGTTTGCAGTCTTCCAAACATATACAACTCTCCTCACCATCAGTTTGTCTAGCTACATGGTTGCCTTTTATATGGTGCAGATTCAGGGCTGTTAGCATGGTAAATATGCAAATGAGGAGTGAAATCATTAGAACTGCTGAATCCCAAAAACCTGGATCCATGTAGGAGATGTAAATATAGTGCAGGCATTCACTCTGTGTTTGTTTTTAATAGATTGCGCATGTGAATGACTAATGGTTGGGAGAAGGAAAACACAACAGCACTGCAGGCTGTCTTAATTCCACAGGGTATCTCAGGTTAGATCTAGAAACTGTTAGATGCAAGGTAGGAAATGTAAGTAAGCAGCAGACAAGTCACAGGTTGTGTTCCCTAACATTCAACCTGTCTTTTATTTCTTGGCAACTGCATATGATATTATTTCCACTTAATTTTCTCACATATTTTAAAGCCAATGATATAGAATAGCTTACACACTGCATGTCTCACATTACTGCTCAGATAAATGAAGAATGGTGAATGAAACACAGAATTGTAAGACAGAACTGTATATTTTCAAGCAATAATCATGACAGGCTGTGTAATCACTAGGTGTACTACAACCCAAACTACTAAATGTACAAACAGCACTTGTATGGTTTGATATCACTGTAGATGCTGCTGTAATTGGTTGTGTGCATATTGAGTTATGTTCTTTGCTGCAAAGCTGATTGTGTGGGCAAGATGGATAAGTCACCCCATCCTGTGTTCTGAAGGTGCATTGGCATGAGAGTTTAAATCCAAACCTATGCAGTAATATCTCATATATACTAACATGTTCTAGTGTGTATGTGATAGGTTGCTTTTACTCGTTTCAACTACCACACCATATCCTCTCTCTCTCTCTCTCTCTCTCTTTTTTTAAATTTGCCAGTGTTTACACAATGTACTTCTTTGCAGAAACACAGGCAACAGAGAAAAATGAATGGCAGGTTTGGCTGTGCTTATCCGGTTGGCGTGAAGTACAGCAGTGTGCAAACTGGCCCACCCAGGAAGCAAACAGAACCCAGACAGCCAAAAATAGAAACCAGGTGCATTCAATTCATACTACTGGCCTTGCACAAACCTGCTAAGTGACATTGTGCTATGGTTAATAGTAAGACCTTCAGGATGGTTAGTTAAATAGGGAATGCTATTTAAATAATCCTGTACAGCAAGTGTAGGTCTAGGGCTAGAGTATAGATGGTACTGGTTTCTAGCAGAGGGTGTGCAACCTTTGTTTTACTGTTGTGACATTGCAGTTTATAAGAAAAAACTGCAACACAGACAAGTGTTTTCTCAATCATCTTGTAGCTATAGGTGTAAGTGCAGGACTGCCATAGACATGGGCTTGGTTTCGAACACAGCATATTCCATGCACTTTTACTTTTGTTTCAGTTCCCACTATGTATTATCACATTATTATGAAATATATGACTCTGGGTATACTGTGTACTATATATCTGTAAGTATATTTATGCTATCTGGACTGGCATGCCCTTCACATTTGCCTAACACACATACACAACTGCCTGTATATCCAATAGCCCACATAATTGCAACTGCAATTATGTAATTTCTCACTGCTTGCCAGTGTCATGCACTGCTTACTATTGTGCAAACATGGTGCTTAGAGGAGTGCACTGCGAGTACCATGTTTGCACGATGATAAGTGGTGTGCAACATTTTCAAACAGTGTGCATACTCCCAGTAAACACAATAACTGAAACTGATAAGAAACCATTAGTTAACATTGCTCTTGATCCATGGTAGACATGGCAGGCACTTCCAGCGATGGTATGATATTTAGAGCACAGAGATGGGGTGTCCAGTAGTCCAAGATTTTTATTGGACTCCTAGTTATACACCACAGTGCTAGGTTGTTGCAGGGTGGGCTATTCTGGCTCCGAGTATAAATCCGAAACTTGGGATAGTTTATCCTGGGCTGTATCCAGTGCCACTGGTATCCAGGCACTGCTGACATATGTAGGCATCACTTTAGTAAACTACATCAGAGGAAGAGTAATATCATTGATGCTTCGATCAAGGAATTTAGAACTACAGACATCCCACAGATGTGTAAGCATCAACCACAAATAGTACTTGTAGGAGTTTTAAAAGATGAATATAGGCAAGACTGGTATTCATAATGGTATTCTGTTTTATTCTGGTTTTTTTTCCACAGCTACCATGGAAAGGGAGGTTAAGTCAGAACCCATGTGGCTAGACTGGTGAGGATGAGGGAAGCATGCGGTATGTATGCAGCAGAAGAGTAGTGTTATTGTAGCTTTCAAAGTTAAACATTGTATTTTTGGTATTTCACAGAGTTATATCAAACTGAGCATGCATATCTCAACTGTAAACGCAAGTATGCATGCATTAGTCTGTAACACAAACCAAGAGTATGATATTAGCCTTTAGTCAAAGCTTATGGGTTCAAATATTACACTTTCCATTTATACAATACTCTTAATTCTTCAATTATGTGTAACTTAAAGGCTTAAAGTAAAAGTTATATACCAGTGGCACACATGCCATGCTGTAAACTGTAATCTGTATAACTGGAACACACATACTTGTAATATATGCACATGTAAAGGAGCACTTGCTGCAATATATAGTATAATGTGCACCTGTTAGGAGTTGGTAGTCTTAAAAGTGAAACTTATCTGTTAAGAGGTGGTAGATGTAAGAGTAATGGTTAAGATATTAGAGTCAAATAACTGAATTAATGCATTGCATGTTACATATGAAGGTATTAATCTTATCTCTTTTTTTGTCTCTCACCCAATCCTTATCTCTCCTTTTTTAATTAATTTTTATTTATTTATTTATTTATTTTATGTTTTTGTTTTATTTTATTATGTGTCATCAATATGTGTCCATGTCATCCTTGTGTACTTCATCACAAAATGCTACATAGCACAGTGGGGTAGGTCTGCCCCTCAGGATCCTCCTGCCCCCACTCCACCAGCCCCAGAACCATTGCTCATCATGTCTGGATGCCAACCTGGCAGCACGAAGTCTCCTGCCCCTGCACTACCTGCCCCCTCAAGTAGTCCTTCCACAGAGTCTAGTCCAGTAGTTCCATCCTGGAACAGTGGCAGAGGTGGTGAGTTTATCACCCACACCATGTTTCCAGGGATGGTGCATAGGGATATGTACGCCTAACCTGGATGGAGAAGCTCCTTTTCCTCATTATATATAGTACCAGGAGGAAGAGAAGGAGACATCAAACTCTTCATCCAGTGCTGGAGTGAGGTGACAGTAATGACAGCTCTGTAGGAGAGAACTCGATTCTCACCATCACCCAGCTTAAAAACCATGGGTTCTGGATGTCCCCACCCTCTCTCCAAACATGGTGTCCACAGACATCTTGTTTCCATCATCATCTCTATGTTTTGTCTTGTTTGTCTTATTTGTCTTCAATTGCTTCCTCACATACCCATCCTACCAGACCCAGACATACCTAAGTGCCTTCCCAAACATTCCTCTCTCTCTCTCAAAAAAACAAAACAAAAAAAAATGGGCATCAGTCCCACAAAAAAAAATATATTTTCCCATACTTAGCTCTCCATTTTGCACAAATGTCCTCTTGACACACTTGATTCTGTCCAATTGGCTATACAACATGACTGTGTTGTGGTCACCTCTCTCTCTGGAGGTGACAGTCCAAATTCAGCTAATTTTCTGCATATATTATCAGTTTTTACTGTTGAAGAAATAGATAGCTATGGTTCTTTCCTACCTCCCTTCTGCACATTCCTGTATTGCTTTCCATTTGTTCTTCCCCACTGTGTTCTTCCCATTTCACCACTGTCCTATCTTCCCCATTTCTTGTCTTTAATGAATTATTGTGCGATGGTGCACATCGAGCTCCAGCATGCAGCAACAGTAATGCAAAAGTAGTTAAAAGTATTAGATACAGTTGTATTTGAACCCAGTACCATCTGCCCCCAAAAAGGAAGGTATCTCTGCATTAACTGCATTAACAAGTGTTAACACATATTCTGTTAAGTAGCAGGTGTATCCCAGAGACTCACTGTCAGACTTTTGCAATGCTGAGGAAGCAATGGATCCTTTCACTTTTTGGGTTACATGTTTGAGTGGAGCTGCTCGTTGTACACCAACGGTGAGTTGCAGCAAACAGGTGCTGTTATTCTCATGCAGTGATGCTTAACACCACTGCATTATGCCAACACACAGCAACACATCTCATATAGACAATTCATGTCATTGCATTATCAGCCTGTAATGAAAAGTATTTTAAAGTATGACATACACCTGTATTCGAAGCCAGGATCATCTGTCCCAAAAAAGGAATGTAGCAATGCAGAAACACATGGTGCCACAGAGTCAGTTAAAAAGCAGGTGTATTTCATAGACTCAATGCTACCTGTCAGATTTTAGCAATGCAGCTTGCATTTGTGCACTGCTTAGCTATGCACAAACATGTGTATCTCACATGCATATGCAGTTTGTAACTGTCGTGAAAACCTGCTGCTTGGCACATGTTGGAAATGTATATATTATGCTGTTTACTAAAAATGTCCTTTGTATGACATAAAATTACATGTAGAAACATTACAAACTGAGAGCCCTGTCTATCTATCTGTCATATATTTAAAATGCATCCATGTGTTGGCACCCCCCAAGCACTACATCCCTGGGGTCTCAGTACCTTTTCCACACATATATCAACCACATTACAAAGTGTAATATAAATTGTTGTGTGCTATGCAATGCACATCAATCTGGTAACATGCAGAACTACAACTATTAACCCATATGCCTAAAAAGTCTTATCTGCAATGGTAATGCAGAAATCAGCATGGACCATAGCCACAGGGACATAGGTGACCTTCAACACACTTGACTCTACCAATTTTGGTTTTATCAAGGGTAGATCTTGTTTTTGAACCTTGTGGACTTCTTAGATACTGACCCAGAAGACCTTAATGAGGGATAACAGGACATACAGCCTATGTTGTGTTATCCAAGGCCTTTTGACACTGCCCCATTCATGTCTCAAGTGAAGCTCTCCCATCTGGAAATTAGGGCATACAGTACTAGATGGATAGCCAAGTGGCTCAATGACAAAACACACACAATCTCAAAATTGGGGACTGCACCTCCATCACTAGCCCACACACCAGTAGAATATCACAAGGATCTGTGCTGGGCCCTCAACTGTTAGGAAGATTCTTCCCTAAAGCACAGCCAACAGTAGATGATCTCTGATTTACCAAGTTTGCAGATGACTGTTAACTGCACACACTCATATAGAGTCCCCCAGTGATGGTAACAGTAGGGGATGACACTGAGTAATGATTGGTGCCAAACACATGGACTGAACTTTAAAGCATACAGTGACTCTTTGTCACCTTTATCAATGAAGTACCCTGCTAATTATGATATACCTAGCACTCCCCCCTATGCTCAAGCACAGTGTTGTGAGACTTGGGAACACATATTAATAGCAATCTACACTTTCATCACTATGTCCTCATAGTAGTGACACACAAATAATCTGGATTGTTCACATCATACATATAGAAATCACACCCAAGGCCACAGTAGTCATATCTCTTGCTGTACTCTGCCCTTATCACACCAATAATGGAGTAAAATGCTCACATCTGTCTGTATCTCACCAGACACCTGCAGCAATTGGATAGAACACAGGATTGTGACTGGGAGTCTCCCAGGCCTCCAAACATGACATACATAGAAAAAATGACATACCTGTCACTAGACTTGGTATCATGCAGGCTGCTGAGAGGTGACCTATGGCTGCCCTGCCGAGCAGTCTCAGACCCTACCCTTCTGGGAATGACGAACATCTGCAATTCAAATGGGACAAGAATTATTTGTCCCCGGGGGTTCTCAACCTAGCCTGTGACATAAACAGAGCATGCTAGTGAGACAGATTATTCCCACAATGATTCACACTCCTCTGTAATAAGCTCCCACTGTGTGTGAAGCAGTGCTCCTCAATGACACTGCTCAAGAACAACCTTGACTACTAGTTGAGTGATTGTAAATTCGCATCTGGGCTTGCATCTGTGTCTGTCATGGACAGGGCCATGACTGTTCACAAACTTGCTCTGCTAAAAGTGACCATCCAACTCTGCTCACTAAGTGTACTTCTGCTGTTATGCAGCTAGGCTTCTAAACATCCTATTGCTATTAGTCTAGTAGCCTCATATGAACCTATGAAACTATGTGCCCATGCAGGCCTTCCAAACTTTTGTTCCCCACATGGCCTGCTGATGTCATTTACTATAAGTTCACCTGCACTCTTACATAAATCAGACTTGTGCTGTGGTAGTTGCATTAATTATTGAGTTCTGTAGCCTATGTACTTAAAATAGTAAGAAAATCTTCAGGGTACACCACCACGAGCTTGGACTGTGTCAACAATTTCTGTGAGGTTTTGTATATCTCCACCTGTAAGGTTGGTCGATATAGTTTCCAAAGCTTTAAATGTGAATGCATGGTTGGGATTATGCATAATATGGTTTGCAAACACATTCGTTGTGCCTTTATGTCTGATGTCACTTAGATGTCATAGTATCCTTTTTTAAACTTCTGATCCATTTTGCCTATATAAAAACCTGGGCATTTCCCACATGGTGCTAAGTAAACCAGATGTTTGGTATTACAGGTGGCTACTGCTTTTACAGTAAATTATTTTGCTGTTATCAGATGTATGAAGGTCTTTTTAGCATCAATAAAAGGACAAGCTTTTAAACTTCCACATCTGTGGGTGCCCTGGTGTAGGACACTTTTCTTTTTAGGGAGACCATTTTTATTACAAAGTAACCTTTTGATATTTTTCTTATTCTTGAACACAAACCTGGGCTGTTTGCCTACTATATCTTTAATCTTATCATCCTCAGTTAGGACAGGCCAAAATCTCTTTACTATTTCAAAAATCCCTGTATTATCAGTAGTGTAAGTAAGAAGACAGTTTAGTAGCTGAGATTCATAATTAATGGCTTCATTGACCTCACCACATGTCTGCTTGGAAAAATAGGGGCGTCCTTTAGTGCCTCTTATTATTACAGTTTTCATTCTTGCCCCAAGAGCTATATCTCAATAACCTCTATCTTGCAAATGCTGCTAAATATGTCGACATTCTTGATCAAAATCATGTTCTTCCATGCACAGTCTCGAGATACGAGTGACCTAGTTCTCCATGATATTCTTGAAGATATGTTTAGGATTGTTGACACAGTGCAAACTCATGGTTGTGTACCCTGAAGATTTTCTTACTTTGTTGTACTGTTTTGGGACACCTTTGGCAGTTGGGGTTGATTGATTTTGTATGTACTTATAGGTAGGAGGCTCTGTTCTCACTTCAGTCAACCTGGTGTGTGTGTGTGTGTGTGTGTGTGTGTGTGTGTGTGTGTGTGTGTGTGTGTGTGTGTGTGTGTGTGTGTGTGTGTGTGTGTGTGTGTGTGTGTGTGTGTGTGTGTGTGTGTGTGTGTGTGTGTGTCTAGACAGCAGAGCAGATGTGTGCTTCCCACAGTTACTGCTCCAATGCCATGCAATGACAGTATTTTGATACTTGTGCATGTCTACACATCCATGTCATACAGGACTCCCAACTTTTTGTCTCCTGAGTTTTCAAACTTACTAAACAACCAAAATGGTGAAAAAAAACAGCTTCAAAGTAACAGCTTCAATAGCAGGCTTTCACCATATTAAATCCACAATATATGAAATATAGAGCTTTGCTGTTGTAAAAGTCAAGTGGCGTTGTAATTCCACAGCTTTAAAACATGTAGATATCATAAAACCAGAAAAAACGGACATAAAAGTGAAAAACTCTTCTGATGTAAACAACGGACAAGCACTTTCAGCTTTTTCAAGCCTTCTTCAGATCCAAATAGGTAAGCTGGGTTGAGTGTTTAAAAGTTGGTATCATCCAATGAAACAGCTAATCTTGATTTTGTTTTTTAATTTTCCCCCACTTTTCCTGAGCCTTGTTCAGCCAGTTAATCCTGCAATGTTTTTCTTCAACCTTGCTTGTTACAGTTAGTAGTTTCCAAGTCAGGTAACAGCAATCCTTATTGTATAACTGTCTTGACAAAAGACAAAACTTTACTAAAGTCAAAAGCACCAGTACTTCACAGTGTGTAACTGGCTGAACAAGGCTCAGGAAAAGTGGGGGAAAAGTAAAAAACAAAATCAAGATCGGCTGTTTCATTGGATGATAACAACGTTTAAACACTCAACCCAGTTTACCTATTTGGATCTTAAGAAGGCTTAAAAAAGCTGAAAATGCTTGTCCGTTGTTTACATCAGAAGGGTTCTTCACTTTTATGTCCATTTTTTTCTGTTTATATGATATCTACATGTTTTAAAGCTGTGGAATTACAACGCCATGACTTTTACAACAGCAAAGCTCTATATTTCATATATTGTGGATTTAATATGATGAAAGCCTGTTATTGAAGCTATTACTTTGAAGCTGTTTTTTCACCATTTTGGTTGTTTAGTAAGTTTGAAAACTCAGATGAAATACTAATACTTGTGGTATAACGCTTTTCCAATATTTACATTGTTTTTATTCTGCTGAGTGTTCTTTAGTGGAATTCACTTCTTTTTCTGGATTTAACTTTTTGTCTCCCACATGGCCTGCTGAAGTCATCTATAAGTTCACCTGTACTCCGATACACATCAGACTTGAGCCACAGCACTTGCATTAATTACTGTGATCTGTAGTCTCTGTAATTCTGTAATTAGGTATGGGTTCTATTCTCACTGCAGTCAACTATATGTATGTATGTGAATGAGCTGTTGCTCTCTGACATTACAGAGATCATTTTACACCAGCATGAAGGACACTGTTATCTTCTCCTCAATAGATACCGCTGATGTCATCAGCTATAAAGTGTTGTCTGAAGCACTTCAAATTAGATTTGAGATGTGGCACTTGTGTAGAGTACAGTGTTCTATAGTCTATGTAATTAGATAGCTATGGGCATTATTCTTACTGCAGTTAACTTTGAGTGTGTATGAGAGAGAGCTACTGCTTGACATTACAGAGAGCATTTTACTCCAGCATGTGGCATACTGGTTTCAGTGCTTCTACCAATGCAGGGTCAGAGACTGGCCTGGAGGCCAGGCAGAAGTCACTTCAGCCTTTTCCATAAAGAATACAGTGACACGGCTTTTAACCTATCCACATATTTCATGGCATGGTTTGTAGGCCCTGTGTTATCTTGCTGAGAAGGTCTGTGGCCTCTCCAGCTGCTGCATGTGTTTGGTGAGATATATGTAAAGAAGAGCATTATACTTTTTTAGTGTTGTAATGAGGTTTCATTACAATGCTGTCACACAATCCTAAGATCTCAGTATGATGGTATGAGTTATGATGTGCACAACACTGGTTTTCAAAAGCAGTGTGGACACTTTGTGGTCAAAGTTTAGATTACTATCTACATTTGTTCCCAGTGATGAAAGCAGTGGATTTCTGCATAGCAGAACTGTTGCCAGTGCTGTGATTAACATGGGCCAATGCTGTGATTAACATGGAACTCCACTTTTCAGACAGACAACATTGCAAACACACATTTCTGCATGTATTTGTACATTGTGTGCCTTTGTCAACATTCCATTGTGTATGCTAGCTCCTCCTGTACTATGTTATCACCTTCGGTGGGCTCAATGGTTGCACACAATATGGAAATTCATCAAATTTGGTAGGCCCAAGGCAATATACTTTAGCTAGAACTGTTGAGAAATACAGTTCAAACAGTGAAGGGCCAAGCACAGATCCCTGGGATTTTCCAACGGTGACTGCTCTACTGGTACAGGTTGATTCAACAACTTCCACATAATGTGTTCTTTCAGTGAGCCAGTTGCTTACCCATTAACTGAAGTAAGATTTAATCCCCAGTTTGGGGGAGGGTTTCTCAATAATGCCTGCTTGTGTGATTGTGTCAAAACCTTAGGCCAGATCACAACAGGCAGTATGCACTGTCTTACCTTCATCCAGGCCCATCACACAAAATCAATGGGCTGTAACAACATCACAGATCACATACGGCATGATTCAGCTCATACACCTTCCTGATATAGTTGAATACACAATTCAACACACCCTCCATATGGCCTATGTTCCCATACAACGGTGTACATCAACATGCATCCACCTGAGTTGGGGGGACAGCACCTGCTGCATGCATGTATAGAGACATCCTGACTCCCCTTGACTGTGAGGTATACCAACATGTCATAATGGACCCCCTCTACATGTACACTAGTAATATTTCACATGTGTGCAACAGACCTGTGTGAGTTATTAATGCTACATCAGGTCCATTACATCTGGTAGATGTCCTCAAAATGGTCACTGTGGGCATGCATGATGACAACAGTATCATCTTGTGGAACTTGAACAGGTCAAAGCATTTGACACAAATTCACACTGAGGTATTCAATCAACCCTGTCATATGTGGCCATAAACAGTTATATCACCATATGAGTAGACCAGTGTATGATGTACATGGCATGTCATTATGTCGAAATGTGTGACGTGACATATATCTCAGGTCTACTGGTCAGGTCGGTATATCAAGGGTGTCTGCTAGGCCCTTTCTTGCCCATTAATTAAGTGATGGATATCACAGATGACATACACATTCTGTATCCAAACATCTGCCTGAATGACTACAGCTTGTGGGCAATCATTGACTCTAACTGTGATTTTCGTACAATACAGACAGTATCAACACAGACCAAAAACTGCTGCCACACCCATGACAACACCTGCATCGACATGAAACATGCATGGATTTGTTGAATCAGGAAACAGACACACCACCCAAGTATAATGTAGACATCACACCCTATAATCAGACTAATACGTATGTGGCCTAAGTGCTGGGATAGAGGGTAAGTGGTACATCCACCAGCATGTGGTCACAGTGCTGACTACTCCCTTGAATGTAGTACAAGTACTGGGTATATGAAGGACATGCACATCAGAGGCCATAATAACTTCATGGTTCCCAGCCTTCATCACACCAATATCTGTGTACAATGCACCTTTCTTCATGTATCTCCCTACACAATTTCCAGTGATGTGTAATGGAAGTGTACATCCTTTGTCATAGTGCACTGTCACACAGCTTATTGGCCATATCTAGTTATTCTTTCTGCAGAATATACATGACTGTCTGATGGAGCAGAACGCCAATCAAATTGTTAAACCAAATGCATGTTTGCTACCTGTACTGCTTATGCACACAGTACATACATAGATGTTTGACAATATTAATGTCATGTATTTCTTCCATGACAGTGTTGGCTGTGTTATACATATATATATATATATATATATATATATATATATATATATATATATATATATATATTTATGCCATGCACACAAGGCAACTAGCTTGTATAGCCCATACTGTCACATACAGGTATAGCACTGTCCCTCCTAACAACTCCTGCAGATATTACAGTGCCAGAACAGTGTGCATGGTCGCCCTCATAGAATGTGGTCATATCATAATAGTTGTTCAAGTGTGTGCATGCAGGCCCATCTGTTATCAGTCCACATCACATATGTTATGTCAGTGGCATGGGACTAGTGGTGGTATTATTCTGCTATTATCCATGATTGTGGTTGGTTCTTGTAATATTTTCCATGATCCTTTACTTGTGGCTACCTTGCTGGAGATTTCTGCTGAGTACATTCATATTCAGGCATATCAGTTTGCACAGCTTCACAGTGTGCACCCTGCCCCAATTGTATGTCAGAGCCCTGATAGATTTCATCTGCATTATTTATGTAAGGATGCTTATCTCACACAGACATCCTCCCCATTGTTATGTCTCCTTGTGTGACAATCACAGACAGCAAATGTACACTATACAGTCCATACTGTACCATATAGATATGTGCTTGGTGTTGCTGTTACAACCATCTTCCACTGACATGCCTCCTCTGTTGTGCATGATGGAGCTTCACCTGTCCTCTTTCCCTGTGTTCAGTCCTGCAAGTCATCTGTGTGCCTCTATTCAATACATACACTTCCTTGAGTGATCATTTTACATGGCAGTCCATGTCCTGTTACAGATCATTAACACAGTTTCAGTACAGAATGCCAGGAATTGGATCACAATACTCTGCACTGTAGGTACACTGTCCTGTACTCTCAACTTTCCAGATATTCCCAGGATATACAGATGCTTTCCCTATCAAATATTATGTCTTTCTGCCATATCACTGGGATGATCTCTGGGCTGATGTGACTCAGTATTGGATACATTTCAGTGCATAGGTTCATAGGTTCATAGGTTCATAGGTTCATACTAGGCTATCTGCCCGAGGGCATTTATAAGCCTAGCCCATCGTTTTGTGGCTTACGCCACCCCTTTAGTATGGGGAACTATACCCATTATTTTGCTGTGCCTCTGTCGAGCAGTGACACTGAGGTAATTCCTGGGGTATATCTGCGATCTCCCATCCATTGGTCAAGATTTCTCTTGAACAAGGCCAGCGAGGTGCTCTGCCTCACATGTACCGGGATTTTGTTCCACAGCATAGGGAGTGTTTGTGTGATGAATCTATCCCTCCAGCACGTCCTATTAATAGCCGTGTCGAGGGTTTAAGTCTCCCGCCCTTGTGGCTCTGATGGATCTAGATTTTTTGAGGTGAAGCATATTCATCAAATCTGGGTTTGACATGGCCTTGTATGTTAGGCAAAGGTCACCTCTGAGCAAGCGTGCGACTGAATAGAGCTGGAGTTCTTTCAGTCGGGCAGCATAGGACAGATTTTTGAGACCCTTTATCCTTTTGGTGAGGAACTTTTGTGGCCTCTCCAGCTGCTGCAAGTGTCGGGTCAGATACATTCCGAATGGGGCATTGTACTCAATCATTGGTCTGATGAGTGATGAGTAAAGGGAGACTATGACCTCCCTTGATCTAGATGAGAATCCCTTCATGATAAGGTGGGCAATGTAGAAGGACTTCCTAACTACTTTAGCTACATGGGTGTCGAATGACAGACTACTATCAACCTGGGTCCCCAGGTCCCTGATAACTTCTTCTGTGCTCAGTGGATTGCCACCTATTTGGTAGCTAGGGTAACCTTGTTTTTCCCGATGGGTATGACTATGCATTTTGGCATTTAACTTTAGGCCGTGGCTCTGGCACCAGTTATCCGTTTCTGTGAGACCCTTCTGAAGGATATCTGTGTCAGATGTGTTTTCTACTATGGCGCCCAGTTTGCAGTCATCTGCAAACTTTGTCAGCCATAACCCTCCTGTGTTTGCTTGTACTTCGGAAAAGTAGATGCCAAACAAGAGTGGGCCCAGGACTGAGCCCTGTGGGACACCACTTGTGACAGGCTTTGAGTCTGACATGGCGCCAGCAACTCTGACCCTGTGGGTTCTGTCACTCAGCCAGTTTGCAACCCATCTTGTGATGTATGGGTTAACATTTAAGCTGATGAGTTTTTCAATGATACCCGAGTGGGGTATTGTATCGAAGGCCTTAGCCGGATCGAGGTAGGCTGTATGGACTGCCTTTCCCTCATCAATGGCTTTGGTGACTGTTTCGAAAAAGTCAACTAAGTTTAAAAGGCATGATCTGCCTTTGACAAAGCCAAACTGGGTTGGATCCAAAGTCTGCAAATTCCTATGTCTTTATTTATGAGGTCCATTATGATCCTCTCCATGGCTTTGCAGATAAGGCTTGTCAAGCTAATGGGCCGGTAATTTCCAGGGTCTGTGGAGGCACCGCCTTTGTGAAGTGGGACCACAGTTGCAGTGCGCCACTCCTGGGTGCGTATGCAGAGGTAAGACTTTGATTAAACAGCTGTCCTAGCTGTGGGTTTAATTCCTCATTGAGTTCATGGAGCACACAGCCGGGGACACCATCGGGTCCCATGGATGCTGTGTTTTTGCTTTGGAGAGAGCAGTTCTCACTTGGGCTGGAGATGTTTGGGGGCTGCACTCATTTGGTATAGATATCTCTCCTTTTGGGGAAGGGGAGAAGTTTGCACTGAACCTGTCAGCCAGTATGTTGGCAATGTCTGTAGGATCAGTAATCTTCACATCATTTTGAACTAGTTCTGAGCATATCTGGGAGTTTCCTCCTAGGTTTCTAACATAGCTAAAGAAGGCCTTATGATTGTCTTTTGAGTCTTTAGCTATTTTTCTCTCGAAATTTGCTTTGGATGATTTTATGAGAGCTCTTAGTTTTTTTACTTATAGTGATCAAGGGTGTCTTACCTTTTAAGGATTTTGCTCTATCTTGTAGTAGCTTCCTCCTTTTGTTGTAGAGTTTGTTTATGGCTGGGGTCCACCAGACTGGACGCTTGCCTTTGGTACAAAGAGACTTTGTTTTGCTTGGGATTGCCTTATCCATGCAGTCCTGCAGGTGCTGGTAGAAGGCGTTTGTAAGTGATTCAGCGGCTTGAGTATTGTTTTCCGCCGGCTCGGGGGCCTGAAAGGAGACCACACTAGTCTTTAGAAGTGTGAAGTCGGCTTTTGAGAAGTTCTTTACTGTGGTCTTTTTATTTCAGGTGGGGGTGGGATGAGGACCTCCAGCGAGATTAGTTTGTGATCTGATCTCACCAGTGAGGGGTATACTTCCGGTGTTGAACATTGTGCTCCCATGTTCGTGATGATGAGATCAAGTATGTTATCTCCTCTTGTGGGATGGTGACTAGTTGTTCCATGGCATTTGAGTTTATGAATTCCAGGAACTTTTGGGCTAGGGTGTTTGGGCTTGAGTAGTGTTCCCAGTCTATATTAGGGTAATTGAAGTCACCTAGTATGATGGTGTTTGGTGATACATTTATCCCCTCTAGTGTTTTCAGGAAGGCCATGTGAGTTTCCTGAGTTTGTGAGGGTGGCCTGTAACATGCTACAATTTGCAGAGCAGTCTTGCCTATGGTTAATTGCACCTGGATGGTCTCCGATGCATCGTGCGTTGCCACCAGTCTTGAGGTGTGGGTGTCCTTGATGAATATGGATACCCTCCTTTCTTGGTATTGTCCGGATTTTGGGGCCGGAACGCATGATATGAGGTAAAACCTGATAGCGCTGGGGTGCTCTCAGGAGCCTTGAACCAGGTTTCTGTCACAGCACAGACATCGATGTTCTCCATACTGAGAAGGGCCTCGAGTGCGTGCATTTTGAGATTTAGACTTCTGGCATTGAGCAGCATTACCCTTAGTTTTTTCCTTTTTGTGTTCTAGGGTGGTAGGTTTAGAATTTGAGCCTTGCCTAAAAAAGGCACTATGGGGGTGGCAAGAGCCTTTGCCAATATCCGGATCCCAGGGGTGACAGGTGCAAGCCGTCCCTTGTGAAGCAGCGTGGCTTGTCCAGCATGTCATCCCAGGCAGACAGATACTGGATCCCCTTTGAATGACACCAGTGTTTGAGCCAATTGTTAAAGCTGATCATCTTATCTCTGTATTGTGGCATCATTCTTGGTGAAGGTAGGATACTGCTCAAGGTCAGGGTCATACCTGCCTGGGCTACATAATCAGAGAGCTCCTCAATGTCTCTTTTCATGTAGTCCAAGGAGGTACATCTCAGGTCGTTTACACCAGCGTGGACAATGACTGAGTCATATTTGTACCTGCTGTTGAGAGACCTGAGTGCTTGCGTTATGTGGCGGATTCTAGCGCCCGACAGGCAGCTTACTGTGACCTTCTCCTTACTCAGTCTGGTGAGCGGGACATCAGTGTGTCTGACTATGGAGTCACCAATGACTAGTGTGTCTGGCATTGTGTTTGGCCTTAAGGGCTGTGACTGTTTGACACTCTGACTGTGAGGTCTATGTGTTGCGGGTGTTGTGTTCTGAGGTGGTGGTTGTTTGGGTGTCTGCTTTGGTGGCCTCTGCTGTTTTGGTAGATTTTTGATCAGAGCCTCCGAGTATGTCTTTGTATGTTCATGTGTATGATTTGAGGTTGTAATGGTACTATGTGAGACTGGGTCTATAGTGTGTGTGGTAACCTTCTCCTCCTGACTGGTCTTGCCAGTCCTATGTTGAGAGAGCTCAGCCTCCAGTTTGGCCGTATAGTTGCATCTCTCGCATGTATTTGTGTTTTGTGGGAGGAGGAGAGGGTTGTCTGTGTACATGAGGCAATTGAAACATTGCCTCAATATTCCCAGGTTCACCAGCTGAGCAGGAGAGGACACTAGCAACTGATCCCTCGACATGCTAGAAGGGTAGACGAAAAACTTTAAAAAAAGATTCCGGGACGTGGGTGACCGAGAAATGGGGGGTTGCCTTTTTGGGGTACTATCTATGACAAGAGTGCCGTATCAAGGTAATAAGTACTGTAGGAGCAAGTGCTAGGTTTAATAGATAGAGAATAGTCTACTTGGAGTCAAGTAGAGATGATCTTTTTAGTTATAGGATACGCTGATTTGATCAGTAGTATAGTTCGAGGAAGGTAGTTTTAAGGGAAAATTTGAAGAGTGGACTTTAGGTAGCCCGAATAGTTTAAACCTGCTTAACCGGCACTGCCCTAGTGTGCAACAGTGGCAGCTCTGCGCTAAATCGCTCTCAACTATCCTCATCTGTGCAGAATGTCCAGTGTCTGTCTCATATTTGTGATATATTCCTTAAATAACATTTATTTCCTGACAAATCATTGGCATGTCACTGCAGATTGAAGTCAGAAAATGATAACTGATATTTGAGATTCAAAGTTCCTGCTCTTCAGAAAGCTCATGCTAATGAATGACCCAATTTATTCTATCAACTTCCTACTTTTGGAGGTGCAATATTAAAGATATGTCCCTATTTCTTGGCCTTTGTACACTCATTATTTATGGCTTTGTCCAGATTTCTTGCTCTGAGAGATTGTGAGTGTTCTATTCTAACATATTCCTATGCGACATCTATGTGAAATATGTCCCTGTTTCTGGTTATTTTCCCCCTCATTATATTGGCCTTTGTGCAGATTTGTTGCACTTACAGAATGACAACTATTTGTGAAGCCCTGGTGATCATTGTGGCATTCCCCGCAAATCCATGAACCATAGGTGCTGTGCTTTACATGAAATTGCTATCTGCATTTGCTTACAAGGTTTCGCGGCCAGCAGCCATGAGACCAAGCTTAGGCACCCAACTCCTGATTAATATGCATTGAGCACTACCGTACAGTGCTCACCATCATGCTAGCAAAAAAGTTCCATGTAGGCTTTGCGTGAAGCCTACATGTAGTTTACTGAATACCAGGGTTATCTTACTGGCAGCAGTAGGAAAACCATTGTATCAGCCTACTTACTACCATCTTTCTTTTATGTTTCCCCAATCCTGACTAACCTTCATATCTCCCCAAAATGAAATGATGCAGCTTTTACTACATAATTGCTAGATTTACCACAAGTCTACCTACAATAAGTCACCACTGTATAGCATTAAAACAGCTACACTTGTTAGATCTCCCACAACATCTTACTTAGTTACACCTACTTATTGCTCATAACCTAATCTTAAAAAAGTCCAGCAGTAGAAAATATCATAAAAATATTATTCTTCAACCATGGAAAAATGCTTTCAAAATGAATCAGTTTTATTCACCAACTCAGATTGCCAACCAGTCACGAGTGTAGTCCCACAGGGATTGGTCCTAGGTCATCTCCTGTTTGGTATCTACTTCTCAGAAGTCCAGGCCAACACGGAGGGACTCCGGCTTACCAAGCTCACAGACGACTATAAGCTGGGAGTCATTATTAACTCCCCAAGTGATGTATACATCCTACAGAAAGGCCTCACCGAGACCAATGACTGGTGTCAAAACCTTGGCCTTAAGCTTAATGCCAAAAAATGCATCATCATCCCCTTTGGGAAAAACTCAGTTCCCACTAATTACCACATTGATGGGAGCCCTCTGTACACTGAAGGTGTTATAAGAGATCTGGGGACACAAGTTGACAGCAACCTCTCCTTCGACCACAACATTGCCGCTGTTGTCAGAAAGTCCTTCTAAGTGCCACATCTCATTACCAAGGGTTTTACATCCAGGAAGAAAGAGGTCATCGTCTCTCTCTCTCTCTCTCTCTCTCTCTCTCTGTCTACTCTTGTCTCATTAGACCAATCATTGAGTATAATGCCCCATTTAGTATGTACCTCACTAGACACATGCAACAGCTGGAAAGGCCACAAAAGTACCTCACAAAAAGGATCCTAGGCCTTAAACACACATCCTACATAGACAGACTCAAAAAACTCCAGCTATTCTCTGTCTCATATTGTCTACTAAGAGGCGATCTCTGCTTGACCTGCAAAGCCATGTCTGACCCAGCTCTGTTAGAAATGCTATATCTAAAGAAATCCCAGTCCCTCCACATCACATGCTCCAGAGACCTCAACTCATTACCACAATCAACAAAACATGCTGGAGGGACAGGTTCATAACCCAGAGATTGCTCATTCTCTGGAATAGACTTCCCATACATGTCAAGCAAAGCATCTCACTGGCCCTATTCAAGAGAAATCCTGATGAGTGGATGTGGAATAAAATGTTCACCATGGGGATCACTCCAGTGGCTCTACTTGATAGAGGCACTGGGAACAAATGTCCGGCAGCACTATGCCAGGGCACTTCTATGGGCTAGGCTTGTAAAGGCTCCAGGACCATTAGCCTAGTACACACCTATGAACCTATGAACCAAATCTGATAATACTGCTAGTGAATCACTCTACTTCTGCTATGTCTCCAAACCATGGAACTGCCTACCACTACACTTAAAGCAAATTGAAAAACTGAAAGTTGTCAAAAATCAACTTAAACAATACCTAAATATTTCCTGTTAATGCGCCTGCTGAACCCCAAGTTAATACCTTAATTGTAAGCACCAACTTAAATACTATTTCACTGCATCTTAGTGGTATTTTATGCTTCCTCAACTTTGTTCATTTTCAAAATGTAAGTCTCTCTTATATTGTTTCTCACTCTAGAAAGTTTAATTAAGTACAAATCATCTGCTGTTATACCTGTCTGTCTCATTTAAACATATCTATCTGTAGTGCTTTCCTTCTATCTATCTCATCTTGATTTTTGGCGTCAAATCAAAGTACCCAATGTTATTACTCACAAATATCTGCCTCTGTGTTGCAAATTAATTTATGTTTATTCAAAGTATGTCAACGTAGGTACATCACAACATTGCAGAATGTGATTTATGTACATAATTGAGCATTTTTGTTTACTTCTATGTCTCTGTACTGCAATTATGTTTTCCTCTTTATACTAATATAAGATAGTGCAAAACTTTTCTCCCAGGCCTCTGCTGAAAGTTTTTTTTTCCTATTCAGAATTTCCTGTTCAGGAAATGGAAACAAATTAAAATAAATAATAAATAGGAGAACAGGCAATATCTGATGCATTGAACATCACTAGACTTCAGTATCTTCGAAGTGGAAAAATCTACAGCAAGGATATTATAGCACAAACATTTCCATTTGCCAAACCCCTTCACTAAAAGACTCTAACTCATGTTAGTAATGCAAACAAAATCAGTTCTCTGTCTCTAGTAGAATTAAACTTTCTATGACCATATCTGAAGTGTGAGGTCAAAACAGTACCTGACAGACATTTGAATACTAGCTCAGTTGCAGTATGTTCATGTATATAGCTAATGGTCTCCCTTCCAGGGTATCTTCTGCCCCAGTGAGAATGAACTTAAGCCTATCATTTTCAGATAGTGCCCTGATTACATTGCTTAATCACTTGCCCATCTCCTTCCTTATATCATCTTCTCTGGCTACAGAGGCTACTCTTTATGGCAGCAGCTTATTCCACTTTTCCTCCTGTGACCCACATATGCACTTTTATTTATTTTATTGTTTTATTTATTTATTTATTTTTTACTTATTGCATTTGATTACCGGAAAAGCCTTCTGAGCCTGACAAACCCATTTTCAGTGGAGGCCCCGGGAGAAAAGCTCCACAGTTATATATACAGAAAAATTTGAAACTGTACAGTAATAATTATTTGTGGAGAAAAGCTGTACAGTTATTTGAATAGACAAAAATGTTAAAGACATTACAATGAATCATATATAATCAAGATTATAAATGATACAGGGAATAACAGACATTTTGGGACATAGCAACTACGTATTTTTATACAACGAAGTGAGAGTAAGAGAGCTCCAGAGGTGAAAGTCAGAGAGAAAGGCTAACATTCTGAAATAGTGATAGTTAGAATAGAGAAAGGAGAGCTCCAGAGAGAAGTAGAAGTATATGGCAGAGTGTTATAGGGGGAAAAAGAGATAGTAAGTTGGGGGGACAGATTTTAGGGTTGTTGCTAGAGGTACAGGAACATAGCCATTTTCTCTAGCTTTTCCTATTGCTTCATGCAGGACACCCAGCAACCAATGATCTATCTGCTCATAAGAGGAATGATAATGCTACTTAAGAATCACATCCTAATAGCATTGCTTGTGGATGCAAATATAATCATACAAAGCACCAAATGAGGTAATTACCCTTACAGCTTCATGCTTCTTCTTCTTCGTCATTACTCATCTAACACTACCAAAAAGACCCTTGCTCCAAAATGCTGATTCTTACAATCCATAAGTCCAAGTATCATTTTTTAACAACATAAAGTATATATACTCTAGAGCATTGGGATCATCACACTACGTTACCTTTCTGCACATAAGGTAATGGGATAAAAGTTGAAATACTGTGATCAGTAAAGGACAGTATTAATGTACACGTTTTTAATAATACTAAAGAAAATGGAGGTGCTGGAATGTTAAATGCCTGAATTGTGATTCTGATGTCTCCCAGTGCTTTGAGTTCTCTTGCTCAACAGCCTCTCTTATGCTTACTTGCTTCAATTCCTGTTTTCTAAATCATCTGCTGTACAACCATTAGCTATTGCACCCGAGCTTCTTCACAAAGCTACACATTTTGAGATGTTATTACTAATGTGTTATGCTTGTGCTGGTCTTGCTCCACGAAAAATTACACAAAGTCTGTAATTGCAGGTGTTACCATGAAATGTATTGGATAACACTTGAGATAACAGTTTAACTTTACTATAAGTATGCCCCCAATAAAATACAGCTTTGTATATCACATTACACCTTTAACCATGAGCACCTTTTCCAAGTGCATAGCATAAAGCCCACACGTGTCTGTTCTTGCCACTTAGTGGCATGAAGTATGTCTCTTCAATGTGTACTGTACTGCTTATTCACCATAATGACCAGACTCACAGCAGACTAGACCACATCTCTTCCTTTAGAACTGCCTCCATTTGTGCTATGACACTGAATTACACATTCAGTTACTGAAGTGAAGGCTGCAGACAAAGCTACATTTATAATTTTCATTAACGACACTAGAAGGCAGAATGCAGCAGCCAGAATTCCTACAGAGAATACATCTTAAGTAGAAACAAATTTATGACATAGATGTAAAGAACTTAAGATTGTTAAAGAAAGAAAAGTTAAGAATGATACTGGCACATACTTTCAATCAGAAGTTATATATTCAAGCAATAGTGATGGCACAACATCCAAACCTAAGATTATGCATTTTCTGGAAGATTACATAGCTGCATAGATGAAATTTGACTCAAACCATTCCAATTACTCATACAAGTGTTTGTGTCTAGAATCAGGAAAATGGATCCAGTAAGTAAATAGCAGTCTAGTCAGATCTCCAATAATCCACTTGACAACTATAGCTGTGTTGTTAGCTGCAAGTGAACCTGCAAATAGTGTGTCATATATATACATTGCACTAGCTAACTGTCTTCTGAATTGATTCAATGTGTATACCAAGATGCTATGAGTAAGAGTGGCATCGGGCTAAAATAAAAGCACTGTATCTGCTATGGAAAAAACAAGAACTCATTGGGATAACAGCATTGTACATAGCTACAGTTGAAAAACTGTGTTTCATTCAGTAGGTTTCTGTAATAAGAAAAATAATAAATCATATTAAACCTGTTATCAGGTATTGCTGCTCTCTTTGTTATAGTGACTTTGGCAAGATTTTTTTCCCTAAAAGTGCCACTCTCCTGTACTTTATTGATTCTCTTAGTATATTTGAAGACCTTTGTTTGTTCTTCATGTGGATACATATTAAGTTCTATTAGTTCTTCACTAGGCTCCGGAGCATATCTGTTACCATCTGGATAAACTTCATTGGTCCTGTTATGTCCTTGTGGAGATGTACTCTAGTACTGCACATAATGCTCAAGATATATGTCCATGCTTCAAAATCCTTACTCTGTTCCTCTCCCTCATTTTCTTTATGTTGCATATCACTTTTCATATAACTTTTACTGTGGGTCTTAAATCATAAGAGAATTGTGTTTATGTTCTGGACTGCTTATACTTTCTTTGTAGCATGGTAGGTTGGTCAAAACTATATATTATGCTTCAGATTAGATCAAGCAAGACTAACTAGTTATAGTTGTAAATATAGTGTTATACACACATTATATTTGTATGCATTGTATAACCATAGACAGGTTATTTTCTTTTCCTAACAATAGAAAGTTTGCCAGTTACCTGGTATGTGAACTACTACAATTTGAGAAGGATGAAGCTACCTAATGAGAAATGTTGGCTGGTAATTAAAAGATGTGGATTTATGGTATATATAGAGATTCGTAAGCACAGAGCAAGAGAAAGGACGGATGGACTGATAAGATTGCACTGCATTACACTGCATTACAATGCTGTCATGACTGAAAATATAAGCAATGCACCTAGTCTGCCTTGCTTGCATGGTTTGTATTTTTTTAATTACTCTTTACATGCTCCTTTTCATAGCCCATCATCTTTTCCCAGGTCTTCTTGGAAGACAAACTTAGATAACCTGCCCCACTTATCCATAAAATAAATTATTTTTCAAGTGCCTAGGTTGAACTATGACTGTCTGAAGTAAGTTTCAGCAAATGGAACATTTCAGAAAAATGTTTGCCAATACAATCTTGAATGAACATCACTGGAAGTTTTTTTTTGTAGGGAGAGCAAGCTAGCTTGCACCCCCCCCCCCCAATTTGGAGAATATCTCTCACATCCTAAAATTTTGTATATACCAAATCCAAGGTTGTACAACAGTGGAGAAAAAGGCAAACTCCATTGTTAGCAAATGTGGTTTTGGCAAAAGTATTTTGATCATTTCATATTCATAGAAGCTATCTTCAGTAACCTGACATGCTCCCAAAATATGTGCCCCTAACCTTATTGTGGCATGCTCTTTTCTCCATGTTCTGAGATATGTCTTGAGTTACATGCCATCATACTCTCTTAATTATATATCACCACTCACAAGAAACAAGAAACAAACTGGAAAAATGTTAACCCAGAAAATAATCAAGTGCACACAAAATTCCTGGGAACATATATCAAGCAGAAACTTGTTATACCAAATAATTCTTTGAAAAATGTTGTCCTTGAGCAAGTCTCACAGAAATAATGCAAGTGATTCAAGTAGAGATGAATATCTCTTTAAAATGAATGGGTAATTGCTATTTAATTGGTATTACCAATTTAACTTGCCTTATAAATAAGTGGATAGTACTGCTATTGTAATGGTCTGATGAAGTGTAAGGTAGTCCCATGAAAGCGCTTACCTACTGCATTTTCGTAATAAAGCTGTGTTTTTATTCTACAAAACTTGCTCAAGGAGAACATTTTTCAAAGAATTATTTGGTATAGCAAGTTTCTGCTTGGTGTATGTTCCCAGGACTTTTGTGTGCACTCTCTTAAATATATATTGTGCACTCGTACTATGCTCCTTTTTCGCACATCCGTGAGTTAGATATATTACCTTTTCCTTGCACCTTTTGTCATCCATCCACTGCATCATCCTTCTTACCTTTAATTGTGCCCTCTTGGCTAACTTGGTAGCCTCATATTCCTTTATGGGCATATCAGAAGTGAACATAAGGACTCCAGCTAATATCTGAGTAGGGCTTTATGAAGGAATTATACATTGTCTGCACCTGGACCCTATTCCCTTAAGGATGCAAGCTACAGTCTTATTAACCTGGTAGCAGATTTCTCACTTTTTACCTGGAGATAAAATTCTGCTGTTACTACCACACCTAGTCCCATCTTCCTAAAATGTGCATTTTTATGTCATTCATGCCATATTATTTTCTGCTTTCACATCATTAGAGTACAGATGACTTAGCTTTGAAGTTGCTTAAAAAATCTCTTTTTAAGTCACCTTAGCTTCCTTTGTAGGATTGTCCCTACATTTTTCACTGTCCCTTGTAGCCTACTTCATTTGTAGATGGTTAAATGTTATACTAAGTGTCCCTTTTGATGTCTTAAAAAAACATATTAAAGTGACTTGGTCTCTGTATCAGCCTCTCCAGTAAACATTTTTCATTCCAAAGACCTGGTCACTTAGCTGCTCATTTACTCCTTCCACCTGTTTAACCTTCTAATTTGTAGTCCACTTCTGTCATACTCTAAATAGTTTAAATTTGCTAATTAGTCTTTTTTAATTAGTGTTGCCCAAAAGTTTTACTGATATAAAAGGTATAGACTAAATTATACTGAACTGACGTGACTAAGACATATTTATTTATTTAATATTTGTTAACCTGGTGGATGGATTAGACACAATAATATTTTCATTCATGTCCTAAGTAGTAGTGGGCAATAAGTCACAGTAGCACAAAACAATGCAATAACAGTAATAAAAATATACCAATAATACAGCAGAATGGAAATATATTACATTTTGTCAGTATGTGTAGCAAGTTTACAATTCTAGCACTTTTTTAAGGATGAGTAGAAAGATATGAAAAGCCAGGTGGTGTGAGTATTAGTGCTAAGGAGGTTTATTCAAACAATGACATTCTATCACTTTGCATTAATGTTCTTTAAAGCAATTTGAAAAGAAGAAAGAGTAGAAACATTCTTAATATCAGGTGGTATAGAATTTCACATAACAGAATTCATTTCATGAAAAGCTTTTTCAATGCAGCTTAATGAAAGAGACATCAAATCAGAGTATGTTACCCAGGGAAATGACCCAATTTGATGACCACAACACATTTTGAAGTTGGGGACCAAAACACTCAGAGGTAAGGACAAGAAAAAAAAGAAAGCAGTTCAACCTACAAAAGAGACATTCACAGAATGGCTGTTTGCCACAGTTCAGTACTTCACTTACTTCACTGCAATAAAATCTTGTTCACATTAGGCAGAAGTTCATTGCATTATACTAAACACTTTTCAGAACCAGTAGCAAAGTCCTACACATCTGGTGCCCCTCAGTTTTAAGATTAGAAGCAAAGAAAAAATGTTGATGACCAAAAGGAAAGCTGTTTTGATGTAAACTATAGTGAGGCACTTACTTACATTGTTGTAAATAATTTGCTACAGTGACTATACCTAAATCCGCTAAGGACTTAAGCTTTTATGTGCCCATGACCTTCCATAGTACAGTATCAGCATTCATCTCTAAATGTTGACACAGCAGTAAAGCTGCCTTGGTGCCTGCCAATTAGGATCAAGCTCCCAAGCAACTAGGCTCTAGGTGATTGTCACTGTTGAAGTGACACCCCAACCCCATGTGCAAAAATGGGAAACACGGGTTGTGGATGGATGGATCTATCTATCTATCTATCTATCTATCTATCTATCTATCTATCTATCTATCTATCTATCTCTCACTGTCTGTCTGTCTGTCTCTCTATCTGTCTCTCTCTGTGTGTGTGTGTATATATATATATATATATATATATATATATATATATATATATATATATATATATATATATTAGTTGCCTAACAGAGAGGATGAGAGCACTCAGGCACTGGAATCAGAACATCTTTATTGCGCTATATCTTGTGATAGTGGACAGAAGGTGTGCTATCCTGTATGAGAGTTTTATCTACTTCATTACCTAGGAGGAAATGCATTCAATGTGATTGTTAAATAATAGATCAGGATCAAATAATATGCTTAGGCAACCATAGATGTTTATCTGTTCAATGGAGTTGTTTTGGGGTCAGTAGGTAGCTTACATCTTTCTAAGCTGGGAATTGCTGATTGAAGGCTCAGTGTCTGCTATTCTAAAAGTGTATTAGTTCTGGTTTAAGCACTTGGGCTTCAAACCAGTTATTCTACATTAAGAAGGTTTGTGGTCTGCACACTTGTGGGAGGAGAGACTGGATTCTGCCTTTCTGAGCTGGGAACTTCTGGTCACAGGCTTATTGCATCTGCTTATTGAACTGTTTCTTTCCGAAACTGATGCACCTTATTGCTGTAACATAGGACCAGATTCAGGCCTGCTGAATCTAGATTTGTTTGTATAACTTGAGCACTGATCAAGGCCATCTTTTTTTGGAGAAGGTTCCCCTGCACCCTAGTAGCGGAAGTGTGCAGTTAGAACTTGTCTGATTGAAGACTGCTGGAACAGGGCTCAATTTTGAGCTTTTTTCTGGTTAGTTGGGTAACTTGTTTAAATCAGTTTGTTCGTTTTCTATTGTTTATATATATATATATATATATATATATATATATATATAATTGCACTTTATTCATCTGCTTTTACTGTATTTGTGTTTCTTCCTACTTTATTACTAGGGGCATTGACTACAACTCTGAACTGAGATATATAACAATAAGCATCCTTTTCTGTGCTTTTAAAGTGTTTTCTTTTTTTGATTGCATCTGCTTTATTTTCTGAAAAAATATATACTTGTTTCCTGCCTTTCTAAGCTAGTATAGTCCAGTTTTCAGGTTAGTGCTGAATTCAGAACTGTGTTACAAATCTCTGTGTTTGCCCATACCTTACTTGGGTAGAAGGAAGTTTCTCTGTTCCCCTGTGAGAGAGGAGAGCTTTGAGCAGCTTATCTGTCCCTGGAGGAGTGGTTTCAGCCCATAAATTAGTAGTTTATTGGCCATTTTGAGCTAATTTCTATATCTTTAATTTCCCTGCTATTAAAACTGCATTTGCCCAGTTTTGTGCACCGGGCAGCACTGGTTAGCTAGGGTATAACTATTCCCGGCTCCACAAAGTCTTCTCTTCAATTTTTCCCTTGGAACTAGACAAACTTTCAACTTAAGCACTCAAGCCATTCATTTCTCAGCTTGGCACTTGCTCAAAAGTAATAGCAAGCACTTATAAACCCAAGCACTAGAACCCCTTATACTGTACAGAAGGACAAGGCTCTCTATTCGACCTTACCAGCTATTCAGTAAAACAGTTCACTGTACCTATCCAGGCATGTCCAAAGGGCAGTTTCAGGTGTACTCTCCAGTCTAACTGGTGAATGTGGGCATTTTGAGGCAATGTTATAACCGTCTTATGTACACAGACATCCCTTTCCTCCTACCACCAAACACTAATACATGTGAGAGATGCAATTATACAGCCAAACTGTTTTCTAAGCTCTCTCAACCCAAAACTGGATTAGACAGTCAAGAGGAGAAGGGAAATACTAGCATCACACCACCAGTCTCACAGAGACCCATTAAACCAGCACCGGCAAAAAACACACATAAATACACAAAAACATACTTGGAGGCTCTAAATAAAAATCTGCAAAAGCAAAAGAGACCTCCAAAGCAGACATCCAAGCAACCTCCACCCCCAAAACAAACCATGAAACACATACTTCACAAAACCAGCGTGCCACACAATCACAGTCCTTAATGCAAAATAACATACCCAACATACTAGTAATAGGTGACTCTATAGACAGGCACACTGACGTCCCACTTACTAGGTTGAATAATGAGAAGGTTACTGTTAGCTGCCTGTCGGGTGCCAGGATCCGACACATAACACAAGCACTCAGGTCACTCCAGAACAAGTACAAATACGACTCTGTCATTGTCCATGTTTGTATGAATGACCTGAGCTGTACCTCCCTGGACTACATGGAAGAGCTCTCTGATCACGTAGCCCAGGCCGGTATGACCCTGCCCTGAGTAGCATCCTGCCCTCACCAAGAATGATACAATGGTATAAAGAAAAAAATTATCACTTTCAACAATTGGCTAAGTTTTTGGTGTCATTCAAAGGGGATCCATAGTGCCTTTTTTAGGCAAGGCTCAAAAGACAAACTCACCACCGTAATAGCACAAGTAATAAAAATCTGAGGGTAAAGCTACTCAGTGCCAGAAGTCTAAACCTCAAAATGCATGCACTTGAAGCACTCCTCAGTATGGAGAAAATAGATATATGTGCAGTAACAGAAACTTGGTTTAAGGTGCCAGAGAGCACCCCAGCACTATCAGGCTACAACTCATACCATGCATTTTGGCCACAGAACCCAGACCGAAATACAAAAGGCGGGGGAGTATCCATATTCATCAAGGATATCCACACCTCCAGGTTAGTGGCACAGCACGATGCTTCAGAGATCATCCACGTGCAACTAACAATGGGCAAAACTGCAATTCAAATTGTAGCTTGCTTCAGAACACCCACCATGTCCCAGGACCCCCAATCCACATTTCTGGTAACACTGGGAAACATAAAGGTCCTACCAAACACCCTAATATTGGGTGATTTCAACTACCCAAACATTAACTGGGAGAACTACTCAATACTAACTCCCTTGCCCAACATTTTCTAGAATTTATAAACTCAAATGCTCTGGATCAACTGGACAACACTCCCACCAGAGGTGACAACATATTGGACCTAGTCATCACCAACATGGGCCACCGGTGTTCCACACGGGAGGTCAATACCTCACTGGTTAGATCTGACCACAAACAAATCACTTTGGATATCCACATTCTGCCCCCATCCTTGGACAAAGAAACTACCATGAAAAACTTTTCAAAAGCAAACTTCACATTAATTAAGACCAAGGTGGAAAGTTTCAAAGCCCCCATGCTAAAGGATAATGCTGTCCAAACTGCAAAGTCCTTTACTAATGTATTCTGCGGGCACCTACAAGAATGCATGAATTGTGCTCTCCCAAGGAAAACCAAGACTCACTCCTCCAAGAAAAGGAAACCAGTCTGGTGGACCCCTGCCATAAACGAGCTACACAATAGAAGGAGGAAACTAGTACAGAAAAGAGTAAAATCCCAAGAAGGGAAAACATTCCTGATCAGTATCAGCAAGAAACTATGATCCCTCATAAAATTGTCCAAGGCGAGCTTCAAAAGAAAAATTGCCAAGGACTCCAAAGATAACCACAAGGCATTCTTTAGCTATGTCAAGAATCTAAGTGGCAATGCTTAGATCTGCTCAGAGTTAATGCAGAATGGCACAAAATACACTGAACCAACCGATATTGCCAACATCCTGGCAGACCGGTTCAGTGCAAATGTCACCCCCTCTCACCCCAAAATGGCCCATACCAATACCAGAAGAATGTAGAGGCCCTGAAGTCACAGACACTCAGGTTAAAACAGCCCTCTCCAAAGCCAAAAACACAGCATCAATGGGACCGGATGGTGTCCCAGGCTGCATCCTACATGAGGCCAAAGACAAACTAACCCCTCACCTAAACACACTGATCAAACTCAGCCTCTCCACAGGCTACATACCCATAGAGTGGCACACAGCAATGGTTATTCCACTCCACAAAGGTGGAGCCACAACAGACCCCAGGAACTATTACCCTATAAGCATGACTAGTTTGGTCTGCAAGGCTATGGAGCACATCATCATGGAACTCATTAAAAGAGACATTGGGAACCTCCAAACAATGGACCCTACCCAGTTCAGCTTTGTTATGGACAGATCATGCCTCCTAAACCTGGTGGACGTCTTTGAGACAGTTGCCAAGCCTATAGATGAGGAAAAGGTGGTACACACAGCATACCTAGACCTCTCAAAGGCCTTCAACACCATTCACCATTCTGGTATTATAGACATGCTCACAAGCCTGAACATAAACCCCTATTTCACAAGATGGGTTGCCAACTGGCTCAGGGACAGAAGCCACATAGTGAGAGTTGCAGGAGCTAGGTCTGACTCTATACCAGTTACAAGTGGCATTCCCCAGGGCTCAGTCCTAGGACCCCTCCTGTTCGCCATATACTTCTCAGAGGTGCAGACAAGCACAGGAGGACTATGGCTGACCAAGTTCGCAGACGACTGCAAACTAGGGCTATAATTGACTCTCTGGCTGACATAGACATCCTCCAAAAGGGACTCACTGAGACGGATACCTAGTGTGAAAATCATGGCCTCAAGCTAAATGCCAATAAGTGCATAGTCATCCCCTTTGGAAAAATCAAAGTACACACAAACTACCACACAAGTGTTAGCCCCCTAAATATGGAAAACATAATAAGGGATCTGGGGACCCAAGTAGATAGTACTCTCTCCTTTTATAATCACATTGCCAAAGTGGTTAGAAAATTCTTCTATGTGGCCCACCTAATCACAAATGGGTTGGCATCCAGATCAAAAGAGGTCATTGTGCCCCTCTACTCATCACTCATCAGACCTATCATAGAGTACAACGCCCAATTTGGGATGTACCTTACAAAACACTTGCAACAGCTGGAAAGACCACAGAAGTACCTCACCAAGAGGATCACTGGCCTCAAACAGATGGTCTATGCAGCTCAACTGAAGAAACTCCAGCTGTACTCGGTTGTATACCACCTACTCAGAGGTAATCTCTGCCTGACATACAAGGCCATGTCCAACTCAGAATTGGATGGACATGCTTCACCTAAAGAAAACCTTATCCCCTTGAGCCACATGCTCTAGGGATCTAAACCTACTCACAACAATAAATAGGTTGTGCTGGAAGGATAGATTCCTGTCCCAGAGACTTCTCATGCTTTGGAACAAGATTCCAATCTACATTAGGCAGAGGTCCTCGCTAACACTCATCAAGAGAAACCTTGACGAGTGGATGGGAAACAGAAATTTTACCCCGGGGATCACTTCAGTGGATCTGATGGACAGAGGCACAGGGAGCTAATCTAAAGTGGCATCAAAAGCCAACACATTCTGGATAGGCTTATAGATGCCTTCAGGCAGATAGCCTAGTACCTACCTATGAACCTATAACAGGTAATGTGGAGCCATTATTGTATTTTTTGTCTATTGAAATATCATACATTTAGCTTGGAAACTATTACTATAGAAATCTTGTAACATCTTTTTAAAAGAGTCTTTATTATTCAAAGACTTATTAACAGAATAATATCTACATAAAGTAACATATTAATACTGCTTCAAGCAGACAGAAAAGGAGAAGTCCAAATACAGAGCCATGGTAGCCCAGATTGGATGTAGTATATAGAGTTTAATGTGCTGCTGACTGTAACTTGAAATTGTCTATTATAAAGAGGTTAGAGAGCACAGAAGGCAATTGTTTTAAAAGTAGATGTGCAACACTGAATCAAAGGCTATTATAAGATCAGCAGAGAATGGTGCAGTTAGTAGACTTTTTAGGAGTGCTGGAAAAGATAGTGGGCTGGACTCACGAAGGCTTGCACGGAGTCTAAGAGTAGAGTAAGACTCCATGCAGCTGGTGAAAGCCATGCAAATGAGGTAAATTTGCAATCCAGGAAACCCTAACCTGTCCGAGTAAGAGTAGTGTTATTTGTAGAAATGTACTCCGTTGACAACTGAGTACCATTCTGCAAATATCAAAACGGAGCTGTGACAGCTCCAAATAAAAGCTGCATACAGTTGAGGAAGCATGCCAATGGCCAAATATACAGCCACTGGTAATGTTCCCCGATGCAAAATTAAAAAAATAATAATTTTTTTTTACCTCGATCTCAGAAGTTTAAGCATAGCACAGCGCCGCACAAACGTGCTGTGCTCTAAAAACCAGAAAACCAGAAATTAAAAGCCACAAATAGGGATTTTATAGCAAATCATAAGTTTCAATGCAAGTGAATGGCAGGCTGAAGACAACATGGCAACCGAGTAATTGTTGCTAAGTGGGGAAGCTCAGTCTAAGAGATGTAACCAAGCATTACTAGGCAATCCCATGCAAATGAGGGTAAGGATAGTGAATCCCAAGTTTACATAGCAAATGAGCACAGTCAGTGGAGTGTATGAGTAGGATAAGGGGAGTATCAGAGTAGAAGATAGGTGACATCATGAGGGGGGTATGTATGACAGAATGTAAGCTCATTGGAGCACAGTGGCATGTGTTTGCTGTCAGTTACTCATCACTGGAAGAGGTGTGGTCAACAGGTATCCTAGCTAAAGGCAAGAAATAGAAGGTGTATGCTGTGGATAACACTAAGGTTTCTTGTTGAAGTGCCTGCAACATGTTTGCGTCTGAGTGCGCACCTGTATATCCGAGTAAGACTGTGTGCGTGCGTGTGTGTGCGTTTAAGCCGGAGTAAGTATGTGTAAGGTTGTTTAAAGTTGTGTAAGTGCGTTTGCACTTGTGTGGGCGCGTCTAAGCAGGAGTTAGCAAGTGTTAGGCCTTGTAAGCATGTGTGCGTGTGAGCTGGTGTGCGCATGTTTGCGCTTGTGTGCGTGGTGCTGCCCCCCCCCCCCCATGGAAACAGAAAGGGAAAAGGAAGCACAACAAATAGTAGGAAGTTAACCAGGGAGAACTAGCAGAGCTAGCAGGTGAAAACAATCAGAATCAGGCAATTACACAGGCAGTACACTAGCCCAGCCCAGCCCAGCACTTAAAATTCTGCAAACAAGTTTCCACCATGTTTTCCTCAGAGGCACCGCAACACTGCAGTAAACTAAGAAAAGTGAAAACTTAAAAAGATTTACTGAGACAAAGAAATGTTAGGGGCTGCCATTGCTGTTATAAGGCGACATATGCAACATGCTGAGGGTGGTGACAATGCGAATGCTGCTGAGCAACCCCCAGTGAGGAGACGGAGAAGAGTGTACAGGCCCAGGGTAACCTACCAGGGGCTACATGAGCTGGAGATAGTGGAGCACTATAGAGTGGACAGAGACCTCATGCAGCAAATTGTTGAGCTGTGCAGGCCATGCCTCACACACAGAACCAACAGACGAGAACCCATCCCAGTGGAAACCATGGTATGTGTTGGCCTAAGAATACTAGCAACAGGTACCTTCCAGAGACCAACTGGTGATATGATGGGGATATCACAGGCATCAGCATCCAGGGTACTGCACCAGTTTCTGAATGCCATGTCAGCACATGTCTGTGATCATGTATATTTCCCCAGTTCCTGTGAGGTATTGGCCAGCAATATGCATCTTTTCCAGCAAATAGCGGAATACCCTGAGGTAGTGGGCACAATAGACTGCACGCACATATGCATCAAAGCACCAGCCGGTGAGCAGGGTAGGGCCTACATTAACCACAAGGGCTTCCCCTCCATCAACTGCCAGGTCATGTGTGATGCCCAGGGCATAATACTGAATGTGTGTGCTGGCTGCCCTGGAAGCTACCATGATTGCCAAATCTGGCATCAGACACAGCTGTACCAGACATTTTCCAATGGGGACATCCCTCATGGTCACCTAGTGGGGGATGCTGGATATGCACTGGAGCTGTGGCTGATGACACCCATTAGAAATCCACACACACCTGAACAGGAACGCCCTAATGAGGCACACGCACAAACATGAAATGTAATCGAGCGTGTGTTTGGGCTGCTCAAGTCACGGTTCCAGTGCCTGGACACATCTGGTGGAGCCTTGCAGTACTCACCAACTACATGTACCAAAATTGTCATGGTATGTGCTATGCTACATAATATGATCCTGCGAAAACTGCTGCAGCAGGAGCAGCATAGGCCCGGGCCAAACAGCCCCCCACCATTGCCAAGGCCATCACAGGCAGAGCGTGATTCGGAGGAGGAACAACCTGAGCCTGCCCCAGTAGGCAGAAGGAGGCATGCCCAGTATGCTTTGGCCTTGGCAAAGAGGCAACACATAGCACATACACTGGCACAATAGGAACCCTGGAAATTATACCTCACTCTGACTTGCACTTATAGTAAAGGGGATGCCTAACTTGACACTACCTGTTTTCAAACATGTATAGGGAGTGTACTATGTGCATCCAACATAGGCAGCCCTGCAGCACCACCTGAGGCATGATTGCCATGTTTTAAGCAATATAAAGCAGTTGTAAACAGCTTTTACCACTATTTAGTATATGTAAACAAAATTGCACACACTAACTAGCACAACTTTGGGCAATGTTGAGCAATATTGGGCAACATTCAGCAATGTTGGTTAATGTTGAGCAATGTTGGGCAAGTTTGGTCAAAGTTGGGCATAAGCAGGTAAACTTGCTCATATATCTGCTTTACTGGTCCTTAAGTAGTCTGGTCTGCCTAGTATGAAAATATAAAGCGGTGACAGGCCTCGAACCCAGGATACTGTGCACTATAGTCACAGTAGTGAACCACCAAACCATGACAGTATTTCACTGGTCAGCCTGTATGAAGAAATGTTGCTAAGTCTATGCAAAGTGTCTCATGGAAACCCTGCAGGCACAGCATAATCCCTGTCGAGTTATGACACAAAAGTGAGCCCTGCAGTAAAAATCTAACTTGATTTTCAACACACATATAGTATAAATTTTAATATTGGGTATGTTCACACACGTTAACAAATGTAGTGGACTTCAGACAGCAACATACTGAAAGGTCACACTGGGCATGCTCACACACTTGAATAAATTAGACAAATGCCAGGCAACAAAACACTGAAAGGCCTAACTGGGCATGCTCAGACACTTAGGCCATGTCTGGGTACAGCAGTGGGCCACACATATCTGGCAGTTGCATGTGTTAACCCAGGAACCTCTCACTATTCACCAATCCTGCCTTGTGCACACAGTTATATGATAACAGACACATATATAATATATTGGAACCCTGTCATAATCAAATATGTACTACAGATACCTAGGTTGTTCATAGAAAGTGGGAAAGCATAGAAGATAAAAAACCTGCAATCAGTATCATCAATAAACAATGTGCACTCCAAACATTATCATAGGCTCATAGGTTCATAGGTTGATACTAGGCTATCTGCCCTAGGGCATTTATAAGCCTAGCCAGAGTGTGTTTGGCTTTAGCCACCCTTTTAGATTAGTAGACTGTGCCTTAGAATAGTAGGTCACACAAGATAGCCCTTTTATGGTTAGTTTATTGTGCCTCTGTCTAGCATGGACCCAGAAGAGATCTCAGCGGTCAATGTACAATCTCCCATCCACTCGTCAAGATTTCTCTTGAAGAGGGTCAGTGAGGGGCTCTGCCTAACTTGGACTGGGATTTCATTCCAGAGTGAGGGGAGCCTTTGGGATATGAATCTTTCCCTCCAGCATGTCCTATTTATTTCTGTGCTGAGGTTTAAGTCCCTGGAGTGTGTAGCTCTAAGGGATTTGGATATCCTGAGGTTGAGCATGACCATTAATTCTGGTTTGGACATGGCTTTATACGTCAGGCACAGATCGCATTTGAGTAGGCGGTAAGCAACTGAGTAGAGCTAGAATTTCGTAGGGCATCCGTTTGAATCCCTTGATCCACTTGGTGAGGTACTTTTGGGGTCATTACAGTTGCTGCAGGTGTCAGGTAAGGTACATCTCAAATGGGGCATTGTATTCAAGTATGGGCCTGATGAGTAGAGGGGCACAATGACCTCTCTTGATCTAGATGTGAAACCTTTCGTGATAAAGTGGGCTATATAGAAGGTCTTTCAAACCACTTTGGCAAAGTGATTGTCAAAGGAGAGATTACTATCTACTTGGGTCCCTAAATCCCTAATTACCTTTTCTGTACATAATGGATTACCACATATGTGGTAATTTGTGGGCACTTTGTTTTTCCCAAAGGGGATGACTATGCATTTTATGGCATTTAGCTTTAGGCCATGGCTCTGGCACCAGTTAACCATCTCTGTGAGACCCATTTGGAGGATGCTTGTGTCAGCCAGAGAGTCCATTATGGCACCCGGTTTGCAGTCATCTGTGAACTTGGTCAGCCATAGTCCTCCCGTGTTAGCCTGTACCTCAGAGAAATATATACTGAACAAGAGAGCTCCCAGGACTGAGCCTTGTGGGATGCCACTGGTAACTGGTGTAGAGTCTGACATGGTACCTGCAATTCCAACCATGTGGGTGCTATCCCTGATCTAGTTTGCGACATACATGTGACATATGTGTTGATATCTAAGCTGGTGAGCTTATTTACGATGCCTGAGTGGGGTATTGTGTTGAAGGCTTTTGTGAGGTCCAGGTAGGCTGTGTGGACTACCTTTCCTACGTCTATGGCCCTGGTAACTGTTGCAAAAAAGTCGACCAGGTTCAAGAGGCAAGATCTGCCCTTAACAAAGCCGAATTGGGTAGGATCCAGTGTCTGGAGGTTCCTGATGTCTTTGTTTATGAGTTCCATGATGATAAGCTCCATAGCTTTGCAGACCAGGCTAGTCAGGCTTATAGGGTGATAATGTCCAGGGTCTGCTGTGGCACCACCTTTGTGGAGCGCGACCACTGTTGCTGTAAACCATTCCTTGGGTACATATCCTGTAGTAAGTCTGATACTGAACAGTGACTTTATGTGAGGGTTAAGTTCTTCATGAAGCTTGTGTAAGATGCAGCCCGGGACACCGTCTGGTCCCATTGATGCTGTGTTATTGCTTTGGAGAGGGCAGCTCTCACCTGTTCATCTGTGATGTCAGGGAGGCTACACTCTGTTGGGATGGACATGCACTCTTTTGGGGGGATGGGGGGAAATATGCACTGAACCTGTCTGCCAGGATGTTGGCAATGTCTGTGGGTTCAGTGTATTTTTTGTCATTATGCACTAAGAGCATATCTGGGAGTTGCCACCCAGGTTCTGACATAACTAAAGAAGGCCTTGTGAATGTCTTTAGTGTCTTGTGCAATTTTTCTTATGAAGCTGGCCTTAAATGATTTTATGAGTGATCATAGTTTCTTGCTAGTACTGATTAGAGATGCCTTCCCTTCTTGGGATTTTGCTCTATCATGTACTAGCCTCCTCCTATTTGTTGTATAGCTTATTTATGGCTGGGGTACACCAGACAGGTCCCCTGCCTTTGGAGGAGTGAGTCTTGGTTTCATTTGGGATAGCACAATCCATGCATTCCTGTAGGTGTCCATAGAATGCGTTTGTAAAGATTCTGTGATTTGAGCCATATTTTCCACTGGCCCGGGGGCTTTGAAGGATACCATCTCGGTTTTGAGAAGTGTGACATTTGCTTTTGAGAAGTTCTTCACCGAGAATACCTTGGCTGTGGGTGGGGATGGGATATGGATGTCCAGTGAGACAAATGTATGGTCTGACCTTACCAATGAGGGATATACCTCTGGTGTGGACCATAAGAGTCCCCATGTTGGTGATGACCAGGTCCAATATGTTTTCCCCTCTTGTGGGGGTGGTGACCAGTTGTTCCATAGCATTTGAGTTTATAAATTCTAGGAACTGTTGGCGAATGGTGTTGGGGCTTGAGTAGTATTCCCAGTCAATGTTTAGGTAGTTGAAGTCACCCAATATAATGGTGTTTGGAGAGACCTTCATAATCTCCAGTGTTCTCAGGAAAGCCGAGTGGGGTCCCTGAGTTTGTGAGGGTGGTCTGTAGCAGGCTACAAACTGAAAGGCAGTTTTGTCCACTGTTAGTTGCACATGGATGGTCTCCGATGCTTCATGCAGTGCTACTAACCTGGAGGTGTGTGTATCTTTGATGTATATGGATACTCCCCCTCCTTTTGTGGTTCGGTCTGGGTTTTGTGGCCGAAAAGCATGGTATGAAGTATAACCTGGTAGTGCTGGGGTGCTTTCGGGAGCCATGAACCAGGTTTCTGTTACTTCACAGATATCGATATTCTCCATACTGAAGAGAGCCTTGAGTGCGTGCATTTTGAGGTGTACACTTCTGGCATTGAGCAGCATTACCCTTAGTTTCTTCTACCTTGTATCGTCTATGGAGGTGGGTTTGTCTTTTGAGCCTTGCCTAAAAAAGGCACTATGGGGGTGGCAAGAGTCTTAGTCAGTATTCGAAAGCCCAGGGGTGACAGGTGCAAATGTCCCTAGTGAAGCAACGTGGCTTGTCGAGCATGTCATCCCAGGCTGACAGACACTGGATCCCCTTTGAATGACACCAATACATTAGCCAACTGTTAAAATTGATCATTTTGTCTTTATACTGTGGCATCATTCTTGGTGACGATAAGATGCTACACAAGGTCAGGGTCATACCGGCCTGGGCTACATGATCAGAGAGCTCCTCTTTGTCCCTTCTCATGTAGTCCAGGGAGGAATGTCTCGGGTCATTCACACCAGCATGGACAATGACAGAGTCATATTTGTACTTGCTTTGGAGTAACCTGAGTGCATGTGTTATGTGGCGGATCCTGGCACCCGACAGACAGCTTACAGTCACCTTCACCTTGTTCAGCCTAGTGAGTCGGACGTCAGTGTGTCTGACAATAGAGTCACCTATTACAAGTGTATTAGGTGTGTTGTTTAGCCTTACGGGCAGTGACTGTGTGGCACACTGACTTTGTGAACTATGTCATATGTGTGTATTGTTGTGGGGTAGCAGTTGTTTGTGGGTCTGTTCGGAGGTCTTTGCTGCTTAGGCAGATTTTTATTTAGAGCCTCTGAGTATGTTTTTGTGTGTTTATGTGTTTGGTTTGCTGTTGCTATAGGTCTATGTGATACTGGATTTGTGGTGTGTGTGGTTACCTTCTCCTCCTGATAGACTGTGCCAGTCATGAGTCGAGAGAGCTCAGCCTCCAGTTTGTCCATATAGTTGCATCTCTCACATATATCTGAGTTTGTTGGGAGGAGGAGAGGGTTGTCTGTGTACATAAGGCAGTTTTAACATTGCCTGAAAAGTCCCATATTCACCAGCTGCACTGGAGAGTACACACGAAACTGACCTTTGGACATGTCAGGATATTATGATGAAATACACTTTTGACTGATCAAAAAGGATCAGGAGGGTGTTCAGTGTGTAAAAGAGTATAACAGGGGTTTAGTGCTTAAGTTTGTTGGTGTTTTGGAAAGATTATCTGCGAAGGAGTCCAGACAGAACCATGACACTTCCTTCAGCTATGTCATAAATAGCAATGTACACTCATATATGTCCTGAGTCAGGGCAACTGTAAATGACTGACAATGCCAACATCCTGTCAGACAGGCCCATACATACATACCCACCTCCCACTGACAAAAGGCCCTATCATCCATGCCAGGAGATATCACATGTAGAATGGGTAAACAGCTCCTCCCAAAGCCGAAAACATGGCATCAATTGGCTAACATTGTTTCCCTATATGTGTCATAAGTGAACTGCAGAACAAACAGACCCTACACCTGAACAGTCTGTTGAGCCTCACCCTCTCTACAGGATATGAAACTGTTGATTGGGTTACAGCAACATATGGCACACTCCACAACTGTTGGTGCACAACAGACCATGGGAACTATAGTCTTATAAGCCTATGAAGTCTGATCTGCAAGGCCATGGAGTCCATCATGATTGAAGTCATAAACAGAGCTATTGGAAGCCAACAAACAGACAACCCTACAAACTTTGGTTTGGTCATGGGAAGATCATGGTTCCCAAACCTGCTAGACTGTTTGCAAGGCAGCCACCCAGAACATACATCACTGAAATGAGCTACACACGTCCCACATAGACTGTAAATAGCCCTTTTCCCACATCCCAGACACATGTCGTATCCACAAAATCAATAAACTTTGCATAAATATGGATGGATTGGTAACTGGTCCACAGATAGATCACAAAAGCTAAGAATTGTGGAGTCCTGTTCAAGCTGTTAACACCTGCTGTCCCCCATGGTGCAGTCCTGGGATTGCATAAAACAAGTCTGATGATGTCAGCATCCCACAAATACAGCAGTGGAAATGAAAACTCCCAGTAAAGCATATAACGCGTTGTGTTAATGCGTATCGCTCCAGTATCATAACCTAGTTATGTAGGGGTTTAAATCCTGCAATTGCTGAGTGTGTGTGTGTGGGGGGGTGTATGTTTGTGTGTGATTTTCTTTGAAAGGAGTGCCCTTTTTGGAGACTAGGAAAACACATTAAAAGAGGTATATTCCTCTTTGCTAAGTCTGATGATGTCAGCATTCCACAAATACAGCAGTGGAAATGCAGTAAAGCATATAGCATGTCGTGTTAATGCGTATCTTTCTAGTATCATAACATAGTTAGGTAGGGGTTTGAATCCTGCAATTACTGAATGTGTCTGTGTGACACTGTTGGTCAATGTGTTGTGGGTTTTGCTTTTACTACTGTATGACATATCAGTGAAACAACAGTATGTGCATTGCATACTTCAGGTATCTGGGTGGCAAATACATATATGTACATGTGACCTCAATTAGTTCATAAGTGTGAAGCCTGCTTTCTACATGAATACATCTGTTACCTTTGACAGATTGTGCTGTTACTCTTCAGACCTTAGGTCACATATGTATGTTTGTGACAAGGCCAGCCACTGTAGTGATCTGTGGCCTAGGTCATCTGTGTCACACACACCCATGACAATTTCTACAGAATAGTGTGAGTGAGGGTACATGCCTGGGGTATATTTCAGACATGTTCAAACACAACAAAGTCTATCAATAATTGATATTCATTACAGGTGTGCAACAACTACATGGATATGCATACAGACCCCTTCTTGCTTATGTGATACACTGAGGGACTTCAGAATACCTTTGGAAATGTGAATACCAAAGGACAGATTCGTAGGTTCATAGATTCATACTAGGCTCTCTGCCGTAGGGCATTTATAAGCCTAGCCAGAGTGTGTTTGGCTTTCGCTAACCCATTTTAAATTAATTTTGCTATGCCCTTTTTTCGAGGTTAGTATACTGTGCCTCTAACAGTGACACAGAAGTGATACCTGGGGTAAAACTAAGATCTCCCATCCACTCATCAAGATTCCTCTTGAAGAGAGTCAATGAGAGACTCTGCCTAACCTGGACTGGGATTTTATTCCAGAGTAAAGGGAGCCTCTGGGTTATGAATTTGTCCCTCCAGCAAGTCCTATTTATTTTCAGTGTTGAGGTTCAAGTCTCTCGAGCGTGTAGCTTGATGGGATTTGGATTTTCTGAGGTGCAGCATGTCCATTAATTCCGGGTTGGACATGGCTTTATATGTCAGGCACAGATCGCCTCTGAGCAAGCGGTATGCCACTGAGTAGAGCTGGAGTTTCTTTAACCGGGCAGCATATGGCATCCGTTTGAGCCCTTTGATCCTCCTGGTAAGGTACTTTTGGGGTCTTTCCAGTTGCTGCAGGTGTCTGGCAAGGTACATCCCAAAAGGGGCATTGTACTCAATTATGGGCCTGATGAGGGATGAGTAAAGAGGCACGATGACCTCCCGTGATCTAGATGTGAATCCCTTCATGATTAGGTGGGCTATATAAAATGTTTTTCTAACCACTTTGGCCACGTGGTTGTCAAATGAGAGATTGCTATCAACTTGGGTCCCCAGGTCCCTAATTACTTCTTCTGTACTTAATGGATTACCACCTATGTGGTAATTTGTGGGCACTTTGTTTTTGTCAAAGGGGATGACTGTACACTTTTTGGCATTTAGCTTGAGGCCATGGCTCTGGCACCAGTTGTCTGTTTCTATGAAGCCCTTTTTAAGGATCCTTGTGTCAGCTGGAGAGTCGATTATGGCTCCCAGTTTGTAGTCATCTGCGAACTTGGTCAGCCACAGTCCTTCCATGTTGGCCTGTACCTCCGAGAAATGTATACCGAACAAGAGAGGTCCCAAGTCTGAATCTTGTGGGATGCCACTTGTAACTGGTTTGGAGTCTGACATGGCTCCAGCAATTCTAACCATGTGGGTTCTGTCCTTGAGCCAGGTTGCAACCCATCTAGTGACATAGGGGTTTATATTTAAGCTGGTGAGCTTATCTGTAATGCCCGAGTGGGGTATTGTATCGAAGGCTTTTGCGAGGTCCAGGTAGGCTGTATGGACCACCTTCCCCTCGTCAATGGCCTTGGTGACTGTTTCAAAGAAATCAACCAGGTTTAGGAGGCAGGATCTGCCCTTAACAAAGCCGAACTGGGTAGGATCCAGTGTCTGTAGGTCCCCAATATCTTTATTTATGAGGTCCATGATGATCCTTTCCATAGCCTTGCAGACCAAGCTAGTCAGGCTTATGGAGCAATAGTTTCCAGGATCCATTGAGGCACCACCTTTGTGGAGAGTGACCACTGTTGCTGTATGCCACTCTTTGGGTACATATCCTGTAGTAAGGCTGAGATTGAACAGTAGTTTTATGTTTGGGTTTAGCTCTTCTTGGAGTTCATGTAGGACGCAGCCCGGGACACCATCTGGTCCCACTGATGCTGTGTGTTTTGCTTTGGAGAGGGCAGCTCTTACCTGAGCATCTGAGATGTCAGGGGGGCAGCACTCTGCTGGGATAGATATTTGCCCTTTTGGTGGGGAGAAGTTTGCGCTGAACCTGTCAGCTAGGCTGTTGGCAATGTCTGTGGGTCCGGTTTATTTTTTTTATTTTGGACTAATTTTGAGCATATCTGGGAATTCTCACCCAGGTTCCTAACATAACTAAAGAAAGCCTTGTGGTTATCCTTAGTGTCCTGTGCAATTTTTCTCTAGAAGCTGGCCTTAGATGATTTTATGAGTGCCCATAGTTTTTTGCTAATACTGATCAGAGATGCCTTCCCTTTTTGGGATTTTGCTCTATCATGTAGTAGCTTCCTCCTTCTATTGTATAGCTTGTTTATGGCTGGGGTCCACCAGACAGGACGTCTGCCTTTGGAGGATTGGGTCTTGGTTTTATTTGGGATTGCATGATCCATGCATTCCTGAAGGTGTTCATAGAATGCTTTTATAAAGGATTCTGCGGTCTGGGCTGTATTTTCCACAGGCCCAGGGGCTTTGAAGGATTCCACCTCGGTTTTGAGGAGTGTGAAATTTGCTTTAGAGAAGTTTTTCTCTGTGGTTTTCAGGGCAGGGGGTGGAGTCGGGATGTGAATATCCAGTGAGATTAGTTTATGGTCTGATCTTACCAGTGAGGGATACACTTCTGGTCTGGAGCATAGAGTCCCCGTGTTGGTGATGATCAGGTCCAGTATGTTTTCCCCTCTTGTGGGAGTGGTAACAAGTTGTTCCATAGCATTTGAGTTTATAAATTCTAGGAACCTTTGGGCTAGGGTATTGGAGCTAGAGTAATGCTCCCAGTCTATGTTTGGGTAGTTGAAGTCGCCCAATATAATGGTGTTTGGAGAGACCTTCATATTTTCCAGTGTTCTCAGGAAGGCCTAGTGGGGTTCCTGGGTTTGGGAGGGTGGTCTGTAGCAGGCTGTAAACTGCAAGGCAGTTTTACCCACTGTTAGTTGCACATGGATAGCCTCTGATGCTTCCTGCTGTGCCACCAACCTGGAGGTGTGGGTATCTTTGACGAATATTGATACTCTCCCCTTCTTTTGTGGTTCGGTCCAAGTTTTGGGGCCGAAAAGCATGGTATGAGGTATAACCTGGTAGTGCTGGGGTGCTCTCGGGAGCCTTGAATCAGGTTTCTGTTACTGCACAGATATCGATGTTCTCCATGCTAAGGAGAGTTTTGAGTGCGTACATCTTGAGGTTTAGACTTCTGGCATTGAGTAGCATTACTCTTAGTTTCTTATCCCTTGTGATACCTATGGAGGTGGGTTTGTCTTTTGAGCCTTGCCTAAAAAAGGCACTATGGGGGTAGCAAGAGCCTTTACCAATATCCGAAAGCCCAGGGGTGACAGGTACAAGCCGTCCCTAGCGAAGCATTGTGGCTTGTCGAGCATGTCATCCCAGGCTGACAGGCATTGGATCCCCTTTGAATGACATCAATACTTAAACCAATTGTTGAAATTGATCATCTTGTCTTCATATTGTGGCATCATTCTTGGTGAGGGTAAGATGCTACTCAAGGTCAAGGTCATACCAGCCTGGGCTACATGCTCAGAGAGCTCCTCTATGTCTCTTTTCATGTACTTCAGGGAGGTACGTCTCAGGTCATTCACACCAGCATGGACAATGACTGAGTCATATTTGTACTTGCCTTGGAGTGACCCGAGTGCTTGTGTTATGTGGCGGATCCTAGCGCCCGACAGGCAGCTCACCATGACCTTCTCCTTGTTCAGCCTGGTGAGCGGGACGTCAGTGTGCCTGACGATAGAGTCACCTATTACAAGTGTATCATGTGTGTTGTTTAGCCTTAAGGGCTGTGACTGTTCAGCACACTGGCTTTGTGAGCTATGTGTTGCACGTGTTTTGTTTTGGGGTAGCAGTTGCTTGGGTGTCTGCTTTGGAGGTATCTGCTGCTTAGGCAGATTTTTATTTAGAGCCTCCGAGTATGTTTTTGTGTGTTTATGTGTTTGGTTTGCTGTCGTGGTAGGTCTATGTGAGACTGGAATTGTAGTCAGTGTGGTTTCCTTCTCCTCCTGACTGGTTTCGCCAGTACTGAGTTGAGAGAGCTTAGTCTCCAGTATGGCTATATGGTTGCATCTCTCACATGTGTTGGAATTTGTTGGGAGGAGGAGAGGGTTGTCTGTGTACATGAGGCAGTTGTAACATTGCCTCAAGATTCCCAGATTCACCAGCTGGACTGGAGTGGAGATTGACAACTGACCTTTGGACATGCTAGAATAGTATTGGGATTTCCTTTATAATTGAAAAAAAAGGGCCAATGAGGAATGAGGTACTCAGGGGGAGTTTGTGAGGGTGTAGTGCTTTTAATATTTTAGTGCTGACTTATATAATTGCTTTAGTGAGCAAGTGCCAGGTAACTTAAATGCAATGTGTTACAGGTAACTTAAATGCAAAAACAACAAACAGTAACTTTCTTTCAAGTGACCATAAAAACGAGGTGAAAAAAGACCAATAATCCAAGTTGAGAAATGGAGAACAAACAGCGTTGAATGCCAAAATATTTATTCCACATACGATGAAAGTAAATGTTAGACCACATACAACAAAGGGAAACACAGCATAAACGCTATTCCTACAGATGCGTTTTCGTTTTTAACACAAAACTTCATCAGATGTCCTCAGTTAAATAATTCATCCTCTATTTATACACCAGTTAATTAATCAATTACATATATTCCCTCCAAATTCATACCATAATTATTTTAAATGTTCCTAGTTTCTAAAAAAAAATTATTAAATCATTTCCTAAAACCATTTTCATAAAACCTTATATAATTTAAATAAATACTTCTTTAATATTATTATGAACTCCATCTAATTAAAAAAAGAATTCAAAACAAAATACTATTCTACTGTTTAAACATGAACTAGTAAATGTTTCTTATGCAAGTTTGCCCTCTAATGGCCGTTTATCATTATTGCACTTAATAAAGTAAATATACTAAGAATATAAAACATATTATACAAATCATGAATTTCATAGGAAATTAGATAAAAGCATTATTGTTATAAATTCTGTGTATAGCTAAATGCGCCTAAAAGTAAAGGTTATTTAAAAGTATGCATTAGTTAAAATCTTATGTATGAATAAAATATTACATTAAACACAAAATTTTAAAAAATTCATTCAAATATACATTACAATTTAGCTGCCCTTAACTTTAAGATAGGTAATATACTTGTGTATTCATTCAGACCCGGTGGATTATAAGCATCTAGTGTAATTTGCCACCAGAGCTCCCTATATTCTATCTTTTCCTCCCAGGGTCCACCTCTTATATCTTTTTCAGTATGTTCAATTACTGTGAATACAAAACTAGCTTCTGAGCATTCCTTAGTATGTCTATATAGGGCATTAGTCTCCTTACAATTTTTAATATCGTTTAGGTGTTCATAAATTCTCCTTTTAAGTTTCCTTTCTGTTTTCCCTATATAGAATGAGTGACAGATTTTACAGACAGCCAAGTATATTAAACCCATGGAATCACAGTTATAATAATATTCTTCATTTATTATTAATCTGTTCCTACTCATAATGTTCATGCTATTGCCATTTAGCACATATGGGCATTGCGCACATCTGCCACATTTGTATGTACCTTTTTTCCTTTTATCCTTTAAGTCATTGGATTTTTTATTTTCCAAGATATTTCTTAAGCTTTGTGCATTTTTGTACACCACTTTAGCCGGAATGCTTTCTGCTTTCTCTAAATCAGTTAAGTTAATAAACCTATTCCATTCTCTATAAAAAATTTGTTTTATATTGTTATTAATACCATTATATTCCAAGGTAAGGGCTAAATGGTAATTTTCTTGCCTTTTGTCTTTAGTCTTGCTTATGTTTAAAGTATTTTCTGTTTCAGATCTCCTCACTATAGGTGTAAATCTGGTTCCTCGGCCTTTTTCAACTTCTTGTCTAATTTTTTTAACAAATTTATTAGGATAGCCTCGATCTCTAAACATGGTCTCTAAAAGATCACATTCACTCACAAAATCTTCTTCATTACTGGTCATCCTGCTACCCCTCACAAATTGGCCTTTGATAATATTCCTTTTACAATGCGTAGGATGCGCACTATCATAGTGCAAATATGTATTACAATAGGTGGGCTTTCTGTACACTTTGGTTTCTAAGGTACTACCTTTCTTATATATTTCCACATCCAAATAGTTTAAAGAAGTGTTAGAAACTGTCCAAGTAAATTTCAAAAAACTAGTGGTATTATTCAAATATTCTAAGAATTCATTTCTTTCAAGTGAAACAAGGAAATAAGTACAGTAAGCAATGCAGATATCACTAGGAATCCACAGACGCGCTGAAAAGCCGCGTTTTAGGTGGAATTAGCGTTTCTGGGAAATAACAAGCAAACAACAAGCATTCAAATAAAGCTAGATTCAGCAGTCCTGGATCTAGTCTATGCTACAGCAAACAAGGTGTACCAGTTTCAGTAAGAAACAGTTCAAATATGTAGGCACTATAAGCCTTTAACCAGAAATTCCCAGCTCAGAAGGGCAGAGTCCAGCCTCTCCTCCCACAAGAGTGCAGACCACGAACCTTCTTAATGTAAAATAACTGGCCTGAAGCCCAAGTGCTTAAACCAGAACTAATGCACTTTTAGAATAACAGACACTGAGCCCTCAATCGGCAGTTCACAACTTAGAAGGATGTAAACTACCTGTTCTGCCACTACAGTGCAGACCACAAACCTTCTTAATGTAAAACAATTGGCCTGAAGCCCAAGTGCTTAAACCAGAATTAATATACTTTTAGAATAACAGACACTGAGCCCTCAATCAGCAGTTCCCAACTTAGAAGGATGTAAGCTACCTGTCCTGCCACCACAGTGCAGGCCGCAAACCTTCCTAATGTAAAACAACTGGTCTGAAGCCCAAGTGCTTAATCCAAAAGACTTAGAATGATAGCTACACTTTAATCAAGTTACTACCAAGCAGTAATAAATACAATTGAATACTTTAAAGAATGCCTGGATTAGTGCTCAAGTTATACAAACAAAGCTAGATTCAGCAGGCCTGGATCTAGTCTATGCTACAGCAAACAAGGTGTACCAATTTCATTAAGAAGCAGTTTAAATATGCAGGCACTATAAGCCTTTAACCAGAAATTCCCAGCTAGAAGGGCATAGTCCAGCCTCTCCTCCCACAAGAGTGCAGACCACGAACCCTTTTAATGTAAAATAACTGGCCTGAAGCCCAAGTGCTTAAAACAGAATTAATACACTTTTAGAATAACAGACACTGAGCCCTCAATCAGCAGTTCCCAACTTAGAAGGATGTAAGCTACCTGTCCTGCCACTACAGTGCAGACCACAAACCTTCCTAATGTAAAACAACTGGTCTGAAGCCCAAGTGCTTAAACTAAAAGGCTTAGAATGAGTTGCACCAAGCAGTAATAAATACAACTGAGTACTTTTAAGATGACACAAAAGCAAAATAAAGTAGGAAGAAACACAAATACAGTAAAAGCAGATTATTTTTTTTTTTTTTTGAGTGAGCAAATGAGATGGGCCCAGGAGTTACAGGACAGAAACAAGTGCAAATGCAGGCCTTCAAATCAGAAAGTTGAAAGAGATGGAAGACCACCCAAATGGCCAATAACTACAAATTCTGGGCCAGACCACTCCTTATGTGGTAGACAGGTTACCTAGTGCTTACCACTCCCACTGATAAGCTAGAAGGCTTCCCTCCAACACAGAAAGGCTTGGGGGCTCAGAAACTTACAAATAGTCCTCGATACAGCAAATCTGTATCTGGAACACTAATTACAGGAAAGGTAGGAAACAGGCTTACAATTTTTTTTTTCAGAAAAGTAGCAAAAACAGGAGTAAAAGCAATTCACATGCAGTCCACACACAGTTTGAAAAAATGTAATTAAATTAAAAAGGACTAAATGCAAGTGCAGAAAGGGTTTATTAGATAGAATGCGGTAAAGAGATGGGACTGGGGGAGTGTCCTAGATCAAATCTGCAGTGGGGCGGGCACTGCAAAAGCCACCAAATTTAAACTACAACCAAGAACGGGGGGGGGGGGGGTTTCAACAGAGATGTGCGGAATCAGAGTGCAAATTATAAAACCAAAACAATATATACTGATCTCTGTATATTTGCAGAACACTAAGACAACAGATATATAAGCAACAATTTAGCTCTATAATACAGAATAATACAGAAAAATATACTCAGCTCTATATATTTGCAGATAGTCTTGTAAGGCTGTCTCTCAACACACAGGTTCCTCTTTAAATGCAGACTGCTGCTATTCATGTGGCTGTATGTACACATCGGTACCCCTTCTACATGTTGTGGGCTACTACCCATGTGGTACTGTCAGGATACTATGTTTAGTAAATGTGGATGACTATGCTATAGTTGGCTTATAGCATTACAGCATGGGTTGGTCAACACGTATCTGTCTGTATGATACCCTTGTAGAGGATAAGTGTCTCATCTGGAAAATGCATTGTAGGCCACTGTATGCATTACCAGATGTGGACTGACATATCCCTACTGTATTTGCTTGTACCTAAGAGGGCTACATGCCAAACAGGAGTGGTCCCAGGAATGGGTGGCGGTCAATACCACTGGTTACTGGTATAGTATTGTACCGGAAGGATCCAAATGCTACTGTGTTTCCTACATGTATGTGTCAGTTGTCAAGACATCAACTAACGATTGGTTATAGTCAGGTTGTCGAGGTAGTGTATACTACCAGAATGCAAACCAATGACCAATATTAACAGTATCACCAGCAGCATAGTGTCAAACCATGTCATACACACGTGTACCCAAGTTAAAACATATGTGTAGTAAAATGCATACTGGCCAGCAATAGAAACTATGAAGTTTTTACACTGTGAACTACAGGGCATGTCACCCTTCCCATGTGTCCACTATGCACGTACATGCAGACAGTGCACCTCCGCCATGTTCACAAATATACACCTGCAAATCTGTACAGCACACATCACACACTACTGTCCACTCACCAACACATGCTGCCAGAACTACACACATCAGCCAAGTGGCACATGGGCGGACAATCCATTTTTGGAATTAACACTGGTGTAAACAATACTACATTGATAATCATAGCTTTAATGCATCATGCCTGCTCAGATATACCTACAAGGATATCATTACACTTTACTGTTGACAACATGCTAACATTGCTACACTGCTATTAAGTCACCCTGTGCATCAGCACCATTTTAGCCTGTTCCTGCATCAGTGTTACAGATGACAGGAGGTGTCACAGTTTCATCATATGCACAGGGTGCGTTATTGGTTTGCCAGAGCCCAACATTGACCCATCTAATCGACATGTATGTGTGTGTGTGTATGTGTGTGTGTGTGTGTGTGTGTGTGTGTGTGTGTGTGTGTGTGTGTGTGTGTGTGTGTGTGTGTGTGTGTGTGAGGGACAACAGTACAGCATGGGTCAATGTTGATGTAATGTGTGTGTGTATGTGTTAGCCCTAGGTGTTTGGTTTATGTGTGTGTGTCTGCATGCACATAGTTCCACCATGTGGCTGCCAAATATGGGAGGTTGTGGGACAGACACAGACTGTACCTGCCAGGCTGTACAGATCACTGTCTCTGGGCATGGACACAGTACCTGTGCCTGGCAGGGGTGTCACGGACAGTATCAGGTACTAAGCCAGACTGGGTACTATCATCAGAGGCAGAGGGATGTCAACTGGACCCATGTCCTTGCTGGGACTGGCCAGAGCCAAGTGCACATGGTTTTCTAGGATAGTCTATTGACAGCCCAGCCCCAACATTGCTGGGGCTGGTACTGCCACTACGGGAGCGGATGTGACTTGTGTGTCGTCTGCGACGACTTCCAGCTGATGATGTTGCTGGCATACGTCCACATCAACATCTCAGCCATCCTGCACTGTCCTGGCACATGGACATGACATTATGGAAGACATCTAGTGTCTCCCCCCAACGTATATCAATGACCTCGGTGTAATTACAGATGGCACCGGCAAGGTCATGGATACTGTCATTGATAGCGGTGTTATGGGCCCTCTGCACCCTTAGTCCCTGTCTGGTGTACTGTTCCATATGTGCCTGTGCCTGCATTACAGCCCAGAATATACCTGAGGTTGTAAGACCTGTGGGGGCATGCCTGCCATGGGCATTATGACCAGCAGTGCTCCCACAAGAACACCTGGACATCTGCCTATGTGGTACCATTCCAGGAGTCTGGGTATGGCTGCTGTGAGGGGATGCATGTGCCATAGATACCACACTATCCGGGTCAATGCCTACTGTATGCAGTCCCCCAGCTAAGGCCATTGGTGATGAGGGATGTATTGGCAGTATGAATGTGTGCATAGATGGGGTGGAAAGCTGTGTAGTGTCGATTGGCGGACCAACGACAGACCCTGTCAAACCTGCCTGTGCTACAACACATGCATCATCTTTTCCACTATTTGTGGCAGTGACTTCAGGTTCCCTGCTGCACTCAACCAACACAACCTCAGCACCTGTGAGAGGAAGGCAGGAAACACACTTTACAATCTGTACATGATGTTAGCACACATGCACACATGCACACATGAACACATGCACACATGCACACATGGGCACATGAACACATGCACGCATGCACACATGCACACATGAACACATGAACACATGAACACATGCACACATGAACACATGTACACATGCACACAAATACACTACTCAGTAAAGTTGACGCACACACACACACACACACACACACACACACACACACACACACACACACACACACACACCAACAGCAATCCAGAACATGCTCATTAGTGGTTGATGGTGGAGTACAGTATCACAAGCCAAAGAATCCTATCACATGTGTCAGCATGCAGGATGTGTGTTTCTCAACAGCATGCAGTGCGAGTGTAGAGAATCCTTGTTAATATCAGTATACATGTCTTTGATGCATGTGTGTTGTTCAATGATTGGCCTCACCCTGGAACACAATGTGTACATGGACACAACATTGCTGTGCAAGTATTAAATGCTTTCCAATGTCCTGTGCACCATCACTCATAGGTATACATACCATGACCAGATGCACACAACTGTCAGGTGTATAGCAATGAATGCTATGTGTAGTACTGTAGTTACTGTAACTGGATGTAGTGTAGTACCATGAGCCATCATCAGGCAGCATCATGTGGTCACTCAAGGGCACTAATGTGTGCCACACTGGAAACTATCTTGCTGTACCTGAACTGCAGCACTTAACCATTTCACAGGCAGTTGTTACATGGGTATGTAAGGTGTTCAATAGGAAGCATTGCCTAACATGAATGTGTTGTGTGTTGAAGAGTGTCACACCTCCCCAAGATAGGCCTCTACCCCTCAGGTATAGTATGTGTGCTGTGTGGATGACATTTGGGATATTGGAGTCTGACCTTACAGCAGGTGTCTAAATAGGCCATGTGTATCATATTAACACTGACTGCATATGACAAAGTGCATGTGTATTGACTCTGCCTATCCAATGTCCACTACAGTGTACCACAATTGGTTGGGATGCTCTGTGTATTGCATGTGTTTGAGGCAGCTGCTCATGTTACTGGAATGTGCATAGTCCCACAGAAAATATGCAGAGCATGCATTATGTGTAGGTGTTTTAGATGTGTCTATGGCCTACAACTCACCTATGACATGCACATGTTATTTGCTATATTAAATGTAGAACACTCACCAGCATGGGTCTGCTGTCTTGCTGTCACACCAGAGGGACATACAAGGATATCAGACAGTTTGTCAGTGTCAACAACTATGGCATTGCTGCTGTGAGTTTGCAACTTTGCAGTAGTACAACATGTGACAGTCACAGGCATACAGATTATGTTCCAAATTATCAGTATTGCACAACACCAGGCTCCACATCTTCTAAATACACAGTACACATCTGACATATGCATGTTCTAACAATTGAGCTAATAGTAGTATACAAATATGCCATGTTACCTGCACGCTCTGAGTCAACTTGCTGGGAGACTCCAGCCTCCATGATGACACATGTCTGTTGTAGTGGTTGGCCAGGAGCCACCATGCTGAGGAGCAGCTCTTCCACTCTGGTGAGGGGCAGGTGTGATGCTGCACCACCACCTGTGGCAAGCTGTTGTCTGCAGACATCGGAGGCATGCTGCCGGACATGTCTAATTAAATCACTGCAGTGATGGCGTACCTGCACATAAGCCCGGTTATGCATGCCTACATCATTCACCCGACGGACAACATTTTTCCACAGTGCAGTGTGCCCTTGCTGGTCCTGGCTGGTTCTGGAGAACAGCAGGGTGTGATGTTGTAGTAGGGCGTCTAGGAGTATTTCCTCCTCTTCAGGGGAATATGCAGGTTTGCGAATGTGAGACATATCCCTGGAAGACAATAAAACAATAATTGTGAGCAAGTCATGTGGCAAACTTAAAATTCTAAAGTACAGACATCAATAAAATGCCATATATAGCAACCTATTGGCTGTCAGTAGATACACACTTTTAATACCACATATCAGTGCTCAGCCCACAACTGCCTGACAGTGCCTGGCACATTCTATATATTAAACCATGTTCTGCACAGCAGCAAAGTTAAACCAGTATGTAAGACTATACAACAGTACATGGCACACTGTATGTGACACAATGCACCACCTAGCCACATGAGGTATATATCAAGCTAATGGATGAAGAAAGATGTCATCCATTGCAATGAATGTAAAATACAGTTACAGTATTACCAGTATACCACAGTAGTCTTTGATGCCAAACCCCTGCCTAACATATGTGCACAGTTTTTGATATAGGTGGCATACTACTGTACTAGACTATACATGTTGCCAGATACACATGTATACCCTGTAACACAGACATGATTGAAGGCATGGTACAGGCATAACTACACACACATCAGACATACATACAACACACAAATGTATGCCAACACAGATGAACTTTACCTGTGTACCATACAGTACTGTGTGTCACTACTTACAAAACCTTATGCCTGAGGTATGTAATCTGTGAGGACTACAGGGAAGACACAAAACAGTGTTTCCAAGCAATGTGAACATACACCATACTGTATTGTTTAGGCCTACAGCTTCAGGTAGTACTACAGTTCATATGGGAGTTGGATTCACCAGCAGTACCACTCACTAAGCATACACGTATTGCTTTAGCCTACAATGGGACACCACAGTCGACAACAAGGGACTACATCACGCCAAATGCCATACTAGCCTAGCAATAGCATACACATCTTTTGCTGGGATCACAGCTAGGACACAAACTACCATGACAGAAACAAATTCACACTAAGCTATCACACCTTTACAGACCTTGCACAGATTCACCAACACATTCACCATCACACTCAGTCAACCTCACATAGGAATTATTGCACTAAGTACATGTGTGTGTGCTTCGTGTCATGGGTAGGTAATACGCTATTGTCCCTAGGGCCTACAGCAGCCTAGCCATATGCTACCCTGGCATTTGACACACATGTAATTTAATTTCACTTGCCCCTGTCAACCAGAGCCACAGAGGTTATTCCCGGGGTGTACTTCCTATCTCCCAAACAATCATCAGGAGTATCTATGACAAGTGCTAATGAGGAGCTTTGTTTGCTATTGATAGGTGGTTTATTCCAGAGTATGGCATATCTCTGAGTTAGGACTCTATCCCTCCAGCATGTGCTGTTTAGTGAGCTGACAAGGTGTAGGGCCCTAGAGCATGTATCTGGGAGGGGATTGTCATATGTTTACATGGAGGATGTCCAACAGCTATGGGTGTGACATAGCTCAGTATGTTAGGCAGAGGTCACCTCTGGGTAGGCGCTATGCAACACAGTGTAGCTGTGGTTTTGTGAGTCGGTCTGTATAGGGCATCTGTTTGAAGCCAGTATTACTCATTGTGAGGTATGTGTGTGGCCTTTCCAGTTGCTGCAGTTGGCATTGTACTCTCCAATGGGTTTTAAGTGTAATAAGTAGAGGGGAACACTGACCTATATTTCCCTAGATGACATACCTTTTGTGATGACATGTACCACGTAGACAGAGTACATGACCAGTGTGGCACTGTGATTATCAAAGGGGAGGCTACTGTCCACCTGTGCCCCATGTTCCCTTATCACACCTTCAGTGTTAGGTAGACTACCACCTATGTGGTAGTTAATGGGTACAGTGTTCTGGCAAGAAGGGATGGCACTGCAGTGTCAACACTGAGCTTCAGTCCATACCTTGGTCGCCAGGCACCTGTCACAGTAACTATGGCCCATATACACACACACACACACACACATACATACATGCATACATATAAACATCCATTGCTGTACATATAGATGTACATATAGGCACATATGCAGTCCACTATTCATGGTGGGAATATCACTTATGCGACAGTTGTGAGATATACAGTGATGTAATAGTATTGCACAGTATTGTGCAGACTGCATTGAAGGTGTCCTCAACCCATGTAGCTTTAGCAGGCCTCACTGGCTACAACACTGCAAAACTGACAGAGCATACCCATAGAGTTTAACCACCACATGTCATATACCAGCACTGCATGCTATTTTCAATTCCACACAGTACAACCTACATAGAAATATACACATAACAACCTTGAACAACGTATATATGTACACCCTTCACAAACAGTTGCAGTATGTCCCTTGCCCTATGCATATGTACAGATACATAGAGATACGTACTGCTGCCACATATGGATGATTCACAGTATGTAGAGTACTCTTCATCAACATCTATTACATGCCAGCATATACATATGTGTTACATACATTTCGTTTGTATTGCTGTGTTCCATTTGTTTTTAAAGGAAATGCATTTTTATTTATTTATTTATTATTTATTTTTGTTTCTTTTGTCTGTCTGTTGCTCCTTCTTTTTCTGTGTTTCTCTGTATGTCTGTGTCTCTGTCTCTGCCTCTGTCTCTGTCTCTGTCTCTGTCTCTCTCTCTCTTGCTGCAATGAGATTATTGCATGTATAGACAGCAAGCACAGCCTGCTTTTCTAGGTATCTGCACATGTGCATGTGATGGCCTCTGCACCAATTGGTGCCCACCATTTACTAATTGCATGCAACCTGCTGTGTGGTAATTGCACTACTCACTGTCATAGCAGCCCACTGCTATAAAATGCTAGGTTAGATAGGCATAGCCCTTTCAGCTTTCCAAAGTGGGGCCCATTATTGTTTGCTGTGGACACCGTTGTGTCATTCAGAAGGTTGGTATACTTCTTATCTCTGAAGCTAGGGTTGTAGCCAGTGATTTGCATGTTGTACTTAAAAATGAATGTTGCTGCTTCTAGTACACACTTGTCAGTGTAAAACTTTACTCACCCCTCCACATGCTTACACAAGATACATGGGAGTATGTACTTTCTTTTCTAATTAGACAATTAACTGATACTGTGTTGGGGTTGTAAAGTGCTACTGTAACATTATTTCCAGCTAGAATGGCTGGTTCTCATTTCACAGTCATGTCATGCAATTCCACAACAACTGCTGGTAAAGATCCACATAACAAGATTTGTGTTATGACATTCCTATTTTCCCTTTACATTCAATCATTGTAATGCATGATATATTTATTACAGCACCAACATGTTGTAAATCTACTGTGGCCTAGTGGTACTTCATGCAGTCTAGTGTGTCCAAGGTCTGGGGTTCGAGAATGACAGAGGTGTTTTATTTTGCTACTCAGCAGAACAAGGGCCCTGCCATGCAGAGTGACTACGGCACTTTTAAGCAGTTGTAAGCTGGTTTGTGCGGGTTTGCGAGACGCTTAGCAATGCTTAGCTAAGCGCACACATGCGCACACTCGCTCAAACCCGCTAACTACTGCTTAAAAGTGCTTACTCCCGCTAACTCCTGCGCTACCTTCTTTGAAAGAAAAGAAAATGGGGAGATAGGAAAGTGGTGAAAAAGGGGGCACAAAGAGGGAAAAACAGTAGGGAAATAAGCTTGGGATGTGCAGGACAGTTGTAGGGAAAGTTCATGGCTGCCCATTTCTTTACCAGCAACAGCTGTGCATATGCAATAAATTTGGAGTGAAATTTGAAACCTTCCACCACTGAGAGAGGGTTGAGGATAACAAAGTCTGTTGTACTGCCAATTATAATTATCAGTTTACATGTCCAGCGGACACGTGTATGAAATGGGCAGCTATGTATGGGGCGTAATTTTTTTGTGGGAACAGATTGCCCTTTTTTTTTTTTTTTTTTTCAGGTAAGGGTGGAAAGTGAGGTAAAGGAAGAAGGTATATTCGGGGAGGTATGTTGGGTAGGTAACCAGACAAGACAAACAGGACGCATACAGGGGCGGAGTATGACACATGGGGTGGGTGAACACAATTGACGGGGACAGATGTTTGGAAATCGCAAGCCCTTGAGCCCACAGATGGTAAAAGTGGAACTGAGATCCCCACCCATGGGCAGTCACCACTGCACCTTCACAGCCTCGAGAGTGGCTATGCTGGGGGCTGTGTAGGAGGGGCAGGCTCACCCATGAGTCACCACTCTCGCCTCGAGCTGCCGTAGGGGATCAGCGACTGAACGCTGGATCTCCCTATGCACCACAGCCCAGACCCTTCGGAGAGTGACAGGTAGTCCTTCTCCACCCATGCTTGCATGGGGAGGACGAGCCCTATCCGCTGCAGCGCTTCCACCCGAAGGTGGCACAGGACCAATGGAGGAGGGGAGCCCGGGCTGAGCACCGGACCTGCTGGTGCCAGGTGCAATCGCCAGCTGAGGAGGGACAGGTGGGTCCGCTGGGACCGGCCTTCCCATACGTTCTGTGATTAGGTGTGTTTAATTACAACATAAACAACAGCATTCCAAATTAGTTGTAACAGCATGCAGTAATGTTCCCATTAACACAACACACCAAGGTTCCAACAGTTGAGCAGCAAGCTTAACACATGCATATATTGAACGACAGTGGACATTCCAACAGCATGCAGGGATGTTTGGTGGCAACAGGCCACCAAGATTGTGGTGTTTGAACAGGGCACATGCATCAAAGTAAATGCAGATATTTATAGAACAATAGGACATATGTCCCAACAAATGTTTTGAGATTAGACATGCCCATTGAGGTGTGGAATTGCATTGTTTATGCACATACAGTAGGGTGTAAAAAGAAACCTCAATTAACATCTTATAAGTACTTTTAGTCAACACTACATTCCTATTGACTGCAGGTGTATATCCCCTACATGTATTATTACACTTGGCAACATGCATTAGGTTGTGTAATGGGTTTGGCTAGTTCATTATATACCTGACCTATATCTGACATACTAACTGTCCAAGATGCAGATGTTACTGCTACATAGTTATATATTTTATTGATATTTCTATATCTACATACCTGGATGTGTTCACGTGACATTTTCAGTTAAATTTCTACAGAACCCTATATTCCGTGTAGCACACTCACATTTCTGGGGAACACATTAACAAGCTACTCGTGTGCCAGATTTACTTATGCATGCCAGCCATTAACTGACTGTTGAGGACTGTATATTTGCTTCACAGCTACTGGCACTTCCATCATCCACTTTATATGGGACTGCCCAACTGTGGGTTGACAGCACTTATTACAACAGTACTATTTGTATAATGCAAGGGTAGAACAACATTTCAAAGTAAGTGACACAGACACACTCCAAGTATTATACCTTTTTTAATTACATTACACACTTGTCTACAGGCTCTCTCCTTTATTTGATATTACAGTGCATATGAAAGACATATTCAAGACATATTATACCTTTATTAATAGGTTACAACACTCTTTTTCAGGCTTGCTCACATATTTTATATGGCAGAGATATTATTCTGGATTTATTTTACCTTTCTTAATGGGTTACTACAGTCTTTTTCTGGCTCTTTGACTTATTTTATATAACAGTACATGCAGAGGAATTATTCAGGGCATTTTATGGCTGTATTATTGGGCTACAACACTTTCTTTCAGGCTCTCTCACCTTTTATATAACAATACATGCAGAATAATTACTAACCTGCCTGGCGGCGCAGCCTTAGCAGCCTATCTGCATAGGCTTGCTGATTCGTAGCACAGACACCTGCAGCTGTGTAGTAAATGAAAGGATATTGAGACATACCTATCCATTATATAGACTAAATTAGCATGTCTTACATACTGCATTCCATGGCTACCTACTCAGTAGTGGGGCATCTTGCATCCCACGGGCCTCCTGTATCCATCGGTTCAGTAGATCCTGCTTCCGTCTCTTCAGGTCTGCATGGTGGTGAGGGACCTGCTCACCAGTCTGAGGAACGCCTGTGGTACTGGTGAGATCATGAGCTAACCAGTTCCAAGCCTCTGCCTTGTACTCTGTCCCTTGGAACTGGCCCTGCAGGAGTCTTGTCTCATGACGGTGGACAAGGAGCCAAACCATGTATTTTGACTACTCGATGCCCCAGCGTTGCGCTCAAAAGCATGTACCCTCTCCAGCACCAGCCATTCTAACTGCAGATGGGAGCTACAATCAGTCATGGCAAGTATTCCCTCCTATGGGGCTTAAATATGCCCCATTTCCCACACTTTTTTGTGATTGGCCATTTTTGAAAATTCTCGGCTGACTGCAGACCTGCTTAGCAATGGTTAATCTACTATTTATAAGTATATGTATGTTAACAGTGGCTATTTATCCTAAGCTGTCATGGCTTAGTGGTTCAGTAATTTGATTATGGTGCACAGTGTCCCGGGTTTGAACCTTGTCATTGGTTTTTATTTTACTACTGTCCACACAGGCTAGGGGGTGTGGCTGTGTTTAGGCAACTTTGCTCTACGTTGCTCCACGTTGCCCGACAGTGCACTGGTTGGTGCGGCGCGCACCTCCACGCTAACCGATTGCACTGGGTAAAGCACTATTTAGCTATGGGCAACTATATTGCGCTGGGCAAAGTGCTGCTTAACTATGGGCAACTATATTGTGCTTGGTAAAGCACTGCTTAAATACGAGCAACTATAATGCCCTGGGTAAAGTGCTATTTAGCTATGGGCAAATATATTGCGCTGGGTAAAGCGCTGCTTAACTACACGCAATTATATGTCAGGATCCTTTATAAATATACATTTTGTTCACTGATACATAGGCCATTTCAATGCTTTTTAGTAAAATTTTATTCATATATGTCAGGAATTATTTCATATACTAATTTAAAACATAAAATAGAAAGGGGAGTGGTGGGACTTGAACCGTGAATGCCTCCTCTTTGTATGAAGGATCTACCGCTATGCTATTACTATTTGGCTTAAGTTGCATATACATTGCTTATTATGCTCTTCAATGTCGACATTGCTAACTGCAGCTAAACAATGGGCACACCCGCGCAAACATGTGCAAATATGGGCAGCTATATCGGGAATTAGAAAAAAAAAATTAAAAGTTTTACTTTTTATAACTGTACCGGGGGGTTACAATGTGAGGGAGTGTAGTGTTGGGTACGTAGACATTTGAGCGGACTCACTCATGTGTGTTGACATTTCACAATTCAGACACTTGCAGGGGCGTGGACCTTTGGACTGCTCGGCAGTTAGACACGCCCCCTGCCTTCCTGCACGGTCCGTGTTAGAATTGGAGTGGAGTCAGCGTGCCCTCATAAATATGCATGGCACGCAGACATCATACCATTCAACTGCATTTTCCAAGTAAGCCTTATTTAGTTTTACACGGAGGATTTGTGAATCCGGGGGAGTGTTTGCGATTTGAAAGAGACAAGTGGGGGTACTGAACTTAGAATGGAGACTGTGCTGTCTAGGTGAGGAAATGTTTATTCTTATGTAAACTAAGTAATCTTTTTCTATAAAACATACTAAAGGAATGCTGTTGTAAGTAAAAAATAAGAACAGGGAAGGAGTGCTCGGGACAGGTTGGCTTATTAGTTTTAGGGAGAGCAAGCACTGTTGCACTTTTCATTTCAGAACATATAATGCATATTAATAGAAAGAGAGAGAGATAAAGAGAGAATGAAAACAAAAATAGGTTTCAGGTGAATTATCAAGGTTTCCTTAGGACCTCAGATGTAAAGGAACAAATGAAGAAATAAATTTGTATGGAATTTTGATGAGTAGCAAATACACTGTTTTTAATGAGACTATTAGGTAAAGCAGTTATGAACTTCTTGAGATAATATTTGTGTGCCTGTCTGTGTGCATTTTATGTGTATTTCTGTATCTATAGCTATTCCTTTATGTTTACTGAATTATTACTTCTGACATATATTTGCTCCAGCCATTTATCAGAATGAATAAATTACTGGATAGATAAATAAGGAGAAAATTGAGTGTCATCACTTATCCAAGTTTTGACAATAGAAATGATAGATGGGTCAAACTGGATTGCATACGATTCTAGTGAATGTAATTTGTTTAGAACATTTTGGACTCTGAGGTATGCAATGGCCATGGATTTTTTTAGTTTATATAATGATGTATAGTAAAAAGATGTGAAAGAAGATAAGGGAAAGAATCGTATCTGATCAAAGTTGTAATGAATAGAAGGCATGCCAATTTTTAAATAGTTAAATGGGAAGTTAGGAAACTGAATCAACAGATACAATTGCTGCTTAATAGTTTGCTATATATGGAAAGGTAAAATGGAGAATGTGAAGGAAAATTGTGAATATTGGAATTATGACTGGACTGAAACAGAAATCATTAGTATATTTTGGAACTTGGATATGGGCAGCAGGCTGTAACTTGTGGGTATTGACTAGGAAATGATAGGGTCCTAAGTCCATATGTTAGTACTTGACCCATGCATTCTAACAACCATTTGTCATCTAGACACCAGTAAGCTTACGTTTTTTCTTGATAAGGGCATGCTATTATTCGATTTCGTAAATGCATGGGAACCTATCCATTCATCAAAACTTAACTTGATGGAGGTTAGAGTGTTACACTATTTAACATGCAAGGTAAATTTGTTCCATGAAAAAGAAATCTTTTGGGTAACAAACATCTCTGTCCATGAAGCCCTATATATGTGTATATATATAGGTATATATTTATATATATATATATATATATATATATATATATATATATATATATATATATATATATATATCTATATCTGGGTTCACTATGGAATCTCGAAATACTGAAATTCCGAATTTCAATATTTTGAAATTCTATAGCCGAAAGATTTAAATCGCAAAACCCCAGAACCGCAAAATTTTAAATCGCGAACCTACACTACAAATACACCACACACATACACACAATGTCCCCCCACAATAAAACATACACTCCTACACTACAGACAAGAATGGGGGCAAGGCCCCCTGTACCCCCCACTTATATGTACTAACTCTGAGATCGCACAATCATGAATACAAAGGTAACTCCACACCCACGCATTTCACAGCCCCTTGCATACAGACATCACAGCCACAACACAAACTAACATACACTAAAGTGCCTAACCAACACACTTACACATACATACTTACCTGAACTTACACCTATCCATTCACACACCGCAACAAAAGAAGAGCATTTCAAAATCTCCGAACTTTGGGATTTTGAATTTTGCTTCTATAGTGAACCTATATATATATATATGAGAGTTTGGAGTGAGTGTGTATTCTTAGCACTTCCAGTGTTTAGTGTGGGAATGATTTAGTAAAAATGAAGTTTCATAACACACAGGGCAAGACCTGCAAAGATACCCCATCACCCTTGAATCCAAAGTGGGGTTCCCTACATTAGAGTGGCAGTACACAACACCAACACCCACAACACTGACACCACAAGAACAAAACCGCAAAAACACGAAAGTGCACATGCCCGACAAACCACAATACTGACAGTTAACAAAACAAAATGTTCACTGTTCCACACAACACACACACAATACAAGCACACCAACAACTTAAAAACCTACACTACACCTTACACACAACTATGTATGCACTAACCTTAACCCAAACCCTAACCCTAAGGTCTGTCACTATCGCACACTTACCTTACCCGCACCCGAACCCTAACTCACTTAATCCACCCCTAACCCTAAATCCCTCACTATCGCACACTTACTGAGGTGCTTTACACGTTTTCCATGTCGGTGTTTTTGCTGTCTGGATTCCGAGTTGTCGGTTACCTGCTTTGTTAGTCTTCTGGCATCGGTGATGTTATTGTCGATCTTCTGAGCTGTCGGTCCAACGTAGGGAACTCCCAAAGTGTGTTTCAGTCTAGGTGTACTTGCATCTTGGACATTCCAGGGATACATGAAAATGCTGTTGGAGTGTCACTGACAGCCGCCAGTCATATCCTGGCAAAATTCCTGGAAGCAATGTACAGCAATGTGGATGAGTGCATACACTTTCCATTCACCTGCATGGTGTGGAGAACTGTAATGCACATGTTTTACAGCATCACAAACTTCCCCATGTACTCAGTGCAATAGATGACACACATATTTATCAAGATACCCATACATTCTGAGCAGACTGATACATAAACAGAAAGGGCAGGCCTTCCATCAACTGCCAGGTTGTATTCATAGCAGATGGCAGCATAACGAACATCATGTCAGCACACAATGGAAGTGTCCATGATGCTGCCATATGAAGGGAAAGTGGACTGAAGGCTGCATTCTGGCAAGTTAAAATACCTGAGTGACTACTACTAGGCAAGTACAGGAGCACAGCTAGGATGTAAGCTAAGGATAACCCTCACAACAATATTCATTCTGACCAAATGTGTTTTCATTCCCCTCAACAGGTGACTGTGGTTATCCACTGGACCCATGGCTAATGACACTATACCGTGAACCATCCAACCTTGAATGGGAGGCCTATAATAAAGTACACACAGCAACCAAAAACACCATAGAGCATGTGTTTCGTGTATTGAAAGCTAGGTTCAGCTACCTGTAAACATTCAAGGGTGCACTGCAATGCAGACTTGAGAAGGCAACACAGATGATAACAGTATGCACCATGCTGCACAGTATGCTAACTTGAGGACATGGCAGACTTTCAGCTGCAGGTGTAGGTCAACTACCTGAAGAACCCCGGATGTCTGAAGAAGATATTCCACAGGTATCAGATGACGAGCACATTGTGCAACACATTCATATCTCTGCAATATAATAACATGAAAATAGGGAAACATTACAGGACATAATGCAGAAATGTTAATAACCACAAAAAATATATCACAGTTGTTGTGTCTTCTGGCTTTTCCCGGTTAGGGGTCGCCACAGCGGAACTCCGGTCCGCTAATGATTGGTAGTTGATTTTTACGTGCTGAGTTACCAGCCCTGATGCACAACCTTCAACAAAGGTATGCCCATTCATGCATGTCTCCACGCAGAAGACGCTCTAGCTGAGAATCGAACCAAACAGCGTCTTACTGTGAGACGACAATACTACCACAGCAATTTAATACAAGAAGCCATCTATGTTTATGATACTGTTCGACACACACTGAAGCAGTCTAGGGTGAACTAACTGATGTCTTGCACCACATGCTGCTTTGCCCTACATATACAGAAACACATGTTGATTTGAAGAAGCATGACTGTGATTTGAAGGCCTTGTTATGGCTGGCAGATGCACAGCAGATGGACCAGCAGTGTAGCTGTGTGTATGTTAGATGATAGACACTGATGCTTAATAAGCACTGGTGGTTCTGCAGAGAGGTGGCCTGCCTCTCCCATGATCCAATCGGCTAAGCACAGTCGGGGCACTGAGAACCTTGCTTGTACTCTGGCACTGCTGCAATACTGTAGATGCCAGGGTTTCCACCAACAATGCCGCTTCTAGCATACTATCATTTTGAGTGTCAAATGTGACCTTTATCTCATTGTGTCTGGGCTCTTTTCCTTCATGCATCACACATAGCTGGTGTGCCACATGATCTGTGGCAAGTGCAAGTGCACAGATGTCTGATCCATGATGTTGCTGGGAACATTCATTTGCCTGCAGCAGGAGGCAAACACCCTCGGACAGCTGGCCATGCTCAATATCTGCCAGCCTATGTCTATTGCAGTGCCCTGTTTCAGGTTGTTGTGCAGAACTGCCATCAGCAACAGTCTCAACTTGAGTCATTCATTCAAATGTCTCATCCTGTTCAACATCCCATGTCTCATCGTTCTGCAAATGGCCAGACAAGTTCCCCTCCACATCTGAGGTTGCAGCTGCATCACAATCATTGTCAACATCTTGGACAAACTCTATCAAGACATCAATGTCCTGTTTGCCAAGGGCCAGGATACCATGCTGAGATACATCTGATACCATATCATAATCAATGGATGGGCTGATAGATGATACAGATAGTTGATGTGTTAAAAGAAGATATAAAAGACACAGATCAGGATCACGTGCTTACATCACATGCTGGATAACATCAAAGACATATGAAATATATATATATATATATATATATATATATATATATATATATATATATATATATATATCAATCACTACAATGGTAGAAATTATAATGACTTTACATAAGTGCTATTGTATGTATGTTTCACAGGGTCTACCTATAAGGAGTATACAATTACATTACATAGTCAACATGCATGACATATGTGAGGAATACCAACAAAATACACATGGCAGCTTCTCATGGGAAGATGGTTCTACTGAAGAGGGATGAACGTCAACTATTGTAGGGGGAAAAGGAATTAGTGATCACATCATTGAAACTATTACAGTAAAACATAAAGAAGGTTTCACATACACATGCCACTTGTGTGTGCAGTTCACAAGGTTGATGGAGTCTGGCTTAGGAATGGGAAGAAGGACACCATATTTATGGAGGACAATAACAGGAGTAACAGTAATGAAATGTATAAAACATAGTTAATAGCATATCACTGTTAGAGTCCAGCTGAGGAGAGTTTGTGGGTTGTACTGTGGATCCTGCAGGGGGAAAGTAAAGAGAAAGGCAACACAGTCATGTATTTAGCAAAAACAATACTGACAGCATAACATATACAACACAGAAACAGGGGATGTAGATACTCATGTGATGGACATTGCACCTGTACACCAGATGGCCATCTTTTGAAAAATATTGATATTAATGTCATGTATCACATTTGTGCTACACATTGATACAAGCTATGAAACTTTTTGCAGTAACATACCTGATTTGTCTTAACTTAAACCCATACGACTTAGGCCCACACTGGATGTACCTGCAGTGTGCAATGATAGGGAAATAACAATATGACAGTAAACAGCAGTGTCATGAAATGAGGCTGAGGCAATAACAGGTAGTGATCACAGAAACTCCGTATGGAGACACACACCTGCCATTCCCTGATGTTGTCCCAAAGTAGATGAACCTGTAAATATTAAGGCAGACAGCATTGCACATGGTAGTTAGACTGTTCTGCCTTCACTGCAGTTGTATGAATACATGTCGTTAGGCTTATGTTCAACATCACCCAGTGTCTCTCTCTGTGTGCATGGCTAAAATCTGTTGCTGTAAATCAAAAACGGCAATAAATGAATATGCGTGCTGCAGCAGTATGCAATGATTGTTGCTATAGTCATCCATGTCATGGAAAGAAAGACATACATGTTTGGCCAAGAACTACAGCTTCTATATCACCCCAAAGTATGCATCGTTCCCCTTTTGCTGTATGCAGTGAGGACAGAAATAGTGTGATGTCATCGAGAGGTCAATGGTGGTCTGCCACTGGTGGCATCTCTCAATCTCTAGTATCATATTAATCTGTTGGTTGCACAAAGGATCATGTCTCAGCAATGTCATCTACAGGCATCATGGGATCTGTTGTGAACTCCAATCACATTTATTGTGTTGGTGAGGGCGGTCCAGATTTTATTTCTGCAAACTGTATTGCAAAAATGGCCAAGCAGTTTCTGCCCATGTTGTCAGAGAGTATCAAGTATGAATTTGTTTTCCTGTGGGCAGAAGTTTTCACATCTTGGATGGTTGGCCATTTGAAAGATAGTGATATACACTCGATCATATTCCTGTGTGACCTCATTTATGCAGATGATGTTATGGACAGTGTATGTCAAGATAAACAGTATGCATTCCTATATTATGCAAAGGTCTGTACAACTGTCTGTGACAAATTCTAATGTGATATATAAAAAGAAACAACAATGCTTTCATAAATATCATTGTAAAATGAACATAACTTGTAATATTTGTAGAGTCTGCGTGTGGGAAAAGAACCCCTCACACTACATATAAGTTGAATGGATGCCCGAAAGCAACATCATCATGCCACATGAGTCTGCATGCACTTCACATTAAAATACTTCACAGACTAGCAATTGAAAACAATACAGAAACTGTCGGCAATCCTCAGGATCCATAAGTAGGCCACAGACACTACAGATCCTTTGTATATTGAGCCAGTAATGATACAACCTTTGTTAAGAAAACATCAGTGAAGAAATATCCATAACTGAAAAACAACATACTATTAACACATGTATTTTTAACACTTTTCTTAAGAAATATGAATTAAGAAATATCCATAACATCAAAAGAACATAGTATGACTAGATAGTGTTGGAATCTGTAGGCATCCATAGTTACAACACAGAGTGCAAGGAATCACCAGTAAGAAATACAGATGATCTGTAAATCTCAAACGACCTCTCTTCTCCGCCAAGTCACTGTACAAAACCAAAGCACCTCCGCTGGCTTACAATAAAGGGCTGCCCTCCTACGAAAATCAGACCTCAATGGTACGATAAAATGAACCATAAAATGTTGTTCAATATCCAAAGGACCACACGAAAATATGCCAAAATCAACGAATTTAATAACACGAATCCACAAACAAGACAAAAACAGGGATCGAGCGTTCTGTAAATTTGTCGTTATATACATTTGCAGTGTAATTATGTCTATTCAACTGCATATGGAAATTAAATCAAATAATTAAAATAGCAACACCTGCATGCATAGACAATCAAACATATGTCCACTCATTTACAATAAGTTCCCTTAAAGCTCACATTTTGAATAAAAATTAATTCAAGCAAATGTCTTTCAGAATTACTAATCACCAAAGCAGAAATGCTACCAATTGCCAATGTACCTATCACTCCTAATCACAGAAACAAAGTGCAGTTAATGTGCACCCGACTTTAAATACCATTTGTGCCATAAATAATTAATGAGGTTAATTAAAATTCTAGGTTTTTGAATCCCATTTGCACCCCTCTGAGGAAATTGGCTACATGAGGTGTAATACCTAGTTGTACTGAGTAAACACCTGACAGGTATCGATAAACAGTGCCATGTATGGCAAGTGCCTGTTATCTTCATATGATCCAATAACATGACATCAATGCCACTTTCAAATAATGATTTCAATACATTTACAGATCAGACCATTGCTAACTCTGAACTGAGTGGGACCAAAGTGATTATTTTTCTGTTTTTCCACTTTTCCTTTTTCATTGGAGGACTAAGATGGCTACTTAGAGGCGACTGAGAAGAATCCGTGAGCCCAACAGGACCAAGGAGCAGACCACATAGATGCTGACCATGTACACTGAAATGGATCATTGGATGACAGCCAGGTCAAGAAATTTGCGGTGACTGACATATGAAACCAGACTGAGAGGAAGCACCAAAAATGTACAGGTATCTGTTGCACTAGAGCACAGGATTACCACCACTATGATAACCAGCATCAGAGTGGCATGGAAGAGCTTTGTCAGAGGGTCACTAAGGTGTGGAGATAGCCAGTGGATCCCTACTGTAAGTGTGACTATCTTACATATAACTAAGCATTCCTACAGAAATTATATACATATTTATATTCATATATATATATATATATATATATATATATATATATATATATATATATATATTTATATTTGTGTGTGTGTGTTACATATATATATATATATATATATATATATATATATATATATATATATATATATATATATATATATATATATATATATATATATGTGTGTGTGTGTGTGTGTGTGTGTGTTTGTGTGTGTGTATGTGTGTGTGTTGCAAATATATATATATATATATATATATATATATATATATATATATATATACATATATATATATGGCACACAGCATATATGTGTATATATAAATATATATATATATATATATCTATATATATATATATATATATATATATATATATATATATATATATATATGTGTGTGTGTGTGTGTCCTATGTATATATTTTCACATATATTTTTTCAATAGATTTTTTTTGTAACTTCTAACTAGCTGCCATGACAATTAGCTCATGTGGTAACTGCTGTCATAAGTATAGTTTTGATTCCCAGGACATCCATTTTTTTAATAATGTTTAGAATATCGATAATTATGAACTTTACATATGCACATATGTTTAATGACATATATAGACATAATTTTTGACACATCTTCTGTTCTCATGCATCGCTGATGCCTATAGCACCTAGGCCATGGATGACTGCACATTTCATAGATTTCTGTTATAGTTATCACCTACTACACCATTATATGTCAGAATAAAAATTGATCCATAATTTTTTTACTTCATTTCTCCTAATAAAATAAACATTCTTAATACAATCACATTCATTTAAGCCAAAGGGAATGCCTCCTGTCCAACTGCTTACGCATACAATATCAATTATGTGTTGATAGCTGTTATTTCTTTACAATAAAATGTCCAATAAGTGCTTGCAGTTTCTGTATTCATCTGTTCTTCAAAATTCAAATAAACAGCTGCAGTCACTGTTTGTTAAGATAAAGCACCTGTTGCCTGTTAGCATGGCCTGTAAGGAATCCAACCAGCATGTGTACATTTTGATGTGCTGTGGGTTCCAATCCACATGGATGAAACATGTCTGAAATTGTTCCCTTGGTTTACTTCACCTATAGTATTTCTTTAGAGAAGCATATTGCACTAATTGCTAGTAACTTTTACTTCCTGCATGGTTGTGAATAACTAGATTATTCATTGAGTCCTACAAATATATTTGCAATCAGTAAAGGGCCTATTAAGAATATGTGCAGGGTTAGTAGAGCTTGCTACATACTGTTATATTTCTGACAAAGGGTTTTGTCAATATGGTATTATTTTTAAAAGTGCTATCAAGTTCTGTTTTATCATTAATTATTACGTTCAATTCCAGAACATTATCTTCATCTTTTTGAGGTAGTAGGTTGGACAGGCTTACAGTTGAAATGCTGAACAGGGAAGATGTGTGTATTTGCTTAGTGATGTGCACTTTGCCATGGAATATCACGGTCCTCGCACATACTTTACCGTGTCCCTTATGTACAGCAAATTATATGGTTATCTTAACAGAATCACTGTGATATATGACACTGTCCCACTATCTGAGGAAGGAATGTTTTCCATTATTGGTATTGTTTCTGACCACAGTGCTGACATGAATTAAGTTTTGTATATTCTTTACCTAAATTACCAGCACATTTGAATCATAAGCCAAGATCCATATTAGTAGACCATCTCTCATCCAGGTGATGGCATAACACCAAGTCTTCTCACTACATTCATAACACACACCTTCAGTTAAGATGGATAAGCTAGCAAGTACTTCTCAAGTTTAGAGTTTGGATGTATATTTTAGTTGCAAGTTTAAATCTCATGTCCTTCAGTTTGTGGTCAAAGATGCTAAAACCTCTATGTAATCTTAAAAAATGCGTATGACAGTTAGCTAATGTTCTTCAGAAATAAATTGTCTAGAAACTGTTCTAAGCAATATATATTACTGTTATTTGAGGAATGCATCATTCATACTTTCTCTTTTCTTTTTTTCTAGTAATAAAGACTGGACCAGGAACTACTAACTGTGCATGATGTGCAGACTTAAGGATCAGCAGATGGAAAGAGGTATAGTGATTGCTTTTTCTGTTTTATGAAATGAAATTAATGAGATCCTTGTTACAGGCCTGTATTTTTCAGATTAACATGAGTACTTGGAATGCAGGAATACCCATCATGTATCAGTAAGCTAAGTGAAATTATTACACTATAGCTGAGCTTAAAACTGTGGCTGAATTCCAAAAATGTTGAACTACCATGTAGCATTAAGCCATTGTTTCAGCACGCAGTTTTTGAATTGTACTATACAACCTAAATAACAGTTGGATTGCTATATCAGTCACACATATGGGTAGGTGGATGTCGTGTATGTAAGTCTTAATGGTATGATTTCTGCTTATAATGTATTGTACCTGTGTTTACAGACTGATGGAAGCCTGCTGTGTCAGTGTTTGCATTGATATACTATGCTTTCTGGATTTGTCTACAGCGCTTTGGTGACAGTATCACCAGGATGTTTGTACTTTGAAGGCTACTAACTGTTATTTATTTCTGCTAGGTAATCTAGGATGTTTGTACTTTGAAGGCTACTAATTGTTATTTATTTATGGTAGGTAATCCAGACAGTTGTACATACTCTGTACTGGTAGTACCACATATATTACATTCTAGTATGTCACAGGCTGTGGTGAATAAACATATAAAATATTTTTTAATGTTGTCTTCATTATACTGATGTGTGTTCAGCCAACTATCATGCTGCCTCGGTCAGATGTTTCTCATATAGCTTGCTTAGCTTCCGCAATATGGTCATATCAATTTTCTCTTCATTTTAACAATGACAATTGTCTGTTCATATGAATCATTACATGCAGACAAATCAATCTCTAGATTTCTGCATTCATAGATTTTTGCAATAATAATGACCCTGGTGGATGTCTCTAAGCCTATACAAGTTTTCACAAATTAATGATGATATCCTGTTTACAAATAGAACATTGAGGGACAGATATTTATAAGATACCTCTGTCCATAATGGACATATATTTCAGACCCTATATAATTTTTCATCATTTTCATATATTAAGTAAGTTCTGCTATGATTTTCATGAGAATATTCTGTGTGATAGACACTTGCTATTCATTTTTGTCATGCTTTACAATTCATCTTGACAGAGCAAGGGACATGTGGACATTCGTCATTTAGATGATGTGCATATGCAAGTCCTCAGATGATGACAGTGATGATGACAATGACAACAATGAAGAGGAAGCTGGACCTGCACCATGCACAAGCCATCATGCATGCACCCTGCAAGAACTGATGCCAGGACAGAAGCAGAGATGATGATTGGGAGGAGATGCGGAAGATTGTAACCTATATGTAACAAACACAGATGAAGGACATAATGGTGACATTCTTTCAGTGCATGGCATGGGCTATGTAAGATTTGCTCAGGGTGATAGCCTGTAGGGTCATTCATGAGTCTCATCCAATCAGCCTTGTCCTCCTGGTCTGCAAGCATCGTCTTTGTGTTCCAATTGTGTTATGCTGCCAACTTGCTAATGGCCATATAATTGACTGAACTGTATATGCACCCTTGTGCATGCATAACATGTAGCTGTCATGCTTATGTGTTATTGCTATGTGACATTTAATTATGTTTCAATGTGTGAGTTACACACATTAACAATTTGCAATTTCTTTCCATATTCAGCTATCCATGGAATGTGTCATTTATTCAGAAGCTAGTATGGCAAGAATTATCCCGGAAACATGTTTAACTGAGGGCAAATGACAGATAACATATATTGTCCATAGTCCAGGACTAACACTGTGGTATGATTTGGAATTGCGTATTGCCATATCATGTAGGTGTAACAGAAGGACATGACATTTATCATTTGTTTTGGATGACAGTTGTAATGATGTTCCACTGGCATGATGTGGTGTTGTGTGCCATGTGTTGGCCATACTGATCATATGGGATCATATACAGGTATATCATATATATGTATGCTCATGTTTCATGATTGCACATTACTGTGTATGTGGTTTTATACAGGGCCATTTCTGATGACATGAGAAATCATTCTGTCCATATGACATACATTTTCCATTTGGCTAAATGTATTTTGGTTTGGCTTCTACAGCACCCTCTGTGCTGTAAACATGCCTTTGCAGTGTGTCAACATAACTTCTCCTGCTTTTCCCTAGTGTGGGCCCAGGTTGTCCACCTCCATTCCACCTTCATAGTTCCATATTATATTTTGCATATATGTTTGCTTTTGTTGCAATTATTACCATTGCCATGTATTACTTTGTTAATATGGTGAACATGTGCCTAATGTATGGACATTTTAAATTGCAGGACATCTGCGCATAAGTTCCTGGCTACTGCTTGCAATACATCTTTGTTCTCATTATACTTGTGTGTTAACTTGTATACATTGTTTAAATCCATGTGCAGAACCTGATATATCTTTTAAGCTGTAGTGTTATATTTTTGTAAATATTCGTACATGTCATTGGTGTGTGTATGTATCTACCTTGATTTCATGAATGTTCCATTTAGGCCCCTGGCAGTCATACATATATGCCTACACCTGTGTATTGCCTTTGACATGCCATATGTGTGTACCATATATGCATTCCATTACACATGTGTTTGGGTTGTGTACACCTACTTGTGAATGTTTCAGGCATTTTGTTGCTTTTCTGCAGTACTTTTGTTTGGCACTGTGCTTGGTTGCTTGTCATTCAGATGCATTATCATAGCTGTGGTTCTGCTCTCTGCTGGAGTTATCTAGCTTTGTTAGACCTGAGTTTGCTCATCTGTGGTGTTGCTTGGCTTATACTTGCACTGCTGAAAGACTACTTAGATATGTGTTTATTTATCTAATGTGTACTGTGAACCTTATTTATTACCCTACAACACACATCTACTATTGGTCATCCACATCCAGGTATAACTGCTGCACAGATTGCAACATGTCATAATGTGATAGTGCATTGGTGGATATGTTTTTTCTGCATTTCACCACAGCTAGTATGCATCACCACCCTGTTTAAAAGCTTTTCATTGCTTGTGTTGTGCAGTGTGCCATCCATGTAACTTACCTAGCCTTACTGTTTTTCCTACCTTTGTCTGTCATTGATATTTTTTCCATGGGTATACCTGCTGTGATGTCTTTCCTCTCCTCATTTCCTATATTTGGCTTTACTTCTATTCTTAAAAAAAAAAGAAAAATGGAGCCTATACCCACCAAAAAAAAAAAAATATATATATATATATATATATATATATATATATATATATATATATATATATATATATATATTGCCCACGCCCTTCTGACATTGCCTCAGATTTTCCCATTCAAACATGCCTCTTGTTTGTCCCTCTTCTGCACCCATATCCCACATCATCTTTTCTATCTCCCACTTTCCTTGGATGTGTGGGCTACTTGTGCTCCACACACAAGTCCCAAATCTATTGTTAGGAAATACTATATCTGTGGTGATGTGGCCATGATTGTCATTCACCTTTAATTTTTTTACTAGAAATTTTATGGATTCCATCAGAATCTAAGTGCAAGCAAGCATATTTTTAGTACATAACTTATGGAGATATCCATAGTTGTCTCTGAGCATACTGCACAAATTGCTGACAATATGTATTACAAAGAGCGTGCAGCTTTAAAGCAATATATTTTGTTGGTAAATGAATTACAGAAACATCCATAGTTGTCTATAACATTTCTGGACAAATTTCTGAAAATATGTATTATGAATGCCATGTAGATTACATTTGGAGAGTTGGCATACTTTTTTTTATCATAAAGGAGTTAGTTATATTCTGTAGTTGTCCTTAACCTCACTGGACTGTTTCTATTATATATATATATGTATGTATAACTATCAAGAAGCTTGAATTGTGATAATCTTTCCATAACTTTGTTAATGTACAACACAGTTTGACAATGATTTCTCAGTACTTACAGATTACTTGCAAGTATGTTTAGTGCACTGTTGCTACTGCGATACTCCCTTGTTTGCCGAGTTCATTGTAGTACCTTTACATATTACAAAGTTATCTGCAAGGTTAGCAGTGATATCAGTGAAATGCACTGAAATCCTCAAAAATTAAAGACTCCAGGCCATTGTGTATCATTTTCATTATGGGAGCATCCAGCTCATTTTTCAAACACAAGCATTCTGTTCACTTTTAGGATTCTTTTTCACAAAAGATGGTGCAGATTTTGTCCTACAGTTTTTCTGATATACTACCTCCACTATTTATGAGTACATATGATTTTTAATATTGTCTAACTGAAAGTGTACTACTAAAATTTCTTATACTTCATGTTTTCATTGTTGTTTCAAGTGCCGGCAGTAATTATTACAGGTGTACTCCCTACAAGCCAGCTCAGTGTCATAAAGAGAGACAAAACTCTATATTGTGTTAGTCATCCTCAGATCAGCTAACAATATGTGGTTTAGATGAACCAGCACTGGGAAGGTGGGGCTTCTGTGGCAGCAGATGACATATTCTCCTCAAGAAAGGCCTAATTTGGCCCATGCATGGGAAGAAGAATCATGACCTTATGCTTGATAATGTATTACGTAGTTCTGCAAAACATAAGGTTGCATGCACGTGCACTATGACATAAGTAGATTGCGGATTTCATAACCACTATAAGGGAACATGCATGCATAAGACTACACCCTCTAAAGATAATGTCATCAGTCTTGGCAGCTGACTGTTACCGCAAGGAGAAGAAATAGAATGCTAGCTCTCATCCCTAGAATGAAAATGAGTCTAATCAGACAGCTGAGGGTAAGTCTTTTTTTTTTTTCAAAACAAGTTTATTGTTTTAACATATAAGAGAAATATCATAACAATTTTATACAAATAATTAAAAATAGGTATTATTATAATATTCAACAAAACAACTAAAGTATTTACAAAGACATCCACTACAATCAGATCAATTAATTAAACTAAAATACTGTGCTATTGAAATTAGAATTTTTTTAACAAATTTTGTAAATTATCCCATACAATAAAATGTGATGTTTTTCTAGTTGTTCTCATTCTAATTGTGCTTATTTCCATATGACACATTATATTCATAACATTTTTAAATTCATTGAACGAAGGAGGTGTATCTGAAATCCAATTTCTAGTTATTATTTTCCTAGCCACTGCTAGGATAGACCATAACAAGGGAAGCTTAATCTTTTTAACACATTGAGGTACAGGTGTGTTGAATAATATAAGAGACTTAGAAATAATGAAATTATCTGTAAAAGAGCCTGCAAAATTCATTAATTGACTTCCAGTATTCTTTCAACTTCATACAGTCATAAAACATATGAGCCCAGTCAGCATTAATTTCTACATTACATCTCTTACATAGATTATCTTTATTATTGATTTTATTCATCATCAAAGGTGTATAAAAAGATCTATGTAAGAATTTCCATGTATAAAGTCTCCAGACAATGGAAGATGTAGTTCTATAAGCAGATTCCAATATATATTGTTTATCTTGTTGAGTTGGTGGGTCCCCATTAATAGAGGTGAAATAATTCCAGTATGAATCTACATTGTAAAAGTTTCTTGTCTGATAATTTTATGTATATATGAAAGTTTACCTTTATCAGAAACTTTATGCTGTAAATTTATTATCAAGTAATCAATCAGTTTTGGAATAGATTCTTTAACTGTTATAGACATTAGATCTATTCTATCAATGAGATGTTGTCTAAAGATCTGAACCTCTAACCAGCAAGTTTCTCTTAGATCAAATTCTTGTTTTAAGAAATCTAGATTTTTAACTTTATTATCAGATATCAGCTGATACCAGTACTTTAGATTATTATCTATAGCTAAATGAGCTCCTTCAGAAGTAGATGACATAAGCATACCCTGAGTATAAATTATAGGAATACAATAAAATTCCATTCCCTATACTTAGGGTGCATGAATATAAAGTTACGATAACTAATAATAATATTTAATGGGTAACAGACCATATGTTTAGGTGTAATAGGTGAAGTACAAAATTCCTTTAGCAACCACAACATGGAGTTATTTATAATCATATTTTTATGTGTTAAGGAGATTTTCATGAAGTGCATACTAATTAGCTCCCAATAATCTTTCCATTTTAGACATATGACCGATCTATTAATAAAGTAATAACTTTTATAATAGAAGAGATAATATATAAATTAAAGTCTGGAAAAGAAATACCCCTTGAGACCAGCTATTAGTATGTTTCTTTAATGCAATCCTAGGTCTATTAGGTGCCCATAAGAAATTTAACATTAGTGTATTCAGTTTCTTGATAGTTATTTTTGTAGGTGAAAGTATTATTGATTGTATTAAGTATAAAATCTTGGGGAATATTATCATTTTAATAATTGTAAGTCTCTCCTCCATAGTAAAACATATTATTCCAGGTATTAAAAAGATTTTGTATATTAAGAAAACAGGTATTATAGTTATTATATATAATAGATTTAATATCTTTAGATAGTATTATACCTAAATAAGTTATCTGACCTGAGTTGGGTACATATTTAGTAAAATCACTAATGAGAGTATTTTTTCGTATATATAGGTAGTATTTTAGTTTTTCTTCATTGAATATTAAACCAGAAATACTTTTAAAATTCATCATTTTATCAAATAAAGACTGCATAGAAGAATTAGATCCTGCTGATGTAATTAGAACATCATCTGCAAAAAGTTGAATTTTTGATGTTGTATTTTCTTCTATTTCAAAACCCTCTATGTCAGTACTGTTTCTAATCAAATTAGCCCAAGGCTCCATTACTAAAGTGAATAATAGTGGAGAAAGTGGACATCCTTGCTTTGTACCTTTAAGAATGGGTATTTTTTGTGAAACATATGTTCCTACCTTAATATAAGCCAGCGTTCCTTTGTATAAATGCTCAATTAAATTTACAAATGCATCAGAGAAATTTGTGCATTTCAGTAAGGTAAACAGATAGAGCTGAGGGTAAGTCTTGATGACATATGGAACTAAAGGACAATAAATGTTTGTGTCTTTCGGCTTTTCCCGGTTAGGGGGTCGCCACAGTGGAACTCCAGTCTGCTAATGATTGGCAGTAGATTTTTATGTGGCGAGTTGCCGGCCCTGACGTACAACCTTCAACGAAGGTACGCCCATTCACGCATGTCTCCACACAGAAGACACTCTAGCTGAGAATCAAACAGGACAATGTCTTACTGTGAGGCGACAATGCTACCGCAGCGCTACCCAGGACAATAAATAAGTAAATAAAAAAGGCACACAGAGATACCTTACTAAAAGGATTCAAAGCCTAAACAACTTGTCTTACATGGACTGACTCAGCATTATCACCATACTTGTTATCCTACAAACTGCTAAGATGTGACCTATGTCTGGCATACAAGGCATCCTCTGACTCATTACTAATGGATTTACTGCACATCGGAAAGTCAAATGGCAACAGAAAAACTTAGTCTAGGGATCTAAACCTCTTCTGCAACATCAACAACATGGTTTGGAGGTACAGGTACATTTTGCTAAGGATACTCCCCATCTACATAAAACGAAGTTAATTCCTGTCCATATTCAAGTGCAACTTTGATCAATGGACGCAATAGAAAATTTACCCCAAGCTGACCCCTGTACTTCTAATGGACACATGCAACACCCAAATGTTTTGTCCCATGCAAGGATGCCTTCAAATTATCTATGGTATGATCCCAGTTATTCTCATTAGGGGTACTATATAATTATTGACAATGTGATAGGTAAGGCCTATCTATAACCAAATGGGATAGGTTATTCCAGACTCAAGATGGGAAATTGGCAAGGCTTAAAATGACCCATAAGGCAGCAGGCCTAGTACTTACTTATGAACTCATGAACCTATAAGTTACTTGTAAGCGTTCTTATGTCAGCTGTAAAATTATTATAAATATCATTGGTGATCAGCAAAATTATTTCCTCACTGTGCTGTGCATGGTCTTCTAAAAAAAAGATGTATTAGATGTCAGCTCTATGAGGACTCATTTCACCTCACAACAGCAGACACACCTATCATTAGGCACTGACAAGCATTATTCTTCCTTTATACTAAAAAAAATGAAACTCTCCCCCGGATTAATGAAGCTCGGCGCAAGTCCGGCGTAAGGCTTGCACTGGCCATGCAGCGTAGATATGGAGTAGTCATGCCATATGCATATTAAAGAAGGTGCGCAGCTGCCACAGCCACGTGCATAGGAAACGTGCGCGAGTGCAAGGGGTGTATCGAAGTTGCGCAGGGAGGCGTGTCAATGTCGGCTTTCGAGGAGCAACCTAAACTGCTGAATATTATATTCTGCCAGCAATAGTAATCGTACCTATCAGTGTCCATGGAGACTGAAACATATGCAAAGCAGAGTCCCTGCGAACAGAAAAAGAAGAATCAAACACAAATGCATGGTAGGGAATAACGGGTCCCTGCCCATGAACAAATGACATGAAAACTGTGTGCCTGTAGTCCAACGTAGTGTTGATAGCTATACCATGTGGAAGTGAAATGTATCAGATGTTAGCGCGCTGCCAGTAGGTATTTCCAGTCCAACGGAGAGGGTCACCAGCTGACCCATAATGTGAGGGAGGGAACATAGTTGTGCAGATGTGTCCATAACAAAATACACGAGGAGAAATGTAGATATAGGTAGTGACCGTATGTCTGAATCATATCCCACAAGCCATGTAATAGTCACATACAAAAGGTATGTCCGTATTTCACATACCAAATGTGATAGGAAATAGCATATGCATGTAAATGAAACAGAAGGAGCATATAAACGAGCCATAACAACATGAACACATGTAGGCCGAAAGGAACAGTATGATCCGTACCATCGACCAAGATTACCACCTGTCCCACTTTGCGAGCGACAGTCCCTCTGTGGGGCAGATGTGTCCTGACACAAACATGTAAAACTGGCAAATGTCCAGAGAATATAGGACATAATTCCTCCATAGACGTCATGCAATAGTTGCATTAAACATATTTCACTGGACGTATATTACATAAATGTCAGAACAAACAGAATAAGATACCAAGATGCTACAAGAATAAGCTTAGATATAGGCAAGAATTGTAAGTTCTATCTGCTGAACTGACCGTGGGTATGTGTCGGCCTGTAAAATATGCTGTGTTCACCGCAACTGTCACAGTAGGGTTGCCACCTTTACAAATGGCCAAAGTGGGACATGTTTGGTACAGACATCAGATTGTACAGGCCGACACATACCCACGGCCAGTACAAAGGACAGAACATAGCTGTTTTGCCTACAGAAAAGTGTATTCCTGTAGCATTTTAGTTGCTTATTCTGTTTCTCATAACAATCAGGTATTTCAGATACAGAATTAACTGTTTAATGCAACTATCACATAAAATATAAGAAATATGTTTGTCCTAAACTCTCAGGGCATTTGCCATGTTTAAAATTACATGTCAGGACACAATTGCCCAAAGAGGGACTGTCCCTCGCAAAGTGGGACAGGTGGTAACCCTATGTCACACTGCAGCCAATTGAAAAGGTGGAAACACAACCGTCGACTGTGGGGAGGCAATGTCCACAACAGTCGGACATGTGTAAGGAATAGCTTGGATATAGGAAAAGGTGCCATCCTACCAATGAGTAGAACAGGCTGGCAAAATCCGGAAGGCAGCTGTATAATCTGAATGTGTATTTGACACAGTCGAACGGGTAGTACCCGGATACACCAACCAAGTAATGAAAGTGAAGTAAGGGCATGTACCTATGTGTGTGAGGTATAGCATGTGAAAAGCACATGGCAGGGTAGTCCACACAACCATAAAGGTACCCGACACATGTAGGGTAGTCAATGTGCAACTCTGGCCATGTCATGGGCCAACAACCAAAGTAGTGCTCTATGGGGTGTGAGTAATTCGCTTGTGAGGGGTGTGTGTTTAATGGTAAATTCCTCAAAAGCGATACTTGTGTCGTATGCAGAAAAGGTGAACCGGAGGTGTATGAGGGGGCAGTGGGTGAAGTGGAAAGAAACACAACCTCATGTAGAAACAGCTGCAAGACAAGCAGACAGGCCATAGTGTAGAACACAATCCTACAAACATATGAATATGGAAATATGCGAGACAAATGTATAGATATGGCACCATCACATACCCACAGATGGGTCCTGATGGAACTGGCCATAACAAACGCAACACACCTGGATGCATAATAACATACCCAGCATACCCTCCACAACACACAACCTGCCACCATACCAGAATGTCCACCAAATCCAGCCGTACTTGGTCCACTGGTTTGTTGCAGAAACAGCTACACACAGTGACCCCTACGCATATGTAGTAGGTATTGTCACCCTAGGCAGTGTCAGGATTGCAAACCATGTATCCCCTGCAGGTAAAACCCCCTGCAGGTTTTCGTGAAGCCACAAAAATCTTCGTTATCTAACTTGTTTTGGTCTTGTCCAATTTTTGGGATATCCCTCATGGGATGACCAACTTGTGTAAATAGTAGAATGGGTATGACGACATGATGTCCAATCCAGTAGATATCTGGACATGAGTCAGAACGTGCAGTGGAGGTCCATGACACTGTCCAGCCCTAAGTGGGCATGCATAACCTACCACCCAGGTTAAAATACCTTCCCGTGATGCACGTGTACAGAAACGAATAGGAGGGAGAATATAATGCACACATTTGCAAAGTGGAAAACGGCATGAGGGTGAGGAAGACACTACGTAAACAGGTCAACCCTGATCAAGTGTGAGGGACACTGACTGTGTGCAGTCGTGACTGGCCATACCTGTCAACCTGTGTGAGCAAGATATCTGGACAGAGCCGTGAATATAAGTGAGACAAAGGTCCAAAATCAGGGACAATCTGTAAACATATCTCTTAGAAACATAGAATTTGATAGAATAACAGTTTGCACATTGGCATTAATGTCTGGAGTATGAAGTCTGAAACACAACTGTCTGTCAGCACGTTCCGACTGCAGTCTTTAATGCTGAGGTACTGCTGTGCCAGAACACAACAGTGTATTACAGAGGTCCGTGCCATACCACTCAACTGTCCGGATATTCGCAGAATGACTAGAGTCACCACCTGTCCCACTTTGCAAGTAACAGTCCCTCTGTAGGCAGTTGTGTCCTGTGAAAAAAATCAAGACATAGCAAATGTCCTGAGAGTTTAGGACAATGTTATTTCCTAATTTACTTTAATAGTCACATAAAACAGTTATTTTATATATGAATCCTCAATATGTTATGTGAAGTAGCATAAGCAATTCAAATGTTACTAGAATAAGCTATTATATGTACAAAAAAGGTTAAAGTTCTGTACTATGCACGGATGTAGGTACGTTTTGTCCTGGAAAATCTGACATCTCTACAGAACATGTCCTTCTTTGGGTAGTCGAAAAGGTGGCAACCCTAAGAATGACCACAGGTTCTCCCTATAGTGTTGTTGTGTGCCTCCGACAATCTGCACCAGTATGGTAAATAGCTGAGGATGGACGTCACTAAATAATGAGAAATATCCTGAGTATAAGACTCCACAACCTGCAGAAAAGTCTTGCTAATGCAAAACCTAGCATTCTATCAACGTTCTAAGCTTGTATGAGCGATAGTTAAAATGTGTCCCTAATAGTCCCCCCATCGTGTAGGTTTTGCGCAGGTTCGGTGCTCTAGGAGGTTGAGAGGTATGGTCCGTACATATTTACAGGAACAAGCCTTCACAGTTGTGTAATGTACAACTGCATACCTGTAGTCACTTCATGTCCAAAAATAATAATCCCCGTATGACTGTATACAGGTAATAGTCAAATGTGAATGGGAACACCCCTCACCATGGAGCAAGGACTGTAACAACCCCATCCATAATATGTAATGCCAACAGAATAAGCTGCTGACAGGTGCCCAAATACCTGTGTCTAGAAACACAGGTAAAACTTCAAAATAGGGAGATAATACCTGTCCCTATGCTTCATCTGACATTTGACCTCAGCCAGGGAAGTTCCGTGCACCAGGTGGACAAGCCTAAACCCAGATCACTACATGAACACCCTGACAATCAAAGACCTGTATGTGGCTGGGCTATATACCTAGGTGTTCTGCATATCCTCGGAGTGATTAACAATGCAGCCAGAGTCCACAGCAGTAGGCAATAGGGAATGTGTAATATGTAGTACCGCCTTTTTCCCAGCAGGAGAATGGATGCCTGTGTCGTAGGTGAAGCAGTGAGGCATATGTTGATGTAGTTAAGTACTATGGGTATGCATATCAATGAGGGAGAACACCAATAGAATAGAGGTTCTGGTATCCGGCCAACGTGAATGCAGTCCAGGTTGACCTACGACCACTGCACATATAACTTGAAAGTGTAATGAAAGCGTTCGTGCTGTACACACATTTAAATATGTAAAGGTGAACGTGTGTTTCGCAGTAGCCCGTAAACTGGAATACAGATATGTAACTTTTAAGGTCAGAATTATGAAAGTTCATGGAAGCACAATTATCTATGAAACATATGTAACCTACAATAAGGATATGCAAGTGTGCCTGCGCGTGTGTATTCCGCTCACAGAATAGAAAATGAATGGTGTTTCCCCATGTTCTATGTACATGGCTCATACCTGCTAACCCCGTAAAGTACGAAACCAGACAAAGCCATGACAACTACTGGTACAAATAGGGACAATCCCCAGATATTGCCTAACAGACATTGAAAGTGGATAAAATAACAGGTGTGTCACTAGCATGGATTCTCTGAAGGGTATGAAGTCGTAACCTGAAATGTTTGTCATTATTTACCAACGTCAGTCTTTAATGATATGCCACTAACTTGCCAGATCGAAACAAGGTTATGAAAAATGGACCAAAGGTAAGAGGCAAACAGCTGTACATGCAGCGGAAATCTGTACAGTTGAAAGGTATGATATGGAGATATATATATATATATATATATATATATATATATATATATACACATATATCCACAGACATAATCCAAAGCAAATTATGAGATGAGGAATGTACAGACATATGTATATATGTACATATATATATCTATACACACACACGATACATGAATAGATATATACACAACAAAAATATGTCCCTGTACATATAACACATGTACATAAATAGGTCACGGTATAGCTAATATGGATAGACAGACAGACATGCATGAAAGGAGAATACACCGATGGTTTCCAAACCATTGCCTGGAAAGCACCAGTGTGACAGGGCCTGCAAGTTCTACACGTTAGACATGAATATAGGTGTCCTTTGCAGGACACCAAAAATTGATCCTGTATGAATTGCAAACCATCATTGATGCGAAAAACGTCACAGCTGCAATTATGATATAGCTGTACATGCAACAGTAGCAAGTGCAAGGGTAATAACACATGGGTTGATTGAATGTATGACATACGAGCTGATATCCGCAGAGTGGGGAGTGCTCGGAGGTGTCCTCACACTTTATTATCACTCACATTAAACATGTCTAATGTGTACTGTGGAGGTGTGTCAGGTATGGGAATCATGGGTACGCAGAATTGGGCCAAGGTGTTGGTTGGCACAGATCTATTAGGTACGCCCCATGGGAGTTATCAATATACCTATGTGGGTATAGCACATGCCTCTATTCACCAAAAAGGTGCAACCCATCCACTGGATATTGTGTAAACCATTGGGAGAAGACGTAGGGACCTATATCAGTGTCATGTAGGCGATTATCATGGATGGACACGCATACGACCAAGATGGTAACCATACCTGCCAGAATGTCAGAATAAGACAGCTGGACTAAGGCATAGTACATGACAGACAAATAGGGACTATATTAAATATACCTCAGACAAAGTCAGACCGTTGATAGAATAATTGCGTAGTCGGGAATACGAATGTTATGAGAGTTAGTAATCATGAAATAGAAATGTCAGTCATTACCTAACTACACAGTCCATCAAGGCTTGCCAGCAATCTACCAGAAAGGCACATGATCATGACAAATGTAACAGAATCATAGGTCAAACCTCAGAGCGTATACCCATAATGTGTACAGGTGAGAGGTATGAAGGTAACCCGTCCTAATGAAATGTACAGAACTAGTGATACTAGGTGGACAGGTGAGAAGAAAGACGTCAGGACAAATGACAAAACATGTACAAGTCATAAGCATGTTTGTCCACAAATGTGAATTACAATGTATGGCCTGTGAAAGTCAATGTGGAAGGTTAATAGACTCAAATGACATGTGTCCCTCAGGGTGTCATGCAGTGTCATTGATACAGTGTCTAGTCTAGTCTAGTCCCATACTCGTACGTGAGCTCTGCCACTGACGGAAAGCGCAATACCGGCGTACACATAAGGTACATGATGGAATAAGTAGTGTGGATAAGCACCTGTTGGCCTGTGTGAGGAATATAACCCAGTGGGTGGGTGTGTCCTGCAATAGGAATGTAATGGTAACTGGCCTGTGATGGCGCGATGTATTGTGTGTATTGGCGTAACTGTACGAATGTGCAGATGTATGCCTCATATGTGTGGTGTGTTCCTCTCACAATTTGTACCTGTCTGCCAAATACCTGAGAACTGACGTCATTAAATAATGATAAACATATGTGTTTAAGACCCCAAATCCCTCGGAAAGGTCATACTAATGCAAAACCTATAATACTGTCAACTATCTACGTTTGTAAGAGCAATATGTAGAATCTGCCCCTATCTCTCCCCCCATCATGTTAGGCTTTGTACAGATGTTTTGCACTGGGAGGTTGATAGGTATGATCAGAAGCAGATACATGTCTGAGGAAACAGCATTATCGACCGCAAGATAACTCAGAAGGTATGAAAAGCGCTGCAGTAGGAAGTTCATCCGCAGGTATGTGCTGACATGTCAAATGACACAGCAGTCTACAGGAAGTACCTATAGGGTATCACCTTTACCAATGATGACAGTGGGACATACCCACAGCCATGCATACACCACAAATAGACATAGCACACAGCAAAGCCTAGGCCATGATACATGAAGCCTCCGGCGTGTATGGATTGAGTCAGAGTACAGCAAGGAAAGATGACTGCCAGGCTATTCAGCAAACACCCGCAGGGGCGTGCAAGACCGCCCTTAACATGAACATTGCATGGACAATGTTTGGGATTTGCAACATACCCCATTTGTATGTGTAAGCTATGCAAATGATGTGGGATACATGAAACAGTAAGCTGTTTGTGCAAGAGCAGAGTTATGTGCAGAAATGTACCCGGATGTTATGTGACTAACGTTTTGCACGTTGCTAAATGGAGCAATGACAGCTGCAAATACAGTATGAATACAGTCAAAGAAGCATGCCAATGTCCAAGTCCAAGGCCACTGGTGGCTTTGTCCATTGGATATCAATGAACCAGTAGTTGTCCTCCCCCGATCCCTGGTCTGGAAGCGTAGCGCAACGCCATGAGAATGCGCTGCGCTTCAAAACAAGACATATGGATAATATACATACAAAATGTAGGTTTAGTTAAATGTTAGTACGCCATGCAGATGAATGGCAAGCTGGAGACAACATGGCTACGGCGTACTGGTACCTATCTGTGGAAGTGCTCTGTCAGAGATGTAATGAAGCATTTGAAGGCAATGTGAGTCAAGTAAGGCTGAGGATAATGAATCACAACATGTCAGGCCATATGGGCCAAGCCTCTACAGTGTAGTATATGTTAAGGGGACTATTAGAGTAGAATACAGGTGACAACAGGAGTGTGTATGTACAAAACTCTGTAACCTCACCGGAGCAGTGTCACATGTGTGCTGTCAGTACTCAGTGGAAGAGGCGTGTCATGAGCTATCCTAGGGAACATCAGGAGACTGACGGCTTATGCCATGGATAATACCAATGTCACCTGCAAACCTGCCCACAGTGTGTCTGCGCCCGTGCATGCCAGTAAGCCTGAGTAAGCATGTGTGCTCACGTGTTAGCCGTGTGCGCGTGTGGAAGAACGAGTAAGCTTGTGTACGAATGGTGAAGCCGGTGTAATGTCGTGTATGTGTTTGTAAGCATGTATACATGTGTACTACACACATCACACACGTACTGCACACACATAAACACATGCTGCCAATACTACACACATCAGTGAAATGGCACATGGATGGAGACTACATCATCAGAAGTAACAGTGCTGTAAACTATGCTACAGTGATGGTCATAGCTGCAATGCATCATGCCTGCTAAAGTACACCTGGAAGTAACACACTGTGTGTTAACAGCATGCTAACATCAATACAGTGGAATAAAGCCACCGTGTGCAGCAGCACCAGGTTAGTCAGATCCTGCATCAATGTTACACATCACAGGTGGTGGCACAGGTGACATCATATGCACAGGGTGTGGTGTTAACATGTCCAGAACTGTCATAGAGCCATGCAATAAACACATAGGTATGTGTGTGTGTGTGAGGGACAACGGTTATTGCATGGCCCAGTGGTGGTGCAATGGGTGTGTGTATGTGATAGCCATAGCTGTTTGTGGTAAGTGTGTGTGTCTGCATATACACAGGTACAGCATGTGCCAGCCATATACAGGAGGTTGTGGGACAGTCACAGACCATACTTGCCAGGCTGTAGAGATCCCCATTACTGGCCATGGACACCCCTCCATGCATCCAACACAACCCAGTCCTGCACCTGTCAATGTCTACACATACAGTCCTTGGATCTGTACCACAACCTGTAGATAAACGTGTGTTTTTACTGTTAACCTGGGGTGCATAGAATTGACAGTTACTACAGACAGATATGAGCCATACTCACACTCCAATGTAATAACCACTGCTGACTGTTGCCGAGATCTGCATACGACCAGTCAAAGGTGCTGCACTAACATTGTTTCCTATGCCGTTGTAATACCCAGCAACACAATAACCGGTCACTACACATGTATAACCCACGATCACTACACAACACAGTATGTGGACTATCACAGAGCCATAGCAGATGTACATACATCCAAGGTGCTCACGTACAGACAATGCAGCACAGTCAAGAGTGATAATCCCAACATACATATCCATATACAATATATATATATATATATATATATATATATATATATATATATATATATATATATATGTAGATAGATACATACACACACACACACACACACACACACACACACACACACACACACACGTGGCAGTGTTGGGAGCAGAACATAAATGTAAGCACTGTACCACACAACAGCATTATACAGTTACAAAATGCGCTACCGTGATCAGTGGATGACATGATTCGCACAGGCACACGTCTAGCCTGCAGACAGCAGCATCAAAGGCAAAGACGCCGCATGGATGTTATGGAGAGTGAATACTGTAAAAGCAATGTACTGCTGTCATGCAGCTGGAAACACACACGCACACACACACACACACACACACACACACACACACACACACACACACACACACACTTGGCAGGTCTGGGAGTCGAACATACACCTAACTACCCTAACAAGCTACAGCATGACACATTTACAGAACGTTCTACCGACATTACTAAGCACAGCAGTCCCAGAGGCAGACATCTAGGTGCGTGTCATCATCCGCAAAGGCAAAGATGTCGATAGGAAACTGCTGTGGTGTGCGGCATCTAAAAGCAAGACTGAGTCCCCAGGCGGATGGGAGCATGTGTGCAAACACACACACACACTTGGCAGGGCTGGGAGTCGAACATACACCTAACTACCCTAACACACTACAGCATGATTCATTTACACAATGCGCTACCAACATTACTAAGCACAGCAGTCCCAGAGGCAGACATCTAGGTGCGTGTCATCATCCGCAAAGGCAAAGATGTCAGTAGGAAACTGCTGTGGTGTGCAGCATCTAAAAGCAAGACTGAGTCCCCAGGCGGATGGGAGCATGCGTGCAAACACACACACACACACACACACACACACACACACACACACACACACACACACACTTGGCAGGGCTGGGAGTCGAACATACACCTAACTACCTTAACACACTGCAGCATGACGCATTTACAGAACACGCTACCGACATTACTAAGCACAGCAGTCCCAGAGGCATACATCTAAGTGCGTGTCATCATCCGCAATTGCAAAGATGTCGGTAGGAAACTGCTGTGGTGTGCGGCATCTAAAAGCAAGTCTGAGTCCCCAGGCGGACGGGAGCATGGGCGCAAATACACACACACACACACACACACACACACACACACATACACACACACTTGGCAGGGCTGGGAGTCAAACATACACCTAACTTCCCTAACACACTACAGCATGACACATTTACAGAACACGCTACCGACATTACTAAGCACAGCAGTCCCAGAGGCAGACATCTATGTGCGTGTCATCATCCGCAAAGGCAAAGACATTGGTAGGAAACTGCTGCGGTATGCGGCATCTAAAAGCAAGACTGAGTCCCCAGGCAGACGTTGAGCATGTGCGCAAACACACACATACACACATACACACTTGGCAGGGCTGGGAATCGAACATACACCTAACTACCCTAACACACTACAGCGTGACACATTTACAGAACATGCTACCGACATTACTAAGCACAGCAGTCCCAGAGGCACACATCTATGTGCGTGTCATCATCCGCAAAGGCAAAGACGTCGGTAGGAAACTGCTGTGGTGTGCGGCATCAAAAAGCAAGACTGTGTCCCCAGGAGGACGGGAGCATACGTGCAAACACACACACACACACACACACACACACACACACACACACACACACACACACACACACACACACACACACACACACACTTGTCAGGGCTGGGAGTCGAACATACACCTATCTACCCTAACACACTACAGCATGATGCATTTACAGAACGCGCTACCGACATTACTAAGCACAGCAGTCCCAGAGGCAGACATCTAGGCATGTGTCATCATCCGCACTGACAAGGATGCTGACAGGGATCGTATAGAGAGTGATCAGTCTTAAGGCATACAGACATATTACTGTCCCACGTTACACGTAGACAAACACATGGCAGTGGTGTGATCATGGCAACGTAAGATGTACGGTGCACCACGACAACATGACATAGTCACGGGACACCCCAAAGACAGTACACCCTTCAAGATAGTCAACCAATGTGTACTCCGTAGGCATCCATCGTGATATTGAAAATGGACATCTATTGGTTGATTGACCACCATGGGCTATACAGGATGTCAACAGCCATGCACAGAAGGACATCACCAACACAAGGTGTCACTGGGCATGGCCACATGCTTAGTAATACACGTCCATTCGGACTGTACTGTGTGTTGATCTACACAATGGCATACTGGGCATGCTCACACACTTAGCATTTGCAAGGGGCCGTCTTGCATGCGGACGGAGTCTCAACTCGCAAGGGCTCAGTTGGGACTGTCACGTGTGTCCATCTACACAACAGTGTACTGGGCCTGCTCACACACTTAGCATTTGCAAAGGGCCGTCTTGCATGCGGACGGAGTCTCAACTCACAAGGGCTCAGTTGGGACTGTCACGTGTGTCCATCTACACAACAGCATACTGGGCATGCTCACACACATAGCATTTGCAAAGGGCCGTCTTGCATGCAGACGGAGTCTAGACATGGAAGGACACAGTAAGGCATAACTCTCCCCACGCACAGAGCGGTCACACACATGCAGTAACCAGCACATACTCAGCTTCCATCACAGCTGTCACAGGTGCAGATCACAGATGTACACACTGCAACCTACACTGCAGCCCCCGAGACATCACCATGTCATTGCTGCAGCTGTACACAGCCATACATTACCACAACACCATGTGACACATGACCAGTGGACTGTACAGAGATCTACAGCAACTGTGCAGGGTACACATGTACTGAGATGGTTCCAACAGGTGTTATGCATTGCAAGTATACCACTATACATGACCAGGTGAGCTCAAGCCATACCAGTGGCCCCGGGTGATACACAGCTGTGACACATGAGTGTTGCTGTACACCAAAGAACATGCATGTTTGGATATGTCAAACATGTGATTGTAGTGGATGTGTGCATGGACCACACACAACACATATGTACATAGCTAAGCCTTTGCGGTCCTCCATGCAGAACAGTGGCCTAAGCAATCATATGCACGCAAATGGAAGGTGGGTTCATGTCTGTTGAATGCTCACAGTACAGGATGTAGCAATGTCGGAGGACACATTCCCCTGTAGTAGTCACCCATGACACCCATGATATCATACCACAGTCCATGTGTCATGTATGTCAACACACATGTCCACCAATAGCAATGCATACAAACATAGCTACAGGAGACACATGTAGGACCAACAAACATGTACAATCTGTACTGTGCATGCAGCATCCATGCATGTGCAGTGGCCGATGTCCATACCACAGCTGTGCCCAACTACAACATGCAGTCACAATGCAGCACCATCATTGACACCTGTATATGGTGACATACAGACAGTACAGTTGATTGTACATCCAGTATGGAGGGATCTGTGTACATAACATGGTGATCTACCTGTGTAGATGTATGCGTGCCAGGGATGGCTCACAGGTGTGTCACATGCCACCCTACCATGACATGTGCAAACAGTATGCTATGTCACTCTTACGTGATGGTGATGACTTAACGCATACACAGCGGTCAGGTGTAGCCAACTGTATGTCACATGACACCTATATCACTGACATCCACCCATGTGCACATAGCCACACAAGTGCCAGATATAGTGTTGGTACACATACTGTAGACAGTACCGCTGCATGTCTATCAAACAGATCATCTTATGGCAGGTGTATCATTCCCAGCACTGTCATGTGTGTCCGCTTGTGTGACCACACATGCCACATATGGTGGGGACTACGTCCCAGATGTAACACATCCCTGTACACTGTTGTACAGATCTGTACATACTGCAGTGTGGAAAGCATGAGGTCAGCAGGTGTGGTGCATCACACACATTGGCTATCCGTACACACATAGCTGGTCACCACAGTGTGTCTGTGTATGTATGGCTGTCTGGTGCTTGTTGTGAGGGTGTATGCTACCATACTGTGGAAACAGGATCACTAACCCCTCATGGTGATGCAGTCTACTACCCTGTTGATGCCATCAGTCCCAGCCATACTGGCTACCTGTGCATGTCCCTTCTCTGTGCCATGTCGTGTGGGTGCAAAGTACTGCGAGGGTGATGGCAACATAGGCACAGGTCCAGACATGAACACTATGGGGTGTGTTATAGTGCTGTAGACCCCATGAATGTGGCCATGTACCTGTACTCTGACAGGGTATTACTGCTACACAGTGTGGCATCATGCTATCAGGTGGCCTCTAATGTCATCATTGGCCTGACCGCTGTGTACAACCCCTGCACCATGTCAACATACCTGTAATATTTCCCGGTATGTATGTCACATCTCTGTTCACTGTAGCCTGTTCAACTGACCACATGCTTCAGGTGCAGTATATGTGTGGACATCTGTGTCATGTTCGGACATCTGTGTCATGTCTGACTGTCCAACAGTCGGGTTGAGAGTGCATTTAGCAAGCTGATATTGCCATACGTGCCTGTGAGTACTCCACAGTTACACATGGGGGACTGCAAACACTGCTACCTGTAGGCACATGCCAGTACACCATAGGAGGGAACAAGGGCATTACCAACATGCTGTTACTGTTGTTACCGAGACACATACTGTGAACATATCACAATGCATGCTGCACCTGGACTACATGGTATGACTGGTGCATGTTGACAGTACACCACTGATGTCACATACACATCTCTCAGTATTCACACGTCCAATGCAACATACACATCCCTCAATATGCATACACAAGTAATGTGAGATACACCTCTCACATCTCAGTATTCACACACGACCAATACAACATACACATCCCGCAATATGCATACACAAGTAATGTTAGATACACATCTCTAGTCTGTTCACCCTCTGCATCAGACCATATGAGCATATCCCTGCACCGATGGTGTGGATGACAGGGATGTGGCACAGGCTTCATCATATGCACAGGGTGATACTGTTTGCCAGGGGCATAGGCTGCACCAATGGATGACATCATGTGTGCGGGTAAGGGTCAGTGGTTTGAATGGACATGTCTGTTCCATATGTATGTGGGTGTTGTGGAGCCCTACAGTTGTGTTCACTGTGTGCATGTTTGTGTGCACACAGTTCTGTCATTTGTGAGGCCTACAGAAGAGTATTATGGACAGCTCCAGAATGTACAGACCAGGTTATACAGCTCACTGTGACCGAACACGGCCACGTGTCCTGTGCCTGCCAGGGGTTGCACAGGCACTACCAGGCAGAGGTACAGAATGGCTACTGTCCAATGACACATGGCCACTGGAACTGTGTCCCCACCGGGAATGTCCAGGGCCATGTCCACATGGCCTGCTGTGACCTGGTGTGGACATCACAGTCCAGCTGCACTTCTACTGCTACCAGCACTATGGGAGCGGCCATGTGAGGTGGCACGCACGCGTTGACCTGCACTAGGTGGTGTAGCTGGCCTACATCCATATGTCCTATGCCACACCCCTACCAGATGTTCCAGCACAGACAGCTCACGCTCACAGATTGCCATGCCATGGTTGAGGATTCTGACCATGTCACCCAATCGCCTGTCCAGAACATCAGCAAGCTGCTGTTGAGCACCTGCCAATGCCTGGATGTTGTTGTTTAGGGTACTGATAGCAGCCCTCTGCAGCCACTGCCCTTCTCTGTTCTGCCATTCGGCATGTGCCTGTGCCATCATTACAGTCTGGAACATGCGTCTGTTGATCCCAGCTGCTGCGCTATGTCCTGCAGGTTCATGTCTGCCAGAGGTCTTCCTACGAGCAGCACCAGCCACATGCCTGTGTGGCACATCTGCAGTCAGTATACTGCCACCATGGTGTGGAGACACACCTTCTGTAGCCACCATACATTCCTGTTCAACGCTAACAAATGATGACTGTCCTTCCTCTATGGCCACTGTAGATGCGGTATGTGTTGGCAGCTGAACTGTGAACGGGGAAGAGGGGGACATAGTTGGGATGGCAACTGTTGGCACAGAGTCTGCCCCTGACATCCCTGCCTGTACCTCGTGCATATGTTCATCACTGATAGCATCTGTGGGGACACTATCAGATGGACCACAGGAAGGTAACACACCTACATCACCTGTGAATGCAAAAAAATACTCTACATTACAATAGACACACCGACACACACACACACACACACACACACACACACACACACAAACACACACACACACACACTCACACTGACACACACCGACACACACACTGACACACCATGCATGTGAGATGACAGATGGCATGCGGCATGCTTGTGATACAGCTGAAAGCATGCAGCTCAGACATCAATAGTGTTTGTAAGCATACCCCCTGGAATGCACACTACAGCAGGCAGGTGTCATATCATTATCCATGCAATTCACACAATCATGGTAGGATGCATGCATCCCCGTGATACACCCTGTGGACCAGAACAGGATAACAGTACACATGGCTGATGTGACCTTGACATGTAATCTTCTGACATGTTCATTAACATGCATGCATGCCTGACACAATGGTGTTGTGACACATGTACAGCATCGTACTGGGAATCACATTGTGGTGTAGTCCATATGCCCTACAGATAGACTGCATGCTGAGCAAATGTGCATAGGCATGGTAGGGGACTGGGCCATCTACATTGCTGTACAGTGTGATGTACAGACACTGTGCAATTGCATGGCATCATGAGGCATCTATATTGCTAAAGAGTGCATGTTATGTACACATTGCATATCCAGAACTGCATGCATACCCATGACATACCTGTGGATTGTGACCTATGATGCTGAGGTGTATACACACCCAACCATGCTGTGTCATGTGTCAGGTCACTGGAGGACATACAGATGACACCCTTGCACGATGACTACAGAGTGTTAGCTGCCTGTCAACCATGTCCACACATAGCGGACCTCTCACATCACCATTTCACACATGACAGTGATGTCCTATGGCAGGGGGGAGAAGTACTGTATCTGTGGCCTGGTGTCACTGTCAGTGGAATCTGTGAAGGTGACTACTATCATGCTATGACACAGACAGCATATTCAACACATCTTATGAGGTACATGTCACTGACACCTCCGCTAGCTGTGCACAAGCAGTTATGATATGCAGCGTACTACATCACCTGTACAATCGGTCTAGTATGGCTGTACTTGGACCATGTGTGGACAAAGTGGGACAGGGTGTATCCACATCCCATTTTCTGTGTGGTTACATGTCTCTGGCCATCCCCCATGGCCATGTGTGCACATGTGTTGGTCATGTATGTGATGGCCGTCTATCACACATGTCTGTGTTGTCCCATATGACATACACCCATAGATGTTGGTTATGTCACCATCCACAGGGCTATGCAGACAACAGGTGTATGTGGGGTATGGGTTATCGGGAATTGTGACAATATTGCAACCAAAACGCTATGTGTCTCGGACATGTCGGATGGAACATCACCATGTGTGAAACCTTTGCAGCGGCATAATAACACAATGGTGATGCCTGTGGTCTGCCCATATCACAGCTCACTGTGCGGTACTGGTTTGTGTACCACACATTCTGTTCCACTGTATAGTACATATGCCTCCATTGTAGAACACCTCCACCATTGTATGCACAGCTGGACACACATGTAGCAGTGACAAATACTGTAGTTTCATGTCTGTGTATCATTTCAGTTGTATATATTGCACATGGGTGGCCTGTGTGGATGATGGTTGATGCAACCTGTATATCCATGTATTAACTGGCCACATGGTGAATAGATCTATGCTTTGACATGCCTGATACTGATGATAGACTCACCTGCAATGGACTCTTGTCTGTGTGGCATGCCAGAGGTACCTGTATAGGGTGACACAGCAGTATGAACATTTTCCATGACTGTATGATAGTCACAGGGTGCACAGTGCAGGTTAACACGTTCGCCTGTACAATAGCATATAGTCAGCACACGTGTGCATACCATACCTCTCAACCTCTTAGAACAATAAATGTGGACAAAGCCTACTATGATGGGGGGCATATAGGGACAACTGTGACATATTGCTCTTACTAACTCGGATATTTGATAGACCAATAGGTTTGCATGCACATGGGTTTGCAATGGAATATGCAGTCATAAACACAACTGTATGTCATCATTTAATGACTCCATTCCTCAGCTATTTGCCAGAAAGGGACAGATATTAAGGGGAACACACCGACAATATGAGGCTGACATCTAGACATCCTGCAATTACCTGTACAGTTCGGAGGTATGGTGCATACACAGGGTAGCATAAAGCATGTGTGTCCACATGCCTTGCATATGTTGTTACATTACATGATGTACACTGACACATGCACATACGTGGGATATACTGGCCATATGTACAGTACTGACTTACCGGGCAACTCCAGGCTCATTGGTTGGGAGACACCCACCTCCACGATGGCAGCTACTGTTTGTGGGGGCTGTTCCGAGGGTGTTCCCATTCTAGCCAGTAGCTCCTCTGTGTGTGTGAGTGGAGGCTGGGTTGGTGGCCCACCACCCGTACCACCTTGTTCTCTGGTGATTGCAGTGGCACACTGTTTTTCATGACGTATGAGGTCCATGCAGTGTCTGCACACCTGCTGGTAGGTGCGGTTGTGGACGCCCACTTCATTAACCCTCCTGCGAAGATCCTGCCACAGGTCATCCCACTGCTCTGCATGCTGTGGCACTTGGCTGAATAACGCTTCTTAGTTCTCAGGGAGGTACGGTATTATGACATCATCCTCCTATTGGCTATATGCTGGTAGGCGTGTACGCGGCATTATCTGTAAGACATGATGAAGGTGACAGGTCACATTTACAGACATGCACAGTGATACTGCTGCACATACATTCTAGTACATTCGCACAGTTATCTTTGCAATCAACATGACACTAACATGACTGGCATGTATATGTCCCACACATGTAACACACAGTATGCATTAGATATCATCCCCATATATGTGTGTCACCTCATTAGTGTTCCTACTGGATGTGATGTCAGTCTCCAAGTGGACATGTCTGTTTGCATGCACTGGTGTTCTTACCTATCTACCCATGCCTGATGTATCCATGGTAATGCTGTTGACCTAGATGCTGTGGATATGTCACATATCAACACGGATACAGCCTTACTGGACTTGGGCAGTGACAATGCACCAAGTACGCATGGAAACCTGTACATGCATCTGTTTTTCCATAGACATCTACAATGCACAGCCGTTCAACATCCTGCCACGGATCACCTGTGTTGCACATGTGATAGACATGGGACAGTGGCTAGTCGGACGTCATTTACAGGTAAGGTTATTGGCAATAGCATGTACGGGCTGGGTTTCCTAGCTGTATCCAACACCCATTACGCCACCATGAGGGGCATCAGTGACACATTAATGATCCAGATAGATGATCCAGATAGATGATCACACCATGTGTGGCAGGGGTGATATGTGCAGCTATGTGGTCAGGGCTGCATGGTATGGTGGGAGTATGGCACAGGGATCTGTCCAGCATGTGGCCATCCTAGTCGTAGGATGGTGGTTGTCCATGACGTATGTCTTTCAGATCAGGCTATGGACATGTAGCATGTCTAACAGCATAGTGTCGCATATGTCTGTATGCAAGGTGGATAGCATGCTGCATACTGGAGGTCAGTATTGTGGAGGCTGGTATTGGCCATCCACGCATGGGCCCTACCCCTGGAGGGTGATGTGTATTCCAATATTGGTCACACGGGTGCTGTGTATGCCTCTCCAATGACCTCCGTGCACATGGATACCACCCTGTCATGTCATGGGTACCTTGGATGACTACCTAAAGGGCCAGGGAGATGTCTCCAGCTCAGGGAGGTGTACTACACTTCACCATCCCTAACACAGTGTCCATACTGTTGACCACAGCCTAGGTGTTTCCTAATGGATACGGGGGTATTCCCCTACTGGTGTCATTGCTGATATCATCCACCAGAATGTGCACATATGTCACACACATCACACACACAGCCCATTCTGTATGTTGCTCACAACACTGTGACAACAATTGCCCATAAGTCATGGCCATTCACATCTTCACATACACAGATGGCTGACATTTTCTGTGTGGTATGGGCTACAATGCGGGTGGGGTACAACACATTAACCCTGGTTTACTGTAGCTGACACTGTGTGATATGCACATGTCACTGTAGCACCTTTGGTAGTTGTGAGTCTGTCAACAGGCCACTAGTAGAACACTCCTGTGACATACACAGGCATCTGTAGCCGGACATCCATACTGTCTTGTACATCTGTACTGCTAACATCTACATTGATAATGGTTCATGAACCTGCAGACCATACCCGGCAGTGTTCTGATGCGGTGCCACCAATCATGACTATTGTTAACACATGTGGGTTGATAGTATACAACACCCTATCTGTAATGTGTGGGCATGCTCAGCATATCTTCAGAGCTTCTTGGCACGTTATGTGCTACTGCTTAGTTTAGCACCCATTTCACACCAGTCCTCACAGGTACACTATCTGTCCATACATTTCCAGCTTGATAACTGCACAACAGCTGTCGTACACACATCACTCACATACCTCGTGAGACATGGTGGTTTCCACGGCCTGTCCACCTGCCATGTACCACTTATATACAGACATGTCCAACTGGCATGTACCAGTGCTATTGCCTGTCACTATGATGACTATGTTGTACATGTGGCAATAGAGCTATTCTCATGTCCACAGTCAATACACACTTCCCAACATACAACAGTACAGCCTGTGGGGGATGCACATATGCAGCCCTGCTGGGGGTTATACTGTCACCAACCCTGACTGCACCTGACAGTCATGTGGGGTTGCGCAACATTGGCAACGCACCCCACACATCACATGGTCCCACATGATCCCCACCACAGGCCACACATATGGAGACACCTTCTACAGTACCCCTCCATACTCTGTGTGGGCACCAACAACAGCCCACATCACCAAACACAACCACACCAATCTGTAGACCACAGACACATGTGTCCATCACATACAGCCAATAGGGTGTCAGAATATACTCAACACACCTGTCTTAGGTGACTGTCAGCAGTAACACTGCTGTTCCACTCAGCAGGCTACACAAGGCGATAGTCACTTACATCTTGCTGTCCAGTAACTGGTTCTGCAACATAACCTATGCACACATGCCACAAGTCAGCAGGCACGGTATGACTCCCCTTCCATGTTTGTGTGACAGATGTTGTCACTCAGGGCACAGACTATGTGTGCAGGGACATGCAATAGCCCACCAGTGTTGTCGCCCTGCTGGTGAGGTTCACACCCTGGGAAGCATTTTGCGTTCATCCAGGCCTGTTACCACTGTACTACGAACGACTGTGTCACTCCCAACAGTTTTCCCTGCTTCTGCTGTCATTCCACAGACATCTAGTATACGTCCACTTTGACAGACCCGGCCAAACAACATGATGCTGTGGCACAGTTGACCTGCACCTGTCAGCCCTGGGAGTACGGATCACATGTTGGTCTCTTGCTGCTTTTATACTGCCTGTCTTGCACAGTGCCCAATAACAGTCACCACCAGAATGGGAACAGGCTAGCGAAGCATGTGGTCATGTCACACAATGCTTGACATCATCCTCTGTGATGCACGCAGGGAAAGCACACCTGATACTGCACCACTGCAATATCTCTGCAGTGACTGGGACCTACCTCTTGGCTCTGCAGAGCACACCTGCATTGACTGGGTATAGACAGACCGTACCTCTCAGGCACATACCTGGACTGGCACACCCACAGCTGAGGTGTCCCCATATTCCACTATGTTGTACACACATCCCAGCTGGTTACTTTGCACAATGCATCACAGGTGCTCCACGTGCATATGACTGTGTGAACTTCTGCTGCTACTAATGTGAGACTGACAGTAACCCACACCTAACTGTGATAGCTGCACATGTACTGACACATTAGGCGTACACTGTGCATGAGTCATAACCTCCGCTCAGCTGGATCGACCCATACACCACCTCCAAGACCAACAGTATCCTTGACATGGACACTACCAACATGTGACTGCTGTTCGACACCTGCGGTTGTCCCCTCATTGGTGGTATCCGAACATCTGCTACCCACCCTTGTTAGCCATATACTGGCACCACACACTTCACGGCATACACAGTAGATGAGTACTACAACCCCAACTACAGATGTCATATGACAGCGGTAGTTGTTGTCGTGACACATGTGCAGGTGGACAATGCACATGCAAATGCTGAGACATACCCCAGTGCACTTCAATAGCATGTACACGACAATGTGGTTCATGCTATTCCACCCAGAGCCATGCAGGTACACACCAGAATACAGACAACACTCTGGGGGTGCAGTCCCACGGACATACTTTACAACAACAGGTGGGGGCTGTTACACAGTGGTGTACATTCCCATGGGCAGGGTGACTCACTGGTCAGCCTCAGTAGAGCCACAGGATCCCATATCACATACACCATAACTAGCTACATACACATTAGTGCAGCACATTCTGAGATGTACCACAGGGCATTTTGGTGGTATGTCAGTAGTCGTATGCAATACCCACATCTGCTCACACATACAGCTGTCACTCTGGAACATGACAGTAACAGGTGATGTTGGCAACATCCTGTCTGATGGCTTAATTGATAACATTACACCCTCTCACTCCCTGCAGGGCCACATTCCTTGCAGGTACATTGTGGTGTACCTGCAGGCACACCTACACAGTACTGACCTGCACTCTATATGTCCTAGGACACAGGCCCCTTGTCACCCTGCAATATCCCAAGCTGTGATGTCCACAGAACTCTGAACAGCATTTCTCCCCACTGGGACACCATATTCAGTAATAGACTATGTGGTTCATGCTATTCCACCCACAGCCATGCAGGTACACACCAGAAGGTTATGACTGACGCACAGTGTGCGCCTAATGTGTCAGACTTTGTGGCCCCTGACTGGAACCCAGCGACTGTAACACTCCTCACAGGTGACGTCACACTACACGACTGGTACTATTGCCCTACACACTTCAATGGTCTGTTATGCATGGCTATAGGGCATATCGTCGAGTCTCTGTTGTGCCCCAGTCCTTTGATGCCAACTGGGTTGGTCTTGTTGGGGCCACAGCATGCCTGCTACACCTGTTGAACACCTTTCCTACAGTCGCCAGAGTTGTTGATGATGACACGGGTGTCCACACAGCCTGCATTGCCCTCTCGCTGTCATTCAGCACCGTTCTCCATTCTGGTATTGACTACATACACATCCACCTGCTCATCACAACATATGTCTCCGGATGTTATGCAATGTGGCTAATGGACGGGACACACACACTGAGGGTGGCATACCAAATCACATACTGCAATCCAGTTACACTTGGCTTACCACAGTCCTCATTCATGCGGCCCTCATGTTCAGTATATGCTTCCCTGAGGTACAGGCTACCACTGAGGGGATTTCCCTGCCTAGCTTTACAGACCACTGCATACCCAGTGCCATTGTTGCTCCACCAGCTGATACAGACCCCATCCATATGGGTGTCACTGGGACAGATACCGATATGAACATCATGGCCTCTACCTGCATGACACTTGGTATGTACATCACCTTTGCAGTACACCATCCTCCCACTGGTTATCACATAGGTGTTATTCCCCTACATACATGTTGCATTGTACATGTGTGTAAGACACATGTATGTCGCACACACTCCTGTGATTACCACATTGCCACTGTGTTGTGGATATCCTTCTACATGTTCACACGTGTCTGTCCTGGGTGTGTAGCTGGTACATGTGCACCCATTGTACCTCTGAACACTGGAAGTATACACACATCCATAGGTACAACACCCCGTGTAGAGTGTACCTTACACAACAGCTTTACATACCTCAACATTAATGCGCCATGATGTTTATTGAGCTACACCTGGTGATGTATGCGGCTTATGTACAGACACCACATCTGTACACACTTGCAGACTATATACTCAGGGGTGACGTCTGCTGCACAGACAGGGCCCATGTCTGCAAATATGTTTATGGATATACTCCGCATACACGACATACACAATAGCCACTATGACCATGATGCTCATGGATATGTGCACACACGCAACTGTGTGTGGCATGTGCTTGGGGGTTGTATTCCCAGACCAGACACTCACCATGCTTTGGGATATGTCTCCTATGTACATCATGCATGGACAGTCAGTAGCAGTGTTCATGTGATACCTCGCTTGCTGGATGGTGGACACGTACACCAGGGATCACTGCAGTGGCTGTATTGTGCAGTGATGCAGGTTACGCATGGCTCTTCTGTTCACAGGACACTACCCTGGAGAGGTGCCACTGGTGTGCACACTATAGTTGTTGTAACACATTGACTTGCCAGACTGCATGGTACACCACTATGAATCTGTGCAGCTATTACATGTCCTTTGTGCATGGTTACTGGTATAGCCCTTCCAGTTAGATTGGCTGTCACACTGTTACAATGTTCCTTGACTATGGGCCATATGTCTACTGTTATTGTACATGCCAATCATGTTCATGTTTTTCTGTCACATCTCTTCCGCTATTCTAGTATGGGAGTAATGTTTGTGTCCTTTGCAAATGCACAGAGTGGAGTACATAGTTATTTCATCATAACTGTTTTTACATGTCTTAATTACATAGTACTCACATCACTATATGATACCTTTGTTATGCATCATATGCCTGTTCTCCTGTGTAACATATCTGATGTATCAATCTACTGTACTATACATTACACATGTTTTACATGGTACCCATAATTCAACCATTACTTGCACAGAGGGTCCACCTTAGACATGTCATTGACGTTATATGCACATACACATGCGTACTGTTGCAGTATATGTACATATACTATCCCATGCTATGGCACATACTTATTGGACATACCCTGCCACTGACGGCAGGTCGTATGACATTGTTCTGTTTAACGTCGTCATGTTGCATCCCTTGTGGTGTCTGTGCTGTTTACCATGTGGCCCACTGCTAGACGCACATCTACAAACATTGGTACGATCAGCGAGACATCACTACATAAATACCATTCCCCACTTTATGCATGGCAGACACTGTTAATTACTGCAAACCAGGCTATGCATACACTGACATTACATAATTCAGAACATACTATACATACAGTTAAGAGTTATACATACCTTGATATTGTTCTGGTGTTTCGTCTCTATCTCGCTCCTCTGTATCACTCTTTCAACTGTTATATGGTATGAGCATACAGTCTGCATATCTGGCAAGTCATCCTTATATACGTCTATACCTGCAACAAGTGGTTTACTGCCGCCAATTGGTGGTCCGGTGTGACTAATTACATGCACTTCAACTGTGCAGCTACTCCATTCGCCAATTATGTGGCAGCAGTGAGGTATAATTGAATTCTCCACCTGGGCGTTGGCCATTTGCCCTGCCTTCGGGGAGACGGCCTGTATTGTGTTTTGTTGTGTGTAATTGCAACTGCTTTGTGTAGAGCCAAGTCTATTTTGGGGTCATGTCCCCCGTGGATTGTGTGTGATTCTACCTGTGACTGTACCTGTCATCCCACCTGTCTGATGAAGGACTATTGCAAACAGCTGTAATATCGCCGTTTGTTCCATTATACTACGGATACAATTTTGCATGGCGCCTTTAAATGTCTCTCACAAGGTATGTCAATGGTTCAGCAGATGTAATTGACTAACTAGATGTTTGGGCTGTGGTTACGGTCTGTATTGCTATTGTTTACAGTGTGGGGGATGTAGGTGGGTGTACGTAGCATATACGGTTTTGTGGGGCTTGCATTTCTACATAGTCCATATATATGTGTGTGGGCCCCTTCCCTAATTACAGTGCTATCACTTAATAGACTTCTATTAAGAGAATTTACTGTGGGCCATTGTTAATTGGTTTCAATATGGTATGCAGGTGCGGTTGATACTTCCATACCTCCGGATGTACGGCGATATGTGCAGAGATATTTGTAAATGAACACTATCCTGTGTATGTCTGCCCCAGATATTTGCTGTCATTGCATTGGTGTCGGTGTCAGACCCTCTGTCACATGGCTTTTCACCTTTTCATATGGCCATAGTTGGACACTTGCGGGTCACACAGTGGTGTTTACAGGCTGACATATGGCCACGGTCAGTACACAGGATAGCACATACTTTTATCCTCATTACAAAACTATTGTTCTTGGTCCTCCACTATGTATCAGTTTGCATGTAACATTTCCGTTTCTTACATACAGGCATGAGTATTTCCTGCAACTATTGCATATTATGTGGGATATACTAATGTCCTACACTCACGGACAGTTGCCCTTTCTAATGTTTCATGTCAGGACACACCTGCCCAGGGGGGGCCCTCCCGATGTGGGACAGGTGTTTACCGCATGCCTAAGGATAGCTATACCTGCACCTATCGTAGTCATCTACCTCCGAGTTGCCACCTACAGACACACTATGCGGACACACACGGCACACTTTAGTCACATGGGAACACACATGGCACCCCCATCACACACATACACAGGCTACATCACACACAACCACAGTTGTACACGGTACCTACATGGTCTGCACCGCCAACAGCGGTGACTACATGTCCTTACTATCATCCTATTGCTCGCAGTTCTACTGTTCCAGTACTGTGTTCTTTCTGTCTTTCATCCTCCTGGTTATGCGTGTCGGTGTGTGACTCGTTCCATAGTTGGGGGTATCCTGTTTATTTGTACCTCAAAGGTGTTTCGAATGTCGTTGACCTATCTATATATTTGCAGATGCCAGTGACCCCTTGTATATCGACGTATATCACACTATCGCCCTTTCTATCTGTATTATATATGTGTAGATGTGTATATATATATATATATATATATATATATATATATATATATATATATATATATATATATATATATATATATATATATATATATGATAAAACAAACCTCAGACTCACCCCGTCTAATAGTAACAAACTGTAGAAAATTTATTAAGAATGGTGGTAAGCGCTTTGGCGTATCTCATCGCTTCCTCAGACCATATACATCAAGATAAAACCTTACACTTATATAGTCAAAAAGCTGCCTTATTATTCAATACATTAATTAATTAAACAATGAATCAATTTTGCAATTAACTAAAGACACATTTTTCAATGGCAAGTGAACACTAGAACCTGAAGATTTTTAGCTTTCCTAGGTATGCTACTTAAAACTGTTCACAGCATTTTAAAACGAATCTAGCAGCAAATAATGCATGTATATCTAAAAAACATTTTGTATTTCTTATGCCTAGAATTCTGTTTGAATAAAAACTTTTCATAGTAAAATGTTAACTTCATAAAATTTTAGGACTTAGAAAAACCACAAGCTGATTAGCTAACCAAACACAAATATTTACAAATACTTAATATTTAGAATAAATAAATGAATAAAGCTATATAGAACATATCATATCACTTTTTGTATTATTTTTAAAGAAGTGAATATATAGGAAATTTTATATACAAATACAAATACAATTAATAATATGCTTTAACTTTTCCAAATATTTGTGTTTGGTTAGCTAATCAGCTTGTGGTTTTTCTAAGTCCTAAAATTTTATGAAGTTAACATTTTACTATGAAAAGTTTTTATTCAAACAGAATTCTAGGCATAAGAAATACAAAATGTTTTTTAGATATACATGCATTATTTGCTGCTAGATTCGTTTTAAAATGCTGTGAACAGTTTTTATGTAGCATACCTGATAGGAAAGCTAAAAAATCTTCAGGTTCTAGTGTTCACTTGCCATTGAAAAATGTGTCTTTAGTTAATTGAAAAATTGATTAATTGTTTAATTAATTAATGTATTGAATAATAAGGCAGCTTTTTGACTATATAAGTGTAAGGTTTTATCTTGATGTATATGGTCTGAGCGATCAGGAGATACGCGAAAGCGCTTACCACCATTCTTAATAAATTTTCTACAGTTTGTTACTATTAGACGTGGTGAGTCTGATGTTTGTTTTATCATCATTTTTCAATTCAACATTCTAACTGAAGACTCTTTAGCTGCAGTGGTTCATTTTTTCTGTTTTTATATATGTATATATATATATATATATATATATATATATATATATATATATATATATATATATATATATACATATCTCAGACAGGGGTGGTGACAGGCACGCTACACCTTTCATTGTGTGTTTGTCAGTGTATACTGTGTTTCCTAGACTCCACATGTTTGTGTCTGTACCTGTCACATTACACACCTGCCATAGGTTAAGATTACCTCCCATCCCACTTTGCGAGGGACAATCCCTCTTTGTGCAGTTGTGTCCTGCAAAATATTTGTGAACATAGCAAATGTCCTGCGACTTTCGGACAAACATATTCCCTATAGTTTATGTCATTGTTGCATGTCACCCTTATTCTGTATCTGACCCACCTACATGTTACAGGACACGGAACACGTACCTGCGACCATTACTAAACTATAAGCTTTTTATCTATGCAAAACACTGTTGTTCTGGTTTTCATCCTGGCCAGGTGTGTGTCATCCTGCTGACATCTGGCGTATGTCCCACATTGGTCATTTGAACTGTGGCAACCCTACCATATGTACATCTTGCCTAGCAATAGTGTTGGGTGATTGTGTACATGACGGCCTGTTCCACTCCTGGCAGTGGTTGTTTTACCCTTCAGAGCAGGTGCTATTTGTTCAGGGTTGACTAATGCTGGTGTCACCTGTTCTGTACATCATTGACCGTGATCTGCGCAGTGGTCAGTGACACTTAGCCCTGTTTCGCGCATATCTGTATAGTCATATTTAAACATCGGTTACCAGCTGTGGGCAATGCTTATTCCTGCTAACGTGTGCTACACATATTCTGATGACCTGCATCCGGACTGCATTACCTGTGCCATCGGGATTATGTTACATCCCTTGCGGGATGTGGGACCGGGAACATGCACGACAGTCACTGCATGTACCACTTGGACATCTGGGGGTTGTACACGAATTATGTAAATTTGTATGTGCAGTACACCACAGCAGTTACTCCACACTACACTCACATGGATGACTCCGTTAGTTTACAACTTGATGGGTCCAGTTAATGGCATGTCCATGTGATGTTTACTGGCTGTACTCCAGCACTGGGTATGTATATCACAATTAGGTACACCTGATAATTTGCTACACCTTCATACGACCGTGGATGCAGCATGCCAGCGTGACTAATGCCTGTCATGGGTACATCCCCTGCCTTGACTCTACATCCATGATTACATTTTGTGGAGCCCCGCAGTAACGCAGCGGGTAATCCATGATGACTGTGTGTAGGACAGTGCTTACACACATGTGCTCCTGCAATTGCCTCTGCTCCAGTATGCGACAGTTGCTTACTCGATGTTGTGGTGACGGGTGTCACTGTTTGCCCCGTTTGGTGTTTTGCCTCTGACAATCAGGCGTGTACCTACCGATGTACCTGGGAACCTATACACAGAGCACAGACAGATGCTGATGGGCGCATCTACTGTTGAGGGGTTGACAGTTCCATGTTTCCATGGCTTTTGCGTGTATAATGTTTGCGGGCTGCCTATGTAGGATTCCACAGTGGGCCACCTATACATCACAATTTACAGGTAGTCATGTTTGTGTGCCATCCATGTTACTGTGTGCAGGTAGGGATTGGTGTCAGTCCGTGGGAGCCTACACTGTCAAGGTATGTGCTATACGCTCCCTCTTTGCCAAGGCGTAGACATATTGGGCACACCTCCATCTACCTAATGGGGCTGGCACAGTGTGTCCATGGTCTGGCTCCCTCTGTGCCTGTGTTGGCTTTGGCACTTGTCGTGGGCTGTAAGGCCCTCCCCCATTATGACCCTGCTGCAGCTGTTTCCACAGGATCATATTATGTAGCATGGCACATACTATGAAGATGAGGGCACACATGCCTGGAGAGTACTGCAAGGCTCCACCAGTATGTCCAAACACCGGAACCATGATTTCAGCATCCCGAACACACGCTCTGTGATGATTCTGGTTTATGCGTGTGCCTCATTATGGCATTCTTGCATTGGTGTGTGTGCATTTCTGATGGGGGTCATCATCCACGGCTCCAGTGCATAGCCAGCATCCCAGACAAGTTGACCTTGTGGGATGTCCCCCCTGACAAATACCTGATACAGCTATGAGGCATGCCAGATATGGGAGTCGTGGTAGCTTCCAGGGCTGCCAGCACACACATCCATGATAATGCCCTGGGCATTGCACACGACCTGGCAGTTGATGGAGTGGAATCCCTTGCGGTTTATGTAGCGCCTACCAAACTCACCGGGTGGTGACTTAATTTGTATGTGCGTGCAGTCTATCGCACCCAGTACCTCCGGGTAGTTTGCCACATGGTGGAAGTGATGCATATTGCTGGCCAACTCCTCCTGAGTTCAGGGGAAGTGTATATGCTCATTGGCATGTAGTAACATGGCATCCAGGAACTGGTGTAGTACCCTGAATGCTGATGCCTGTGAGATTCCCATTATATCTCCAGTTTACCTTTGAAAGGTACCTGTGGCTAGTATTCACAAGCTTACACATACCTTCGTGTCCACTGGGATGGGTTCCCCTCTGTTGTTTCTGGTTCTCAGGCGTGGCCGGCACAGCTCTATTATTTGCTGTAAGATGTCCCTGTCCACCCTGTAACGCTATACTATCTCCAGATCATGTAGCCCCTGGTAGGTTACCCTTGGTCTGAACACTCTTCTCCTCCTCCGAGGCCTATGGTGGTTGTCGGCATCATCCTTCGCAACACCGTCAGTCTGTAATACATGCTGATGAATCACAGCTATGGCAGCTCCCAACATGTACATTTTAAAAGTTCCCCGTCTGTTTACACCTATGGTGTGGTGTTTGGGAATACACAGGTGTGTGTTGGGTGCTTTCACACTTTATACTGTTCTGCTGTGAACACTGATGATGTCATAGGGTGTGTATGTATGATCGTGGCTACAGGGTATCTTCTGTGTTTTATTTACGAAACCGCTATTGTGTTGCCTTTGGTGTTGCATTACATTTGGTTGCCGTGATTACCTCCTGCCCTTCCGTTTACATTTGTGCACGTTACACCTACCATTTGCTGGCATGCATCCAGCTGCCTGCTTTCATTTGTACTTTCCTAGACCTGGCTTATCTTGCGTAATGTGTGCTATTGCCGATCTACTGTGGGTTTGCTTTGCTCTGCTATGACAGTTCTCCTATCTTTGCATTCCAGGTCCTCCACACCTTTTTTTGCAATCCTATGCGTCCCCTATCCTGTTTTGCAGGTTTCTGCATGCAGGCCTGTCTACTGCCGTCGATTGGCCGACGTGTGTTGACTGGTGTTAATTGCTCCTTACTATGCCAATTACCCTGCTTTGGCATTTCCTTCTTTTCTTCCCATGACCTTCCTGTTTGTACTATTGTTCGTGGCGCATGCATCTGCTTACCGTGTTTCGGGCACGAGTTCATCCCCGTACACATGTGCTTTTGGGCACCATATGTGCTCTCAGCTAAACGGTTCTATACCCTCCTCCCCAACCCTGTCCTTCAGCTTTGCTTAGCAACGGCCAGGCCAGATTTGCATTGCTCCAATGTGCTTACTGATACGGTGGCACACCCCTCTGCTGGTGTCATTTATCACCTTTGATACACTCCTCGGTGTTATAGCGCTGCGCTGTCAGGTACATCCTTAATCCAGCACGACGTTTGTGATTCAGTATTACCTGCCTCATTTGCATGGCATTGACTACTAATTCATAGTTACAGCGCCAAACACTGTCGTGGGCCCCTAGCAACCCTTGTGCCTTGCTTGTGGTTTGCCATGCCTACCATTGCATATTATGGTGCAATCCTAATTTGTCTTTCATTGCGATTTTCTGCCATTTTATATATTTCCTTTGTATTCCTCTTTGCACACACATGCCCTGCGGTTGTACTGTGTGTTACTGTGGACAAGACATTAAATGTTGTTTTTTACGTGTTGTGCACTTTTTCTTGTGCCATTGGCTGTGTATTTCTCCATTGGCATATGTTAACTTTGTAATACATGTGTGTGGTCCGCTTTCATAACTCCGATGTTCTGTTTGGGAAAATGTAAACCGTGTTTTTTGGTTTACATTTCCATGGGCTTGCGCTACGCCTGCACCACTTCGTGAATCACTGTATGTCTTCATTAGCATGGTGCGGCACTGTGCATGGGGTGATTTGCATACCTATGCTGAGTGCTGCATAGCTCTGGCGTACGCCGGTAGTGCACGTGGGATTGGTTCATACCTGAATCGCTCGGTAGACATATTTGGCATTATGCCACCTATGCTACGCCTGCGCCTGGCGCAAGCTTCATGAATCCGGGGGTCTGTCTTTCAAAATTAGTTTGGTTTCCAGGAACATTGTTTGCTTAGCAACAAAACATATTATTCTGATTATTAAACTTTGCAGTCTGGGTAGGTTTTTTTTAGAAATTACAAAGTGGTACCAGTGGTTTGTGATCAGTCAAGAGATGGAAATTCACTAGCAGCAATAATTACTTGTAGAACTTCACACATGTCCATGCACTTGCAAGACACTATTTGTGAATAACTCTATTTTGCATCATTAAACAATCTGAAACATTAAGGAAGAGATCTCAGCACCTGTCCATCCATCTGGAGTAAAGCTGCACTTAAACCATAACTACTAGTATCACTAACACATATGTAGGTTTCGTAACAAAGATAATAGAGGAGGAATTGAGGAGACATTTATTTTGCTTTGCTGAATCTTTGTGAATGTTTCTGCTTGAGTGTTCCCCCATGAACATGGTGCCTCATTCCATAATTAGTAAGCCATGTGACATGGCATTCTAGTCAGATGTGGTTATGAATATGCCTAAAATGATTATCATATCTAGGGCCTGGCGTAGTTCAGTTATGCAGGCTGAATTCTGATATTGCTCTGACCTTGATTGAATCTGGATGATTCTTCTTGCATTTTTGCACAGACTTTGATTGAATGCAAACTGATTCTGCTTGCAAATGTGCTGTGACTGAAATATTGAATCCTAGATTCCACCAATGAAATTTCTGTTTAGTTTCCTACCTAAGTTTTTAATTGTTTGGAGAATTACTTCCAATCTCAAGTCAAGGACTTAGTAAGCATGCGAAATCATCTTCAGTCTTGCCATGTGATGGCTTTGATCTTCATCACTTTGCTTACCACGTCTGCTGTTCTCAGATTCCAGTGGGAGGGGATGAGGAAGGCAGGGCCAGTTGGGACTGGGTCTTGCTGGTTTTGTAGATGTCAAGAAACAAATAATTAGTAAGGGTATTCTAAAATTCTAATTATATGTGCTCATGCAAACACACACAAACACACACACACACACACACACACACACACACACACACACACACACACACACATATAAACATACAAAAAAATGTTTCATATGTCTTTCTTCCCACATCTTTGAAACACATTGTATTGTCAATAGTTTTCCCAGTGTTTAATTAAAAGGTATTTAATGCATAAGCCAGTTGTGCTTTATTTTATTATAAATGGCAGGAAAAACATTATCTACAAATGATATCGATCTGTGTTGATTTGCTACAAATATTTTAACAATAAAGAAAAATGAATGTGAGTACCATTTTGTTCTACAAGCACTTGAATGTATACTATAAGGTACTTAAATTGTTACCACTGATATTTGAAATAATTTTCCTTTTATCAATTAAGTGTTGCTTTTTGAAATTAGAAAGAAGATTGCTTACCTGAAGTGTAAAACATGTTTTTAAGAGTTTGATCTCACTAGTTTGGTACAATATATGTTACATCGTCTATATGCCACAGCAATTTGGAATTAAGGCATTATGTTTCCATACTCATAAGATGCAGTCATTACAAAAATAATAATCCCAGCATTCAATCATTGTTCCCTAGATTCATTTTTGATCATCAAAGTACAAAAGCCAACAGTTCTGGATTTCCCAGAAGTCTTATTAAGAATGCTACCTTCTAGTTTACGGCAGGAAAGAACACACGCAGAGTAACAGCTGGCTTTAAAGTGATCACGTACCATGCTGTAGCCTATTACTGTCTCTTGGACTGATCTGGAAAACATGATTTTCCTCCATCAGCATCCCAGGTGGACTGCTAGGAAATCTGCAAAACATGTGATTGTTCTGTCAGTGATTAACAGCATGTGGCACGTTACCTCTGGTTGCAGTACATTTTCTAAGATCCTCAGTAATTCAGTTGACTGAATTTAACATCTTTAAACGATTTAAAACTTTTAGCCAACATGCACAATATATTTTCTTTGTTTCTCTCAGTTTACTAATTAAAGTATTGATGGATGTTACATTATTTACCAAGGGAAAACTACAATTTCAATGTGTACCATGACAGTGCATAAGAAAAATTGATTAAGGTATTTAGAGCAACAAAGCTATCTCTGTGTCATAATTAATTTTTTAGATTCTTAGGCTGAAAAGTCAATTGGACATCTTTTATCACATCTTCATGAAATGCTTTGGCTGCCATAGTTTATGAAAAAAGCTTAGAGTTTGCATATTACATATTTTCAGAAGCAGTATTTCTGAAAGGTTCAGGTATTTGCGTTTCAGTTGGAGCAACTAAAATGTAAATATAATTTTAAGTTGCAGCAAATCGAAGGGATGAGAATAAAACTGGATCTAGAAAACTCAGGCTATTCTTAGCATTGGTCTTCACCTGTATTCCAGTGCAAAGAAGACTAAAATTGAATGCCAAGGTCCTATGCTATGAGAAAGCAATACAGAGACTATGTGTAAGTTGCCAGCTGAACCACAAAGTAACTACATATGCAGAAGCACACTTTCCACTTTTTTTTCAGTGAACTATAATGACATTCTAGAATTTGAACTGTGTAAGTACTGAAAAATGTTTGACAGTTCCTGGAATTTGGTATTTTAGACTACAGCAGCCATTCATCTTGATTTAAATAACATCATATATGTATTGCTTATAAAAATGTCATGTTATTCATTGCTCTGTATGCAAAATCTATTTTAATTTTGCTTATATACAGATGCACAAGCAATTAAAGTGAAATAACCATTGTCATGACAGAAAATTACACAACAATCATGGGTATATTTTCTGGAATTTTATCTGATGAAAAATGACTTTTTATAATAACCTTAAATCAGTGTCACAATACATGTGACACAGCACTTAATAGGGCATCCATCGGCAAAGTAAACCTTAATATATACAAAAACAGACACTATCAACAAGTAAGCAATGATGTTCTGTCTAGTAACGAAATTACACAGCCTTAATTTTATTAAATTATCATTGCTTGTAAGCTTCCCTCTTGCTTGTATTACCCATTCCCTTTAAGTATTTTGATGACTGCACATTTCTTTGACACATTTATACTGTTCTCACTTCAAAAGTTTTTCTTTTTTACTATTGATGCCTGTTCAAGTAAATTATGTACACTTTATTTTTATGTGAGAGTTTAGTTACTGCACATCTGCTTAGAGATTTTCTTCCTTGCTCTTCCTACAAATGTGCTCTGATAAGTAAATAAATCTTATCATCCACACTATTGTAATATATTAGATACGTCACATGAAAATGCAATATACCTAATACTAGAGAAAGAAAATATGTTACAGAAAGCAAAGTATGATGTATATTTTACAAAACAACAAAGTATGAGTACACCTGCCATACATAATGAAATTACTTTTTTTTCTTCCAAAGCTGGCTTCATGCTGCTGTAGGATTGAACCATTGTGATGTACTCTGAACAGTTACCTGAAGTGCTGCACCATCTGTATGTGGAATTAGGTAGCATGGACAGTTAAGTCACCTGGTGTACAACTCCATCTCTATGTGGGACTAGGTACGGCAAGAAGTTGATTGCAGTAGAGTACCACCTGTGTGTGGGAATAGATACTGCAGGCACTAGATCTTGTAAGCTGTCTCCTGTAGTATGGCTCCACCAGTATGTGAGACTAAGTATTGTTGTCACCTGTAGTACTGTTCCACCTGACAAAGGGAACAGGTACTGCAGTCACCTACAGTATATCTTTACCTATATGTGGGACTTGGTAATGCATGCAGTTACAGTATATCTCCACCTGTATGTCGGACTAGGTACTGCAGTTGTCTGAAGCAATGCTGCACTTATACGGTGAAATAGGTACTGCTGCCTGAAGCATAGATCTCCTGATTGTGAGATTAGTTACTGCAAGTAATAATCTGCAGTACACATCTACAATCCTGCAGGACAAGTTATTACAGGTAGTCAATCTTCTCACACAGTACTGCATGTAGTAATTAGTTACTCAAACGTGTAGCTTCTGCTTTACTGAGAAGCCTATTCATTTAAATGGCTTCAGGCTCATACATCCATGAGCCACATCAATGGGCAATACCAACATATTTTGGTGACACAAGCCCATTTTCCCTTGTGGAAATAGGCATAGTGGTCGAACAGCCCACATTAGCATATGCTTATTACAGACTGACATAGCCCTGTCTTTTGGAATTGGGTGAAAGAACACACTTAATTCATGGCAAAATGATTTTAGAATATGACACAATATTACGACGACAGTTAAAGCCAAATTAGAAAGTTTGGATAGAGAGGCATTAAATGGTCCATGCAGACTGATTTGTGATGTTTAATAGTTTTAGGAAAGATTTCCAAGTGAAGTCAAGATATTCCCATGAAGCAGGAATATATATTATCTCTGTTTCCATGAAAAATTTAGCATAATTTCCAACTGCAATTCTCCCTCCAATATTGATTTGCACTATATCCTGTCCTACTCAGACCCCTCTCCAACTGTACCTGTAGTTCATCCCTGCAATATTCTCTCATATACCACAATCAGATTAATATTTATCTCTCATCTCTTCCTCTATAATATCTCTCAGTTTTTCCATTATCTCTCTATACTGCCTTTGCATCTCTACCCTCAATCTCTCTCTATCCATGCACAATTAAATCCATGTTTTTTTATTAATACTTTTTCCTTGCCATAGTTATTCTAAACTGTTAATAGATTCCAAAACATACAATTTCATCTTCATTTATATCAATATTTACCTAGACAAACCCATCAATCCCTATACCTACTTATCAGTTCCTATACCTGGCTAGCCATTAACTGTACCTCTCATCTTACTCTACCTTACTCTTTCCTTTAGCTTTAGCTGTAGCCATCTACACTCTTCCCACCATAAACTATAACTTTTCCATGCATCCTTTCAAATCCCAGATATGCTACTACTTTATCTTCTATCACTAACATTTCTCACTATGATCAAACTCTCAACAAGCTATCACAAAGCTCTCTCCCACTGTTACTTACCTACCTACACCTACTACACAATACTTAAACCAGAATACCACAACATATTTCTTTAATATCTCTTCCAGCTTAATCAACATTAATTATATTAACAGCCTGAAATGCAAGCAAGCAGCAGTTGCTCCACCATTATTCAAAATCGTGTAGAAACTCAATTTTATTTTATTTATTTTACATTTGATTACCGGGAAAGTCTGACTGGACATAGGTCCTTTTTAAGCGGAGGCCCGGGGGGGGGGGGGGTCCCGAAATAACATAAGTGAAAATGCAATTACATACGCTAAGAATAGCAGTATAAAAATATAAATATATGTACCCGGCATAGTAAATTATATAACAGGTAGTAAAGAAGCAGTAAAAAAAACAGTTACATTTTCATTAACATATGTGGGATAACAGTGAATAAGGTTAGGGAATTATACAGAGATAGACATAAGTTTGTTACATGGATTTCCTTGCTAGTGAGGCTGAGATGTAAAAGGAATAGTTTTTATAGCTGGAAGTATCCACATGAACAATTCAAAAAGAGTGCATCAACCACAGTGAAATTAAGCTAGTAGAGAGCGAAAATGGGTCTGTCCAGGAGTGTTACAAGGATATAGCCAGGTGTCTTTGAGGTATGCTTTAAGGGGTCTATATTAGAAGACCGAAGACAGATTCTTTCAAATGCTGCTTGGTCGAACATAAAAGGGTGAAAACGTAAAATATTGAAGTGGCTGTTAAGCAAATTCTTTCCCTGGGAAAGAATTTGCTTGGTCACTTTGGTACTTTGCCGTTTTCGGCACTGTAGTGCAGTCTTGGAGTTGGTATATTTAAGTAGGGGTGTGTGGGGGGCTGTAGCCCCCCACTTAATGCAATGTTTGAAATTGATTTTTTTTTTTTTTTTTTTTTGGAACATCAATTTTTTTTTCCCTTGGAAAAAAATTGCTGTTCTGACACTTCGACATTGCAAGCTTTCACTTACATAGGGTCGATCAATCACTGTTCACTTTTTTAAGGGTTATGTGATTTAATATAGACCCAATTTAAGGAGTCTTTTAAATTGTGAAATAGAGCTATTTGCAATTACAAGGGGTGGAAGTTTATTCCATATTCTGAGAATGTAGCTAGAGAAGAGGGAATCCTCTGCCTAAAAGATGTCGGTTACTAGAATGGAGACAAAGAGAGCTTTTGTATGAGTGAATAATATTTTGGAGAGCAGGAGTTTTTTCAGTTGGTGAAGAATTGTGTGTGCAAAGGTAACTTGATTAAAGTATAGAAGCTGAGGAAGTTCAAGCCAATTTAATTGTTTAAGTGATGTACAGTGATGCAACCTATAGGAGGCACCTGTTGCAAATGTTGTTCTTTTATTATAACAAGTTTCTAGTTTGATTAAGTCTATTTTGCCAAGGTTGGTTAATATTGGGGAAGCACAGATGAGGGTTGATAGGAGGTGTGTGTGGGCTATAGTAGCTTTTGTGGGTTTTGTTAGAAATAGTTTGTTTAAGTGTAGGAGATCAAGTTTCTTGTGCACCTTCTTGATGATTTGGGCTATTTGTATATCAAATTTTAGGTTATTATCAATTTCAACCCCAATCAGTTTAGTATGTGGTACTGTGTTGATCGTGGTTTTATTTTTGGACAAGAGAGCAAACGTGTGTGAATCTGAGTGATGTCTAGTTGAGCTAAAGAGAAGGAGTTTAGTTTTGTTGGGATTTAGAATGAGTTTGGAGTTGGGGAGAAATGTTTTGACAGATACGAATGAATCTTGGGTTAAGGTGTGAAGGTCTTGTAGTGTGGGGGGCTGCACAAATTATGGTAGCTCAAATACAACTGGTTTATCAATACCCATGTTGCTAATTAGACATTAATACTGAGAGTGTACATATACATCCCAATCCTGGACCCACTCAGCTAAATCCCAGCCCCTCCAAACCAGCTCCCACACATCCCAAAAGAGCAAAAGGGTACATATATCATCACTTAGTACTAAAATACTACACAGTAACATTAGAAGCCTGTATAACAAAATCAGTTTATGCCTGTATAGGCCACTATTCCCTTGACCTCTTCTTAGACAAAGAAACCTGGTTAAAGCAAGTTAACAAAGATACTGAAATATTCCTAGCAGACTATAACATACTCAGACTAGACAGAACCAATAATAAAGCAGGTGGATTTGCTGTTTTCTATAGAAATGTTTTAGATCTCTCCACTTATGATGATACTATACCCACAATCAGCAATGCCTAACATCTTATCTCACTCCTCAAACTGAATACTCACAAATATCTAGCCATCATAGGTCTATACATACCACCTGGTAACAACATTCCCATCCTGGAAGAGATCATCTCCTAGAACTCAGCCAACATATGACTGGAAATCATTTTGCTAGGATAAGTTAACATAGCATGGGTAAAGATGTCCCTAGAAAACCCATCAAATTCTATTCAGCTTTACAGCTTCTCTCAATTGATCAAAACTCTGACTAGAATTAACAAGGCCACATCTAATGAATCCATTCTATAATGAATTCTAATATCCATGCCAAGTGATGTTGCTATAAATGGCACCCTACCTAACAGCCTAAGTGACTACCAGCTAAGCTACATAATCAGAGACCCCAATGTTCACCACTACAACACAGTCAGAAGCCTTAGTAACTTCAACAAAGAAACTTTTACTTACAGCTGGATTCAAATGAACTTGTTTCCACTTAAAACTCTTCTCCTTGATAACTCAATGGTTTTATTTAATACTATGGAGTGTGTGAGAATGGAGAAAGAGAGGTCCGAATGGAGATGAGGGTTTGAATGGAAAGAAGGGGTCCAAATGGAGAGAATATAAGTCAGCAAGTAAAGGAGAGAAGTATTGCTGAAACTGAATTCATCTTCAATCAAGTCTTAGTGAAAATCTTCATGAGGTGCACCCTGCTTTTTACAAAAAGTCACTAAGATGACACTGATATATAGACTGTATTCATATAGCATATATCATGGACTAAAGTAGGTTAAAAATAAAAAAAAGATAGCTGGATGCACAATGAAAAAGTGCCTAATCCTGGTAGGTGCACTGGTGCCAGGACTGGAAAAAATTACAGTGTAGAATCCTCAAGACACATATATATTCCTACAATGGGGCTAGGCCAGGCCCAGAAAGAAGCAACAGTCCACATAAATCACAAAAATGGATAGGCCAAAGAAGAGCCATAAATATGATAGAGCAAACTATTGAGGATAAGAAAGAAATTATGTATTGTTACTACCATGCAAGAAGCCCAGAATTTCCAGTCAGAAGATGTACAAAAAGATTAAGAGAGAAATTAGAGGAAAGAAAAATACTTCCACAAGAAAAGCTATCAGAAGCTTCAAATAAAAAAAAAAATGTGTTCATTAATAAAACAGATTTATGAAAACATATAGACCAAGAAACCTTGGACCATTTGGCAAAAGAAGCAACTGAGGGAGTGTGAAAATACAAAGAACAAAATCTAGTGACTTTTGAAAGATATAAAAAAGAAATATGGATATGGGAATCAAGGAGAGATCTGATATGGTGCAACATTTATGCAAAGGAGAAAGCCAAACTAAAAAATACAAAAAAGGCAGCCACAAAGATATTTAAAGAGAAATACAGGCTAAGGCATCCAGATATGGAACATTTCATAATAAAAATAATATCACAAAGAGGGAAGAAGATTATAAAAGTAGAAGTTAAAAAAATAGAAGATGAAGTTAGAGAACACTTGTGAAGTGAAGGATTTAGTGTAGAAAGTTTAACACAGGGTACATCACAGCATGATGGAACAATGAGCCCCCACAGTAAGTTGAAACAGGAGGACTGGGAGACATCTGAAGAAGAAATATTGACATGGGAAAGAAAAAGAGATTTAATATGGTGTAATATTTATGAAAAGGAGAAAGCAAAACTAATAAAAACAAAAAAAGTAGAACCAAAGATATTTGAAGAGAAATATAGGCAAAGACATCCAGATATGGAACATTTTACATACAAAAAATAAGAAGACAGAGGAAAAGTAGAAAAAAGGATTAGAAATGGAGATGTTAAAGAAATAGATGCTAAGGTTATGGATACCTGCAAAGTAAAGGATTTAGTGCACAAAATCTAACTCAGAAAACATCAGAGTAGGACAGAGCAATGGATCCCCAAATGAAGGCAAAACCAGTGGAGTGGGAAACATCTGATCAGTTGCCAGATGAAGATACTTTGAAGCCTTCCATAGGAAACTAGTATAAATGTCCAGTTTGAGTTACATAGCAAGAGGAGAAACAGGAAACTGAGGCATCTCTGACACAGCCAATGTTGTGGTGTGATAGGCCAGTGAGCTCCTATATGAAAGAGCAAAGGATGACACAGGATGAAACTGAAGAGAATGTGGCACAGGAAGATGATGTGGAACTACCATTAGAATGCCCACAGTAAACTGAGGACAAAGGATATGCTCTCAGTTTAGAGGAAAATGACCTAAGAGAAGAGTTACTGGATTTGATAGATATGGACAGACATATTAAGATCAGTGAAAGAAACAGATTACAGAAAGTCAATAAAACTCAAAAAAAGTTAAATGTTTGATGAATGAACACAGTAATTAGGACTGTCTACAGAAATTCATGCAATGCAACAGAAGTAAATAGGATATATTGCTGCATAGCTAAAGTAATAATAGATAAAGTCTTAACATAAAACAGAGGGGAGAAATCAAATGCCATCATGGAAGTATTGAATAGAGAAAACTATAAAGCAATTAAGACAAGAAGTGTCACTGATAGATGAGCATAGAAGAGGGAACAGATCAATCAAAATACTCAGAAAGATAGACGTGATAAATGGAATGCACAGTATCAGATCAGATCAGGATTTGTCATGCACTATGCAAATAATAAACTAAAAATATCAGTGCAGGGAGAAAAACTTAGAAGATATGCAGATAAATATAAAGGAAAGGTACAAAATAAACAATTTGTTGATGATACAAAAAAGTTTTATAGATGATTAGGAAACAAGGAAAAAATAATCCAAACACCACCAAAAAAAAAGATGAAATACTTACATTTTGGAAAAATATTTATGAAGACAGTGTGGAACATAACAAAGATGCTAAATGGATAGAAGAAGTAAAAGAAAGAATAAGAAGTTCAAATGTACAGGGTATGCAACGGGATAATGTAACTACCTGAGAGATTGAAACAAAGTTAAGAAAAGCTCCTAACTGTAAACCCCAGGCCCAGATGCAGTACCTAACTTCTGGTTAAAAGTATTAACATCTATACATGAAGATTTAGCCATGAGTAAGAACTATTTATATGCACACACTGAACAGACACCAGCCTGGCTAACAACAGGAAAAACAATGCTCCTACTTAAGGGCAAACATGCAAACTACCCTAAAAATTATAGACCAATAACTTGCCTTCTGACAACGTATAAACTATACACCGGAATTGATGCTGACAGAGTTTATAGTCATTTAGAAGAAAATTCAGTCATAGAAATAGAACAAAAGGGTATTAAAAGAAAGTCATATGGAACAAAAGCTCATTTGATGTTAAATAAAGTCATAATGGAGAAATGTAAAAAGGGAAAGGCATGGATAGACTACAAAAAGCATTTGACATTATCCCACATTCATGGATAAAAGAGTGCTTAAAAATGTATAAGATACACCCTACACTTTTCAATTACATTGCAGTGACCATGAAACAGTGGTAACCACTCTGCAGTTAAGCCATGATAAAGGACACATTGTTATTCAAGGGATTAAAATTCAAAGTGGGATATTCCAGGGTGACTCTTTCACCAGTCCTCTTTTGTCTTGCCCTTAATCCAGTAAGCTGTCTACTTAACAGATTAGGTCTTGGCCATAATTTGGTACCCAGAAAACAAAAATTGTAAAGACTTATCTTCTTTTTATAGGTGATTTAAAACTGTATAGTTAATCAGAAGAGGAACTGAAAGCACAACTACAAGTGATCAAAACATTTTCAGATGATATAATAATGTCCTTTGGTCTTGATAAATGTGCAAAAGCAACCTTTAAAGCACAAAACTACAGCACCAAGAAAACATCAGTTTGGGACAGGAACGTGGAATGAACGAACTTGAGTAGGAGGCAGTATATAATTATTTGAGAAATGGTGAATGATTAACAATAAAAATGAACAAATGCAAATAAAACTCAGTAAAGAATATTTTAGAAGGCTTAAATGAATACTAAAAACAGCATTGACATCTAGCTATAAATTAATTTGGTCTTCCTGTCCTAACTTACAGTTTGGAAGTGACTGACTAGCCCCAAAAGTGTTGGAACATTTAGACAGGAAAATAAGAAGGATGCTTAATGCTCATCAAAGGATTTATAAAAATCAGTGCATACCAAGACTATATATTCCCTGTTCTGAAGGAGGTATTGGCCTCCTCAAAACTGATTACATGTATAGATCTGCGATAATGGGACTGCATACATATCTGCTGACCTCACAAGAACCAAATGTAGTGAAAGTTTTGAAACATGAGCAGGACACATCTAAGATAACTTCCCTGCTTAGTGCAGCAGAAGCATATTGGCTTCAAATGGGAATGGAAATCAAACCAGAAGTAAACAAAAATCAGGCAGCACCCAAATGCGCCAGAAAAACAAGAGAAAGAATATAAGGTGAAGAATCAAATAAGAAGGCAAGAAATGTGGAAAATGCATAAATATAGTTGCAAGTATAGAAAACACCTGGAACAACCTCATGTTGAACAGGATTGAATGCAGGAATGGTTAAGGAGAGGCAAATTCAAAACAAAAGACATTAAAAAGTTAATACTGGTGGCCCAAAATAGTGGAATATGTACACATTGATGTACAAAGTCTATTGAACATGTGGGAGAAAAAGACAAATGGAGGCTTTGTAAAACAGAATTGGAAACAGTTGCACACCTTGTTGCTGGTTGTGACATACTAATATCAGAAGGACTGTATACAGAAAGGCATAATAATGTGGCAAGACTGTTGCACTCTGGATTGTGCAAACATTATAATATTGAAGTAGCTGAAAAACATTTGAAACATGAGCCACAAAGTATCATAGAAAAGGATGAAGTCTACATCACATGGGGTCATCCATTACCAACAGTTGAAAAGATAGATGCCAGAAAAACAGATATAGTGGTCCATGAAAAGAAGACAAAAGTATCACTGTTCATTGAAATTGCTATACCCAGTGACTACAGTGTCTTGCGTATAGATAGACACAAAGTCATAAAATATCAGGACTTGTAGGCAGAAATGAGGGCAATGTGTAAGAAAGGTACTCAGACAGTTCCAGTAGTAGTAAGAGCAAATGGGCTTATAAAAAATAATCTACAATCATATTAAGATACGCTACTAATACATGTAACTCCATACAAATTGCAGAAGGAGTCATTACTGGGTAAATTGCGGGTGCTGCGAAGAGCACTTCTGGCTAACATAAAAGATTGAAAGAATATTAATTTCATGAACTTCAACCATACTTTGACTTAGGAATGGAGTCCATTCCCGTCATGATATTAGAAACCCAAAACACTTGTAGAAATTTAAAAAATATATATCAGATACCCCAAACAGCCACACAAGGTTCACCACTGTAACACAGTTAAAGCATTAGTAACTTCAAAAAAGAAACTATTACTTATCACTGGAACCAAATTAAATTGTTTCCACTTAAAACTCTTCTACTTGATGACACAGTGGTTATATTTAATAACATATTTCTAAATTTCCTGACAGGGCAAGCACCATTAAGAAGCAAATGAGTTAAAACCAAACCACCCTTGGTTAACTAAAAAAATAAAACTTAGAGATAGATTAGAGGAACTGAGAGATAAAGCCTGGAAGTCATGGCTATATACCAAGCTGCAATCATCCCTACTGCAATATAGACAGTTAATGATCCATAACAAGCAATAAATAAAACATGACAAAGAAGCTTATTATAGCAACATATCAACACTCAAAATTTATTGCCAAGCAATCAAAAAAAAAAAAAAACTTCTGGACATCAAAACAAAAATACATTGCTCAACCTTGGACAGCTCAGCCTATCCCTAACCAATAACTCCCAAAGCATTGCTTCACAGCTTAACTAACATTTTATAAATACTGTGAAGTCCCTCATACAAATGCTTAATTGATTGTAAATGATGACTGGTCATTTAGTAACTAACTTTAATATTTAATGGAGTTTCTAACTTGTAAGCAACGTTTTTTAGAAGTCCCAAGGTTTGGGCTGAAAGCACTAAAACGTATTTATGTTTTTATTTTTTAGTACAAGTGATTTTTGAAATAAAACTGGAGTTTGTCGCATTATTTATGAAGTTTCTAAGATACTGCTAAGTGCTAGTAAAGCTGCAACTTCCTTACTAGTCTGCACAGTTTTTGAAGTCACCGTTTAGCATTGCTAAGCTGACCTAGTTACTAAAGAATGTTCTACAAGTGCATTTGAGACTGTCACTACTATTTAAGCCACCCAAGTGTTACTGCATGAACCTCATTGTGTTATTTCATGGTTTTTCTTTTTTTTTTCTTTTTTGCTGTATGGTCACACGCTGGTTCCTTGATCTTTCCCTCATACAAAACAAAACTACTACGCATCCAACCATCCCACTCCAACTACTGAAGCCACAACAGACATTCAAACTCATTCCAGTGGCAGCATCTGCAATTAAAAAATACCCACTCACACTTAAGATAACTACCCCCACCAAGTTCCACCTGAATGCCTCAAACTCTTTGCTTACAACCTTGCATACTGCGTCTCAATTCTAATAAACTGCTCTAGCCATGAAAAATAAGTTCCTGCCTTTTTATAATATCCCTCCTTAAAGGTAGCTCATCAATTGAAGTTGAACAAACTATACACTAATTGTCATTCTCTAACTCTTATGCAGAACGTTGAAAAAATGGATTGACTCTTAATGTACTACATATATTAGCTGTCATAACCTCCTCTCTCCCTCATAGCATGGTTCGGTCCACAACGATAGTACAACCACTGCCCTTTTAGGGTTCACAGATATAATAAATCACAATAGAAATTCAGACTTTCCAACTTCAACCCTATTTCTGGATCTATACAGGGCATTCAACTAGGTTAATCATCAAATTCCCCTAACAAAACTCTCTTTCTATTGCCTATCAACCTCCTCACATAACTGGTTTCTTAGTTATTTCACATACAGGTCAAAAGCAATGAAATGCCAGTGCAATTTCTTCTCTTTCATTCCTATGTCCATTGAAGTCCCACAAGGCTCCATCCTAGGACTACTACTGATTAGCTTATTTGTCATTGACCTAAACACAGTAGCCAAAGAGTTCACCATAGTAGAATATGCCATTGACTCCACTTTAATATGTGTTCCTAGGACACTACTCTTGATCCAAATACTCACCCAGAAATTCTTCTCCTCCACAGAATCCAAAAAAGAAAAAAAAAAATCCTAAACTAATAGTGTTTATCACAACTGTCCTTTCTACCCAAAACTACCTTTAATATACTATAATCCAACAGACAAATAAAACTGGTATCCCACACCAAACTAATAGATGTAATTATTGACAACCACCTAAAATTTTATCTCCACCTTCAGCAAGCCATAAAGAAAATACATCAGAAGCCAGGCTACCTCTTTAGGTAAAACACTACCTTACTGACTCTGATACACAAAACATAGCCACTTCTTTTGCACTCCCCAACCTATTATATGTCCCTCATATCCTAATCAATTTCAACACCTCTCTATTGTCCAAAGTAGAACAATGCTACAATAAGATAGCCAAATTCATATCCAAAAATATAGATCATATCATTACATTTCTCTAAAAACTAAACTGGTTTAAACTAAATCATTTTTTTTTTGTTCTCACTATTAATTATAACCTTCAAATTATTGCAGAGCTTTGAAAAATTCCATCTCTCCACTCCATCTTTCAACATTATGCTACTAACAGACCTCTAGGCTCTATGGACAAATCATTACTCTCCAGCACAGTCCAACTGGGAACATGTCCCTTTTCAGTGGAGTCTTTTTTTTGTATTACCGAAATAATGATCTTGGTGTGTAAAGTTGTTTGTCTTTTTGGCTTTTCCCGGTTAGGGGTCGCCACAGCTGAACTCCAGTCCACTAATGATTGGAAGTAGGTTTTTATGGTGCCAAGTTGCCAGCCCAACACACAACCTTCAGTGAAGGCACGCCCATTCTCGCATGTCTTACAGAGGCCACTCGACTGCGGGGTGGACATGCAGACTCCACACAGAAGGTACTCCAGCTGAGAATCAAACAGGAGAGCCTCTTGCTATGAGTCAACAATGCTACCGCTGTACTACCGTGGCTTGCAAGATCTTGGCGTGTAAAGTAAGCTTCCTAATTCTAATATGCATAGTTTTTACTTTGGTTACTTCATAGGAAATATGTTTATCAAGTATAGTAAAGTTATGCTTAATACAATAGTTTGACAGATAGTAATGGGTAGGTATTTTCTGTAGCCTGTAGCATATTGCGGCAAATAAATGCAGCACAATAAAGGAGTCGCTCAGTCAGCTAATCAGGCAGTAAGTCAAGAAATAAATGTTGGTATAATTAAGTGAAGCATAATTGAAACAAATAAGATGCCTTAAAATGTGTATAAAGCTTTACATACAGTATAGTAATATGGATGTAATACTAATATTTGTTTACCCTTGGATAATCTCTTTTAGGAAGAAGGCTAGGGAGGTTTGTATGATGTCAATGATAGTGCAACAGTAAATGGCATTTATGGTGTATGTTGAATGGAATAATACCAGAATGAAAGCTTTTGGAAAATGTTATGGATCAATGACTGTTTGGGCAGTTTTCCATCTCTTTCAACTTGCTGGCTTAAAAGCCTGCATTTGTACTTGTTCCCCACCTTTCCTGTAACTAGTCTAGTCCAGGTACAGATTTGCTGTATCCAGGACTCTTTGTAAGCTTCTGATCCCCCCAAGCCTTTCTGTGTTGGAGGGAAGCCTTCTAGTTTATCAGTGGGAGTGGTAGCATTAGGTAGCCTATTGTCTACAAGAGGAGTGGTCCCTGGCCCAGAAATTGTAGCTATTGGCTGTTTGGGCAGTTTTTTCCATCTCTTTCAACTTTCTGGTTTAAAAGCAGCACTTGTACTTGTTTCCCACCTTTCCTGTAACTAGTCTAGTCCAAATACAGAGTTGCTGTATCCAGGGTTGTTGGTAAGCTTCTGAGCACTGCAAGACTTTCTGTGTTGGAGGAAAGCCTTCTAGCTTATCAGTGGGAGTGGTAAGCACTAGGTATCCTGTCTACCACAAGAGGAGTGGTTCTTGGCCCAGAAATTGTAGTTTATTGACCATTTGGACAGTTTGTCCATCTCTTTTAACTTTCTGATTTAAAAGACCACATATGCGCTTGTTTCCCATCTTTCCTGTAACTAACCTACTGGGAAGCACTAGAAAGCCTTAAACTGATACAAGCCTTCTAGCTTAGAAGAGAGACTTTGGAGTGATTAAGTATCAGTTTCCTGTACTTTCTTGCTGTACTTAACTGTTTTCTGCCTAAACATCGATTTTCCATCATTTATTGTGATTTAAACGCTTGTTTTTCTTTCACATATTGTACTTATTTGACTGCCTGCACTTTTAAAAAGTTGTTTTTTGTTTAAATAATTTAACAGTTGTAGGCTACACACTAAAGTGCAATAGCCTTCTCTGATATTTTGAAGTCGTTTGAAGCTGTTTTAAGTGTATTTTGTGCTGTCTTTGCCTTATCTTTAAAAAAAAAAAAAAATTCCTTGTTTCCCGCCTTTCTAAGCTAGTATAGTCCAGTTTTCAGGCTAGTGCTGAATTCAGGGCTGTGTTGCAAGTTTCTGAGTTGGTCATACCTTACTTGGATAGAAGGAAGTTTCTCTGTTCACCTGTGAGAGAGGGGAGCTTTGAACAGCTTAACTGTCCCTGAAGAAGTGGTTCCAGCCCAGAAGTTAGTTTATTGGCCATTTTGGGCTAATTTCTATCTCTTTCATTTCCCTGTTATAAAAAAATGCATTGGCACGGTTTTGCATGCATGGCAACGCTGGTTAGCTACAGTTAAATTATTGCCGGCTCCACTAAGTCTCCTCTTCAGTTTTTCCCTTGAAACTAGTCTAACTTTCAACCTAAGCACTCAGAAAAGCATCCTACAGCCCAGCACTTGTTCAGATCTAATAGCAAGCACTAATATACCCTCACACTTGATTGCCCAGCAGGGCAAGGCTCTTTATTCACCCCTCACCAGCCAAGTGACTAAGCAGCTCACCCTACTATTCAGGCATGACCAAAGGGCAATTTCAGGTGTACTCTCCAGTCCAGCTGCTGAATCTGGGTATCCTGAGGCAATGTTACAATTGCCTCATGTACACAGACAATCCTCTTCTCCTACCACAAAACACTAACATATGTGAGAGATTCAATTATACAGCCAAACTGGAGGCTAAGCTGTCTCCACCCAAGACTGGAACAGGCAGTCAAGGTTCAAGCAAATTTCCCCTATGAGCTCCCCATACTCCTTGCTCCACTCTACACTCGAAATATTATTTCTATTCTCCTAAAATAGATTTAAGCTGACAGTCACTAATTAAGCAATTTCTCTCACATGACTCCAAGTATGTAAATATTGTAAATATCACAGTATTTCTATTGTCTGCACAGCAAGTTTTTACCTTATTTAACTAAAACATATGCATGCTAACTGTCCCCTCTTCTAATGTAAAAACACAAGAAACATCAGATCTTTTTATTTGACAGTTGATCATGCTGCGCTGAATGTAAAAACCTGTAAACTGTGTTCTCTGTTATCTGTTAACTGAGTTTTTTGATGTACACTTTATGCATTTTGCATTTCCTGACTGTGAATTTTATACATGTATTCTACTTTTAACATTATATAACCTTTATTGTATTGTATTTGCTTACGGAGCTTTTCTCCCCGGGCCTCCACTGAAAATGGGCACGTTCTGGCCCAGTGGACTTCCCCGGTAATCAAACTGAAAATAAATAAATAGATAAATAAAGAGGAGAAGGTTAACACTTGCATCACACCTCCAGCCACATATAGACCTACTAAACTAGCACTGGCAAAAAATACACATAAATACACAAAATCATACTTGGAGGCTCTAAATAAAAACCTGTGAAAGCATCAGAGACCTCCAAAGCAAACACCCAAACAACCTGCACCTCGCATCACAAACAAGACAACACATAAAACACAAAATCAGTGTGCCACACAATCACAGCCATTAAGGCGAAGTAACATATCTAACACACTAGTAATAGGTGACTCTATAGTCAAATACACTGATGTCCCACTCACTAGGCTGGACAAGCAGAAGGTTACTGTTAGCTGCCTGTCGGGAGCCAGAATCTGACACATAACACAAGCACTCAGGTCATTCCAGAACAAGTACACATATGACTCTGTCATTGATCATGTTGGTGTGAATGACCTGAGATGTACCTCCCTGGACTACATGAAAAGAGACATGGAAGAGCTCTCTGAACATTTAGCCCAGGCTGGTATGACCCTGACCCTGAGTAGCATCCTGCCTTCACCAAGAATGATACCTCAGTATAAAGAAAAAATGATCAATTTCAACAATTGGCTAAGCTTCTGGTGTCATTCAAAGGGGATCTAGTGTCTGTCAGCCTGGGACAGCATGCTCGACAAGCTGCATTGCTTCACAAGAGATGGCTTGCACCTGTCAACCCTAGGCTTTCGAATACTGGCCAAGGATCTTGCTGCCCCCATAGTGCCTTTTTTAGGCAAAGCTCAAAAGTCAAACCCACCTCCGTAAACAGCACAATTAACAAAAAACTGGGGGTTATGCTACTCAATGCCAGGAGTTTAAATCTCAAAATGCACGCACTCGAAGCACTCCTCAGTATGGAGAACGTCGACATCTGTGCAGTAACTGAAATCTGATTCAAGGCTCCAGAGAGCACCCCGGTACTAATGGGCTACAACTCATACCACACGTTTCGGCCACAGATCACAGACTGAAACACAAAAGGAGGGGGTGTATCCATATTCATCAAGGATACCTACACCTCCAGGTTAGTGGTGCAGCATGACACCTCTGAGATCATCCATGTGCAACTAACATTGGATAAATCTAAAATGCAAATTGTGGCCTGCTACAGATCACTCTCCATGACCCAGGACCACCACTCCTCTTTTCTAGAGACACTGGAAAACATGAAGGTCCTACCGAACACCCTGATATTGGGTGATTTCAATTACCCTACCATTAACTGGGAAAACTACTTGAGTACAAACACCCAGGCCCAGCGCTTCCTGGAATTCATCAACTCATGTGCCCTGGATCAGCTGGTAAACTCCCCTACCAGAGGTGAAAACATGTTAGACTTGGTCATCACCAACATGGGTGACAGGTGTTCCACACCGGAGGTCAACCTGCCACTGGATAGATCAGACCATAAACTAATCATTCTGGATGTCCACACCCCACCACTACCCCCAACTAAGGAAACCACAGTAAAAAAATTTTCTAAAGCAAACTTCACCTTACTTAAGACAGAGGCAGTAAGTTTCACAGCCTCGACGCTAAAGTATAACGCTGCCCAAGACGCAGAAACCTTTACAAATGCACTCTATGAGCACCTACAAGGATGCCTGGATCATGCCATCCCTAGCAAAACCAAGACTCACTCCTCTAAGAGAAAGAAACCAGTCTAGTGGACCCCTGCCATAAACAGGCTATACAACAGAAGGAGGAATCTAGTTCAGAAAAAAAGCAAATCTCAAGAAGGAAAGACATCCCTGATCAGTATCAGTAAGAAACTAAGGTCCCTCATAAAGTCATTCAAGGCTAACTTTGAAAGAAAAATAGCCAAGGATTCAAAAGATAACCATAAAGCCTTATTTAGCTATGTTACAAATCTAAGTGGCAACTCGCAGATATGCACTGAACTAGTGCAAAATAGCACAAAATATACTGAACCTACTGATATTGCCAACATCCTGGCAGATAGATTCAGTGCAAACTTCACCCCCCTCTCACCCCCAAAAGGGCCCAAAACAATACCAGAAAAGTGTAGTGTCCCAGGAATCACAGACGCACAGGTGAAAACAGCCCTTTCAAAAGCCAAAAACACAGCCTCAATGGGGCCAGATGGTGTCCCAGGATGCGTCTTGCATGAACTACAGAACAATCTAATCCCCCACCTAAACACACTATTCAACCTCAGCCTCTCCACAGGCTACATGCCCATAAAATGGTGCACAGCAACGGTTATTCCACTCCACAAAGGAGGAGCCACAACTGACCCTGGTAACTATCACCCCATAAGTCTGACTAACTTGGTCTGCAAGGCTATGGAGAGCATCATCATTGAACTCATTAACAAAGACATTGGGAACCTCCAAACACTTGACCCAACCCAGTTCGGCTTTGTTAATAGCAGATCATGCTTACTAAACCTGGTTGACTTCTTCAAAACAGTCACCAAGGCCATAGACGAGGGAAAGGTAGTTCACACAGCCTACCTTGACTTCGTCAAGGCTTTCAATGCCGTTCCCCACTCGGGTATTACAGAAAAACTCACCAGCCTGAACATAAACCCCTACGTCATGAGATGGGTTGCCAACTGGCTTACAGACGGAACTCACACGGTAAAAATATCAGGCTCCAGGTCCAACTCTAAACCAGTCACAAGTGGTGTCCCACAAGGCTCGGTCCTGGGACCCCTACTGTTCTGCATATACTTCTCAGAAGTACAGGAAAACACAGGAGGACTATGGCTAACCAAGTTCGTCGATGACTGCAAACTGGGAGCCATAATTGACTCTCTGGCTGACACGGACATCCTTCAAAAGGGCCTTACTGAGATGGACACATGGTGTCAAAGTCATGGCCTCAAGCTAAATTCCAAAAAATGCATAGTCATCCCATTTTGGAAAAAAAAACACCCACAAATCACTACATAGGTGGCAGCCCCTTTAATACAGAAGAGGTAATAAGTGATCTGGGGAATCAGGTAGATAGTAATCTCTCCTTTGACAATCATATTGCCAAAGTAGTTAGGAAATCCTTCTATGTGGCCCATCTAATTACTAAAGGGTTCGCATCTAGAAATAAAGAGGTTATAGTGCCCTTCTACTCATCACTCATCAGACCCATCATAGAGTACAATGCCCCATTTGGGATGTACCTCACAAGACACTTCCAACAGCTGGAAAGACCACAAAAGTACCTCACCAAGAGGATTACTGGCCTCAAACATATGTCCTATGCAGCCCGACTGAAAAAACTCCGGCTCTACTCAGTGGAATATCGCTTACTCAGAGGTGATCTCTGCCTGACTTGCAAAGCCATGTCCAACTTAGAATTGATGGACATGCTCCACCTAAAGAAATCCAAGTCACTGCTAGCCACGCACTCTAGTGAGCTAAACCTCACCACAACAATGAATAGAACATGCTGGAGGGATAGATTCCTGTCACAGAGACTCCCCATCCTTTGGAACAAAATTCCAAACTACATTAGGCAGAGCCCCTCACTAACACTCTTCAAGAGAAACCTTGATGAGTGGATGGGTAACAGAAAATACACCTCTGGGATCACTTCATTGTCTCTGCTTGACAAAGGATCAATTAATTAATCAATGGGGTGGCGAAAGCCGACACACTCTGGCTAGGTTTATAAATGCCCTCGGGCAGATAGCCTAGTACTTACCTATGAACCTATAAAAGTGAATATGTGATGAAGATGATAATGACAGCTACGAGATGCAATGTTGATGTTGACAAATATGAAAATGAAGATGACGATGTTGCCAGTAATGGACAGTGAAGATTATGAAGATACATTGATGACAGAAACAAGAAGCTGAAGCTGAAGATGATTGTGATGATGAGGATGCAATGACAATGCAGATAAAGCTATGGTGCTTATGACAAAGAGGTAATAAAGATGCTCAATATGAAGAAGATGACAATAATTTTTTAAGGTGCTGAAGGTCAAGATGACAAGGAAAATGCAATGATGACAATGACAATGACAAATATGAATATGATTAAGATGACAATGATGTTCCGGATGAAAAAGATGTTAAGCAATGATGATGTCATGATAATGATGATGATGATGATGACTGATGTTGATGAAGATGCAATAACACTTTAGGGGAAAATGGGAAGAACATGATAAAAAGGAGGTAAGGCTGTTATGATGATAATGAAAACGGCAATGAAGTTGCAGTGAAAATGAAGAAGCTGATAAACTAAACACAACACTGATAAATGCGTGATGAAGATATGATGAAAATGTCACAATATATATGATGGAAATATATGAAAATAAACCATCTTAATTATCATTTTTATCAATTCATTTTCATCATCACTGCATCATAATCTTCTTGATAACAGTGAAGAGTCAAATAAGAAAATGGCAATATTTATGATGACTATGCAATGGTGATGAAGATATAATGAAGATGAAGAAGTATTGAAAATGAAGATGATGTGATGACAATGAAGATGAGATGATAATGATGATGATGATGATGACAATGGTAATGATGTCTTTTTGATGATGCAGTGATGGTAAAGATATGGTAAGGAAATTATGATACTTTGTCTTTATATTTGAAAGTAATCAACACTTCATCATATCGATCATATCATGAAATCATCTTCCTTGCCTCTTCATTATCAGTGTCATCATCATATTTGTTGCATCAACATTTTCTCTGCCATATGTATCCCATTAACATCATCTTTATCATTTTCATCACATTGTCCTTGTTATATTCAGTTTCATGCTCACTCTTATCACTATCATCTGTGTCATCTTCAATGTAGTTTCATTGTCATCATCTTCACTGTATTCTCATTTTTTTCATCATTATTGTCATTGTAAACACACCATCATTTACCATGTCATCACATCTTCATCAGAAACATTTACATCTTCATCATAACTGTACCACCATTAGTGTCAACATCAATGTCATCTTCATCTTTGTTAACATCATTATCATCATTGCATCTTCACCGCCATCTTTATTATATTATATTTACTGTATATTCATCAAATCCTTCATAATTGTCATCTTCATCATCACCTCTTCATCATAATCATTACATCATCTTCTGAAATGCCATCGCATCTTCATCATTAACTCTTCATCATACTCAACATATATTCATCTGCAATGTCACTGCATCATCATCATCATCATCATCCTCGTTAAATCTTCAGCCACATTGTTGCTTCATTGTCATGTTCCTTATCATCTTCATCAGATGTTCATTTTCACTGATGCACAGAATATTTCCAAAATTTTCATTCCAACACTACTCCATTCAGTGTGTTACAAAAAAAAAGCAGAACCTTTAATGTAGAACTATAGCTGAGAGGATTCACACTCCACTAGTTCTATTCCTAAAAGGATTATCCTATGGCAGACAACTAGCAGTTTTACATCTGTGCTACTACAAGCATTTGCAGAGTTTACAAGAATTTTTCTGTTCTGCTTTGCTGTTGCATGAGAAGATAACTGCATTTAGGTGTTGATTTATCATCTGACTTCGCTGCACTTCTTTGTGGAAGTCTGCTTCAGATTCCACCTACATGCTAAAAACTGTCAAGCTATCTGTGCTAACAATTCTATCCTCAGAAGACTAGGTCACATGACATGGTCAACAAAGACTGGACAGCTGCTTAAGCCTACAGAAAATGGAAACACAAGTTAATTATACTTAAAGTTACTCTGAAGAAAATAAAACAAAAAATATTTTATAATCAGAAAGCCAACTTTACATGATGAAGATGTAATTGCAACAAAAATAAATGTTAAACAGCTTGCATGTGATCATTAGTTGTTTAGTTCTGTTAAACTATTTATACAACTTATTTTAGTTGTCTGGTCAAACTTTTTATTTTATTCTAAGCTACCTAAGCATTGCTCAGAAAAAGGAAGAGGGCATGGGTAATGGATTGCAGTTTGTACCTATGGAAGGAATAATTATAATTTTATACTGACATTTTTGGTAGCCTATTGGTTAAGATTATCTCTGTTCTGTACCTGAATTATGTTCATATATAGAAGGACAATAGGCACATGGATAAAAAATACTTAAAAAGCTGTTTTAAAAGCATTTTATTGTGATGGACAACTAGCATTACTCTCAATCACATAGCAAGAAACAGACCAATGCATTAATGACACAATTCTTCATATCAATGAAACATGTAATGAGTTTTCTGAGTTGGCTGTGGAGATGGGTTTGTATTGCAGAACTATTATAGTACATATTTTGTCATGATACTCCAGTAAAGGTAAAAGTGTGATATCAAAATACAGGTAAGACTGAAGTCAAATGATGAATGGCCACCCAAATGCTATATACTAAATCTGGAAAAGGTATTTGCAGTTGATTTATTAAGTAGTAAAATGTATTGCTGTTAGCATTTTACTATTATATTAGGATTTTTTATAAGCAGACCCTTATATGGTACAAAGTTCCTTTAATATTAAAATTATCTTTGTATGGATAGATCTGGCAATGTCTGAAAACATTTTTGCCCTTACTATATCTTCTTCTTGTGGCTGAACTGATGTAATTCAACAGTTTGCTACTTGGCTTTCAGTGTGACAGTTTCAGGGGTGAAGGAGTTTCCTGTTATTCCATCAGCCAGTTCTGTCTTGACATTCAGTTATTTATACTTGGTGATAGGGTGAGCCAAGATGGCAGATTCCTTTTTCCTGTTAGCTCCATTGACATAGTGAGATAAAGTCATGCATTTGATACAGATGTCTCCACTTCAGCTAGTGGCTCAGGTATCTGTAGGAGCAGGCGTGTGAGGTATGGCAGTATCGTTCTTGGAAGGGAGGATGCAGATTAGGACTGACCAATGCCACTGGGTGTAGGCACTACACCATCTTGAATGCAGGCATTAAGCCATCAAATCACTTTGATGGTAGCCCTCACTGCTGGTGCACATAATCATTAATTCTCAAAGAGCATGTAATGTATCTTGCAGTGATATGGATAGCTCATCCCAAACACAGGGAACGGTTGAACCTATGAAAAAAAGTCATCATTATTGTGATGTTTGAGATGGCACCATCTAAGCTCATGATAGGCTGAGTGATAGCCTATTTGGAGAGCTCTTATACCAGCACTGTGGGTGCTCAGTATGGGAAAATGTAGATAGAATCTGGTTATTCGAGGTTGATGGAAGACATGGGCAGGGACTAAAATCCCCTATAAAACTATGTTTTTTAGCAAGATTCTAGCTCACTTTAACTTTTTTTTTTAATTATTTTTAACTAGATAACTCACAGGCTGTACGAATGCCATTTTAGTTTAACAACCCAAGAGTGCTGTCTACTTAAGGATGTATATGGACTATGAGGAAGTCACATCCACGAATGCAAAATAAAGCTCACTGCCAGCTCAGAGACAGATTCATCTGCACTGAACTGCAATGCCAAGTATGTAAGGTTTATTATATCATTATTTTTTAATCCTTATAGTAGACAGAAAGATTTTTGTTTCTGAGAATGTTAAAACAAACTACAGTAAGCTGAAGCAGCTAAAATATAAATAGAAACATAGTTTTATTAGTATGATTACAGAAAAATGAGTAAAATGCATATAGAATATTTTAATTCTTGCTCAGTGAAAGAGACATTGAGCAATGGCAGAAGAGGACTAAAAACATGATGAAAGTTTAGTTGAAAAAGCAGGACCTTGAAAATACAATCCTTAGTATTCAAAAAGGCTGGGCACAATGCAAAAATTTCATTATTGAATGTTTTCACATTTTGCTAACAGTTTCTGATTTTGAGACAGCTATACCTCAGATTTTCACCTCAAGAGGGCCTTAATGGAGATAGCAGTCTCATGAGCAAGGCCACATGCTACAGCTTCAGTCTCCCCCAGTTCCCTCACAAAATATATTTGTGGGTCCTGAATAACTCAGCTGAACAATTCCTTTGCTAATATTATGGATGTACTGCTGATCATGCTAGAGGTATTGTAATAAGTCCCTAATGTAATGCTTCTCATTGTGGCTATGCAATGTCTCTGAATCATAATTACTGTCCATTGCACTAATTGAACAACAAAATAAAAAAATGCTACAACACACAACTCAGGATATAAATACACCCCGGGATTCATGAAGCTTGCACCAGGCGCTGGCGTAGCGTAGGCGGTATAATGCCAAATATGGCCGTCGAGCGATTCAGGTACGATCCAATTCCACGTGCACTACCGGCGTACGCCAGAACTGTGCAGCCCTCGACTTAGGTATGCTAATCACCTCATGCGCAGTGCCGCACCATTCAAATGAAGGTACATAGCGATTCATGAAGTGGTGCAGGCGTAGCGTAAGCCCACGGAAATGTAAACCAAAAAACACGGTTTACATTTTCCCAAACAGAACATTGGAGCTATGGAAGCGGACCAGACTCATGTATTACAAAGTTAACATATGCCAATGGCTAAATACACAAAAAAGATGCACAACACCGAAAAAACAACATTTAATGTCATGTCCACAGTAACGCAAAGTACAACCACAGGGCATGTGTGCACAAACTGGAACACAAAGAAAATATATACAAATGTCATAAAATCGCAATGTAATACAAATCAGGATTTCATCATAATACTCAATGGTATGCATGGTACACCACAAGCAAGCTGCAAGGGTTGCTAAGGGTCTGTGACAATGTTCGGTGCAGTAACTATGAATTAGTAGTCAATGCCATGCAAATGAGGCAGGTAATACTGAATCGCAAACGTCCGGCTGGATTAAGGATGTACCATACGGCACAGTGCTATAACACCGAGGAGTAGCTCTGAGGTATACATGACATCAGCAGTGGGGTGTGCCACCATAGCTGTAAGCACATTGGAGCAATGCAAATCTGGCCTGGCCATTGCTAAGCAAAGCCCCAGGACAGGGGTGGGGAGGTAGGTATAGCATCGTTTAGCTGAGAGCACATATGGTGCCCTGAAAGCGCATGTGTACGGGGATGAAAACGTGCCCAAAACCCGGTAAGCGGATGCACGCGCCGTGAACCATAGCGCAAACAGGAAGGTCAGGGGAAGAAAAGAAGGAAATGCCGCAGTAGGGTAATTGGAGTACAACTGAGCAATTAACATCTATTAACTCACAGCGGGCAATTGACGGCAGCTGACAAGTCTGCTCGCAGAAACCTGCAAAACAGGATTGGGGAGGTGTCGGATTGCAAAGAAAGGAGAACTGTCATAGCAGAGCAAAGCAAACCTACAGTAGACCGGCAATAGAACACATTACACAAGATAAGCCAGGTCTACAATAGTACAAATGAAAGCAGGCTGCAGGTTGCATGCCAGAAAATGGTAGGTGAAACATGAAGAAATGTAAAGGGAAGGGCAAAAGGTAATCCACGGCAGCCAAATGTAATTCAACACCAAAGGCACTACAATAGTAGTTCCTGTAGTAAAACACATAAGATACCCTGTAGCTACGATCATACATACACACCCTATGACATTATCGGTGTTCACGGCACAATAGTATAAAGTGTGAAAGCACCCTACACACACCTGTGTATTCCCAAACACTGCACCATAGGTGTAAACACACGGGGAATTTTAAAATGTACATGTTGGGAGCTGCCATAGCTGTGATTCATCACCATGTGTTAGAGACTGATGGTGTTGTGGAGGATGATGCTGACAACCACCGCAGGCCCCGGAGGAGGAGGAGGAGAAAAGTGTTCAGACCAAGGGTAAACTACCAGGGGCTACATTAATCTAGAGATAGTAGAGCATTACAGGGTGGACAGGGACATCTTACAGCAAATAGTTGAGCTGTGCCGGCCATGCCTGAGAACCAGAAACAACAGAGGGGAACCCATCCCAGTGGACACGAAGGTATGTGTAAGCTTGCGAATACTAGCCACAGATACCTTTCAAAGGCCAACTGGAGATATAATGGGGATCTCACAGGCATCAGCATCCAGGGTACTACACCAGTTCCTGGATGCCATGTTACCACATGCCAATGAGCATATATACTTCTCCCAAACTCAGGAGGAGTTGGCCAGCAATATGCGTCACTTCCACCATGTGGCACACTACCCGGAAGTACTGGGTGTGATAGACTGCATGCACATACATATCAAGTCACCACCTGGTGAGCATGGCAGGCACTACATAAACCACAAAGGATTCCACTCCATCAACTGCCAGGTCGTGTGTAATGCCCAGGGCATTATCATGGATGTGTGTGCTGGCAGCCCTGGAAGCTACCATGACTGCCATGTCTGGCATGCCTCACAGCTGTATCAGGTATTTGTCTGGGGAGACATCTCACATGGCCACCTTGTGGGGATGCTGGCTATGCACTGGAGCCGTGGATGATGATTCCCATCAGAAATGCACATACACCCATGCAAGAATGCCATAATGAGGCACACGCACAAACCAGAATCATCATAGAGCATGTGTTCCGGATGCTGAAATCACAGTTCTGTTGCTTGGACACATCTGGTGGAGCCTTGCAGTACTCTCCAGGCACGTGTGCCCACATCTTCATAGTATGTGCCATGCTACATAATATGATCCTGCGGAAACAGCTGCAGCAGGGACAAAATGGTGAACGCCCTCATAGCCCTCTGCAATTGCCAAGGCCATCACAGGCACAGAGGGATTCAGACCATGAACACCCTGTGCCAGCCCCAGTAGGCAGACAGAGGCATGCCCAATATGCCTATGCCTTGGCAAAGAGGGAATGTATAGCACATACTCTGACAGTGTAGGCCCCTACTGACTGACACACCCCTCCACCTACACACACAGTAAAATGGATGGCACACACACACACAACCACCTGTAAATTGTAATGTATAGGTGGCCTACTGTGTGAATCCTACATAGGCAGCCCTCAAACATTGTACACACAACAGCTATTGGAACAAGGAATGTCAACACCTGAACAGTACATGCACCTATCAGCATATGTTGGTGCTGTGTGTATAGGTTCCTAGGTACATCGGTAGGTACATGCCCGATTGTCAGAGGCCATACACCAAACGAGGCAAACAGTGTCTGCTATCGCCACAACATCGAGTAACCAACTGTCACTGAGTGGAGCAGAGGCAATCGCGGGATCACATGTGTGTAAGCACTGTTCTCCACACACTCTGCACGGATTCCTTGCTGCGTTAATGAGGGGCTCCACATAATGTAATCATGGATGTCGTGTCAAGGCATGGGGTGTACCCATGACAGGTATCCGTCACCCCAGCATGCTCCACCTATGGTCATTTGAAGGTGTAGCACATTATCGTGTGTGACTCACTGTGATATACATACCCAATGCTGGAGCACATCCAGTAAACATAACATGGACATACCATTAATTGGACTCATCCATATGTAAACTAACTGAGTTACCCATGTGATTGCAGTATGGATTTACAGCCATAGTATACTCCACATACAAAATGCCATAACATGTGTACAAATCCCAGATGCCCAAGTGGTAAATGCAGTGACCGTCATGCATGTTCCCGGTCCCACGTCCTGCAAGGGATGTAACGTAATCCCGAAGGCACGAATAATGCATGTCGGATGCAGGTCATCAGATCATGTTTAGCACACGTTAGCGGGAATATGCATTGCCCAGTGCTGGTAAGCGTCGTTTAAATATGACTATACGGATATCCGCGAAACAGGGCTAAGCTTCTCTGAATATCACGCAGATCACGGTCAATGATGTCCAGAACAGGTGAAACCAGCATTATTCACCCCTGTACTAATAGTGCCTGCTCTGAAGGGTAAAACGACCACTGCCAGGAGTAGAACACGCAATCATGTATACAATCACCTAACACTATGGTAGCCAAGATGTACCTACGGCAGATGTGTAATGTGACAGGTTCAAACACAAACGTGCGGCGTCCAGGAAACCGTATACACCGACAAGTACACAATGAAAGGTGTATTCTGCCTGTCACTCTCTCTGTCAAAGATATATATATATATATATATATATATATATATATATATATATATATATATATATATATATATATACACACACATATATATAATACAGATAGAAAGGGTGATAGAGAGATATATGTTGATATATATGGATTCATCGATATCTGCAAATATATAGATAGGTCAACGACATGTACACAACCATGGAGGTACAAATAAATAGGATACCGCCAACTATGGAATGTGTCACATACTGACACGCATAACCACAAGGCTGAAAGACTGAAAGAACACAGTACTGGAACACTAGAACCGCGAGTAATATTATCACGATATGAAGGGACATTTACTTACTGCTGCCGGTGTTGTGGTCCACGTAGGTACTGTGTTCAACTGTGTTTGTGATTGCCGTAGTCTGTGTATGTGTGTGTTGAGGGTGCCGTGTGCATGTGTGTGTGACTGTAATGTGTGTGTGTGTGTGTGTGTGTCTGCATCATGTGTCTGTTAGTGCCAACTTGGAGGTAGATCATTACGGTAGGTGTGGTTATAGCTAGCCGTAGGCATACGGTTACCATCTGTCCCACATGAGGAGGGACAGCCCCTCCCCAGGCAGTTGTGTCCTGACATAAAACATTAAAAAGGGCAAATGTCCAAGATTGTAGGACATTATTATGTCCCATATATTATGTAATAGTTGCATTAAATAGTTATGCCTGTATGTAAGAAACGTAAATGTTACATGCAATATGATTAGTAGCCAAAGTCCTACAACAATAAATATGTATTGAGGATAAAAGTATGTGCTATCCTGTGTACTGACCGTGGGTATGTGTAGGCCTGTAAAGACCGATGTGTGTCCAGCAAGTGTCCCACAATGGCCATTTGAAAAGGTGGCAATGCATGCAAAGAGGTTCAGTTACCAACACAACTGCAAAGAGTGCAAATATCTGGGACAGAAATACATGGGACAGCTGTCATTTAGTAACATTCCTTTACATATTGCTGTAATTCTGGAGGTATGGAAGTATCAACCTCTCCTGCATACTATATAGAAACCAATTAACAATGGCCCAATGTATATGCCCGTAACAAAAGTCTACTAACTGATAGGTCTTTAATTAGGGAAGGAGCCCACACACATATATGGAATATGTAGAAATGCAAGCCCCACAAACTTGTATATGCTACGTACACCCACCTACATCCCCCACACACGGAACTATAGCAATACAGACTGTAATTACAGCACAAACATCCATTCAGTCAATTACATCTGCAGAAGCATTAACATACCTTGTGAGAGACACATTTTAAAGGCGCCATGTGAAATTGTAGCCGTTGTATAATGGAACAAACAGAGATGTTACAGGTTTTGTTTGCAATAGTCCCTTATCAGACGGTTGGGATGACAGGTACACTCACATGTAGAACTACATACTCTAGCCGTCACACACAATCCACAGGGGACATGAATCCAAAATATCCATGTCTCTACACATAGCAGTTGCAATTACACACAACAAAACACAATACAGGCCGTCTCCCCGAAGGTAGGGCAAATGGGCAACGCCCAAGTGGAGAATTCAATTATACCCCGCTGTTGCCGCGTAATTGGTGAATGGAGTAGCTGCACAGCTGATGTGCAAGTAATAATTCACTCAGGCACACCAATTGGCGGAAGGAAACCACGTTACAGGTATCGACGTATATAAGGATGACTTGCCAGACATTCAAACCGTATGCTCATACCATAGAACTGTTTAAACAGTGTAAGAGAGATAGTTACGAAAGTCCGGAATGATAACAAGGTATGTAGAACATTCAGTATGTAAGTATGTATAGCCTGTTTTGTATTAATTATGTTAGTGTATGTATAGCCTGTTTTGTATTAATTAAAAGTGTCCGCAATGCATAAAGTGGGAAAAGGTATTGTGTAGTGATGTCTTGCTGAGCATAGTAATGCTTGTAGAAATTGTGTGTCCTGCAGTGGGCCACAAGGTAAACATCACAGACACCACAAGGGATGCTACATGAGGGCTTTAAACAGAACAATTCCATACCACCCACCGTCAGTGGTAGGGTATGTCCAACAAGTACATGCCATAGCAGGGGATAGTATATGTTGATATACTGTCACAGGAGGCATGTGTATGGGCATATAATGACAATGACATTTCTAAGGTGGTCCCGCTGTGCAAGTATGCTTTGCATTATGGGATAATATGTAAAATATGTGTAATGTACAGTATTGTATGTAGATATGTCAGATATTCTACACAGCATAACAGGCATATCATGCTTACCAAAGGTATCGTCTATTAGCATGTACAATATACAATAATAGGATACATATGGCTTGTAGTCATGGGACACTACAACAGCATGATAGCTAATCTAAATGGAAGAGCTACTCAATTAACCATGCACAAAGGACATGTAATAGCTTCACAGGTTCATAGTGGGGTACTATGCAGTCTGGCAAGTCTATGTGTAAGCCCAACTACAGTGTTTACACAAGCGGCACCTCTCTAGGGTAGTGTCCTGTCTGTGAACAGCAGAGCCATGTGTTACCTGCACCTCTGCACAGCACAGCCACTGCAGTGATCCCTGGCATACATGCGTGTCTCCTATCCACCAAGTGAGGTATCACATGAACAGTGCTACTGAGTATCCCTGCGTGATGTACATAGGAATCATGTTCCAAAGCATGGTGAGTGTCTGGTTTGGGAATGTAACCCTCAAGCACATCCCACTCATCATTGTGTGTGTGCACATATCCATGAGCATGTTGCTCACAGTGGCTTTTGCTTATGTCGCTTATGTGGAGTATATCCATGAATATTGTTGTTGACATGGGCCCTGTCTGTTCAGCAGAGGTCACCCCTGAGTATGTAGTATGCAAATGTGTACAGACGTGTTGTCCGTAGTTCTGCCGCATACGTCAACCATCGGAGCTCAATAAACATCATGACATGTTAATGTTGTGGTATGTAAAGCCGTAGCTGTTCTGTAAGGTACACCCTAAACAGGGTGTTGTACCCTTGAATGTGTGTATATGTCTGGAGTTCAGAGGTACAATGGGTGCCTATGTTCCAGCTACAAACCCAGTACAGATAAGTGTGGCCACGTAGAAGGATATCCACACCACAGTGGCAATATGGTTATCAAAGGAGTGGGTGCGACATACGTGTATACTACGATCACATACAATGTGACATGTATGTAGGGGACTACCACCTATGTGATAGTCAGTGGGTGAATGGTGTAATGCAAAGGGGATGTTCATGCACCTTGTGTCATGCAGCTTGAGGCCATGATATTGATATCAGGTATATGTCACAGTGACACCCTTATGGAGGGAGTCAGTATCAGCTGGTGGATCAATCATGGCACTTTGTATGCAGTTGTCTGGAAAGCTAGTCAGGGAAAGTCCCTCTTACTAGCCTGTACCTCAGGGAAGCATATACCGAACATGAGGGGCCCTATGACTGAGGACTGTGGTATGCCAAGTGTAACTAAAATACAGTAGGTACTATGGTATTCTACCCTCATTGTGTGTGTCCTGTCCATGAGCCACTTTGCATAACATCCTGAGACATAGGGGTCGATGTGCAGGTGGATGTGTATGTTGTCAATACCAGAATGGAGAACGGTGCTGAAAGCCAATGAGAGGACAATGTAGGTTGTGTGGACCCCCTTACCATCATCAACTACCCTGGTAACTGTATCAAAGGAGTCCACCAGGTGTAGGAGCCATGCTCTGGCCCTAAAAAGTCCAACCTTGGTGGCATCAAAGGACCGGAGCCCACCAATGTCTCTGTGAATGACTTCCATGATGATGTGCCCCATAGCCTTGCAGAACAGTCCAGTCAGGCGTATAGGGCAATAGTCCCCCTCGTGCATTGTGGCGCCACCTGTGTGGAGTGTGATAACTGTTGCTGTGTGCCATTCAGGGGCCACAATGTCTGATACAAGGCTATTACTGAATATGGTGGCCAAGTGGGGAGACATGTCGTTCAGAGGTTTGTGTAAATCACAGCCTGGGATGTTGGACGGTCACATGGAGTCAGTGTTCCAGGCCTTATAGAGTGCAGGTTAGTACTGTGTAGTTGTGACCACAGGGACACTGCAATGTTCCTGCATGGATTGTGGCCCTGTAGGGAGTGAGAGGGTGTAATGTTAGCATTGAACCCATCCACCAGCATGTTGCCAACATCACTTGGTTCTGTAATGTTCCTGAGTAACTGTTGTATGTCAGAGCAGATGTGGGTATTGCCATTGACTACTGACATACCTCCATAATGCCTTGTGGTACACCCTGGAATGTGTCACAGTAATGTTTACATAGCTAGGTTTGGAGTATGTGATGAGGGATCCCGTAGCCCTACTGAGGCTGACCAGTGAGCTACCCCACCCATGGGATTGTACTCCACTTTGCAACAGCCTCCACCTGTTGTTGTAAATTATGTCCATGGAACTGGACCCCCAGAGTGGTGTCCATTATCTGGTGGGTACCATCATGGCTCTGTGTGGAATAGCATGATCCATGCATTCGTGTAAGTGCTAATGAAGTGCACTGGGGTATGTTTCAGCGTTTGTATGTGCATTGTCCATCTGCACGGGTGTCGTGATGTTAACTACTGTTGTCATAAGACGTCTGTAGTAGGCTTTGTAGTACTCTTGTACTGTGTATGCCATGAAGGGTGTGGTGCCGGGATGTGGATAACAAGGGTGATTAGCATATGTTCGGAATCCACCAATGAGGGGATAACCCCAGGTGTGGAACACCAGTCACATGTTGGTAGTGTCCATGTCTAGGATATTGTTGGTCTTGGAGGTGGTGTGTATGGGTTGATCCAGCCGAGTGGAGGTTATGAATCCCGGACAGCGTTGGCCTAATGTGTCGGTACATGAGTGGCTATCCCAGTTAAGTGTGGGGTAGTGTCAGTCTCACATCAGTAGTACCTGTCTGAACCCTACTGTCCAGTACACCAAGAAATGAGGTCTGGTAACCGTGGGGTATGTTGTTGAATCCGTAGCATGTTACAATGTGTATAGCAGTTCTGGCCACAGTTAGTTGCACGTGGAGCACCTCTGATGCATTGTGCTAAGTAACTAGCCAGGATGTGTGTACAACATAGTGGAATATGGGAACAACTCAGCCATGGGTGTGCTGGTCCAGGTTACATGACTGAAAGGTGTGGTCTGTGTATAACCTGTCATTGCAGGCATGCTCTGCAAAGCCTAGAGGCAGGTCCCAGTCACTGCAGAGATATTGAAGTGGTCCATTATAAGGAGTGCCTTGTCTGCGTGCGTCAGAGATGAAGATGTCAAGCATTGTGTCACATGACCCCATGTTTTGCTTGCCTGTTCCCGTTCCGGTGGTGAATGTTATTGGAAACTGTGCAAGACAGACAGTATAGAAGCAGCAAGAGCCTTACATGTTATCTGTACTCCCAGGGCTGACAGGTGCAGGTTATCTGTGCCAAAACATCGTGTTTTGTTGACCATGTCAGTCAAAGCGGACAGATACCAGATGCCTGTGGAATGACAGCAGAAGCATAGGCAACTGTTGAAGTGACACAGTCAGTCATTGTACAGTGGTATCAGGTCCGGATGAATGCATAATGCTCTCCAGGGCATGGCCCATACCTTCAGGGCTACAAGACCGGTGAGCTATTGCATGTCCCTGCACACGTAGTCTGTGAAGTTGCATCTCAGGGCAGTCACACTAACATGGAGAATGACAGTCAAATTGTACCTGGTGAGGTGTGGCATGGGT